>NC_140089.1:1859979-2337479 GCF_964237585.1 Gallinula chloropus | reverse complement strand
GGTTTTATTTTTACAGGATATTTTAACGCAGAGCCCTGTACACACCTTTTGACTATGGATCCTGTGCTAGCGTGCTTCCCTCTGTTTAAATGTCATTAATCTCTATGAATACGATTACAAACACAATTTACTAATTTATCTCTATAATTACATTTATAATTAGAACACAATAGATGGGGAAGTATTTACATATAGAACATAGTTAGCAACAGTGAAAATGTAAACAGTTTGGGGGGTTGTTTTTAGTTTCAGATTTAATTAAACTTGTGCCTCATCCTGATGCCATTTCTTTGTTTTTCCCTCGAAAAAAACCCACCCCCCCAAAAAAAAAACCCCACAACAAACCTACCCAAAACCAACCAAGCAACCCAAGACAAAACCCCAGGAAAGTGCCCAAACATTTCTGGTCTTCCAGTAATGCATTAAAATGTGTCTCAGCTCCTCTGTACACAGAGAAATGCCTGCTGAATGCCAAGTGAGGGAGGGCGAATTTCTCCAGGTTCTGTACGTCTGATCTCTCGAAAACCTTCAAAATCTATCCTTGATCTCAGCAAACACAGCAGAGCACAATGTTATTTATGCATTCATTTATCTTTTCATCAAGGGCGGCTTATGTGGTCTTTACTGACTTTGGTTTCTCATCATCATCGCAGATCAGCATCTGCATTGTGTGCACTTGTAACAGGGATAATGGATCTCACTTACAATACCTACAAACTCAGCTGAGAGCCGCGCAAAGCAAATGGCCATAAATGCACCCATCCTGGCCCAAGTCCTGATGAATAAAAATGAAGATCTTGTCAAATAATAAAGTGACAGGTTAATTTACAGCGCGGAACAGCGCGAGCGGGGACAGCGCGGCGCTCCCAATCCGTATGAACGGTGCCACCTATCTGCAGATTAGCAGAAAGCCTGGGATACACTTAATTCTGCAACCGGGATAAACACATGTGATGTTGCTTAGTTTTGTAAATATCAGAGGGATGGAATTGATGATAAAGGAAAATGCGAGATTAGACACACACAGTTGCTTTCGAACCTAAAAAAACAAGATTTCCAACAAAGGGCCGCCGTATCAAACAGTAATAAAGAGCCTCAAGCAGTTGTCTGTGCTCATGCCAGTTTTCATGCTTTAATTCTGCTGCCCTGTGGTTCTTAGCTTTGACATTGAGATCTGCACGGCCACCAGAGATAATTATTTCAACCTTCAGGCCATCAGGCGCTCATTTTTGATCATGGATATGTAAGAGATTTTTTTTTTTCCTTCCTCTTTTTTTTTTTTTTTTTTCCCCTCTCGTTTTCCCTTCCCCTTCTTCCCAGGCTTGCCAAGCAGATATCAATAGAAGGGTAAAATAAGCAAAAATGGTAAGCATTTTAAGGGAAATTAAGATGTATGCTAGCTTTTCTATGAGTTTTTTTTTCTTTTTCTTTTTTTTTTTATTTTTCCAGGCTGTGCTATTGTTCAGCATTGTTCAGCACCACCCTGAAAACAGGGACAGAAATACCTGAACCCATTTGAATTTTCCATGGCAGCATCGCGACAAACAGAAATTAAAAAAAATTAGCTTTGACTTGATAATACTGCTGTCAGCAGCGCCGTCCCGACGCCCTCTAATCCCCTAACACAATTTGCACACCGTGAATCCACATTTGATACACTTTTTTTATGGCAACTCACAGAAATTACAGTAATTTTGCTCATCCACACCTAACACGTGTTAAGTCAAGCCACGCGACCGGCGCCGTGAACGCTCAACGGAGGAGGCGCTCTTGAAGGCTACTGATTTCAAGGGTTGCATCATCAGAACTGAACCCACGGCGCCAGCCCATACAAATTATCATTTATAAATCAAACCTGCCTGATTGGAGTTTGGGAATCAGTACATGTCAGACGTTAAAGATAACCCCAAAGTACAAAGCTGGCATCCTACCTGAACGAGACGCAAACCTGATGATACTGGCCACTGACATTATCCTTCCCTCACATTTTAATATGTGCCATTTATTCCATATCCACATATCTTCCACTCACAGATTCAAGACTAAATGTCTAAAATAACCACACCAGGCACTAAGGCACCATCTCACTTTGCATATGCCACTTTACTGCATGGTTTACCACTCTGTTACACCCATTTCACAGACGCGCAGAGCAAAAATCGTGCACTTAAGCCACCAGCCACAACAGAACACCACCAAGGACCTAAAATACCTTGTGCTATGCTGCGTTATTCCTCTCACACACAGTATTTAAGAAAAGAATCCCAACAGAACCCTCAAGTGATAGCAGGCTACACCCATGAAGCACTTCTCTGGAACGTTTTACAGCTAGAAGCATCTTTCCCAAATTTTAGAGCGCTTCAAAATAAGTCTGAAATGGAAAAAAAAAAAAAAAAAAAGGCATATTCTGCACAGCAACATTTTGCAGTGTGGGAAACCGATAAACTCAAGTGGCTGTGCAACAAAACGGCACTGGAGATGCTCCTGCCAAAAAGCCAGTGGGTATTTTTGCCCGGAGTATATTGGACTTGGTCTTGGAATTACATCTGCGCTGACGGGCCACAGGTGCCGGGGACACGGAGCAGAACGTCGGGCACTCCTGAAGGTGCACTTCTGCATGAAAATATGGGATTGTAGCAGCTTTTTACTGGTATTATTTTATTTACTTGCTTACTTATTTTTTTTTTAAAGAAACCAAACAAAATATAACCAACCAACCACACATATCCACGGCAGCAGCAAAGAGAAACATGAAACGGTCTCCTTGAACACAGTCCGAAGGTGCAAATAAAATTAATTGGGCTAATTAAGAAAAAGACTAGGAGAGGCAAAGCACATTTAGAAAATCGGCTGTTAACATTTTCTTTAAGTGAAAATTTTTTGATGACGAATTTCTCATGTGGTTCCAAGAAATACAGTCAAGAAAAGGAGCTAGGTTCCAGAGATACCGCGCTTCGCGGCTTCTGCAGGAGCTCTGGTGAGCGTTCATCTTCCTTCATCAAACAGCAGGCGACAAAGTTAATGCCATCCCCAGGCAAAGTAAACTTTCACACCTTTGGTTTTGCAAAACACTAATTTAATACAAATATGAAGTCCCCCATCTCCAAGCATAAGGGACTGCTTGGACTCCCTCAGCTCTGCACCCTGCAGATTTCATGCTGCTTTGGAGGTACATCTAGAAAACTGGGTTCAGAGATTTAGAAATGTCACTGGCTTTCCTGAGGAAAAGGATGTTTTTTGAAGAATGGATATTTTGATGAGTCTGGAGCACAAGTGAGCTCCAGGAATGGGCATTTTTATGCACTGGCTGCAAATCTCAGAGAGAGCTTGCAGGGATGTCTGTAATGGAAGGGGAAGGAAGCAGGGAAGGAGGGGAGGAGGAAAGGAAGGAAGGAAGGCAAGCAGGAAGGAAGGCAGGAAGGAAGGAAGGCCGAGATCCCCAAATGCTTCACTGCAACAGGGAAACATCAAGCCATAGCTACCAGTGATGGAAGAAAGCAATAAATTAAGAGAAAAACAATGTTGTGTGGCTTCATGTCCTTTCTGTTAACTGCAGGATGGGTCTTTGGGTGGAGTGACCACTGACTGCTGCAAGCTCGCTGGGTAGCGCAGCTTTTCAGATGCTGCAAATCATTTTGGGTTACTGATGCAACCCTGCCTGTCCCGACAGCTTCCCCGGATCTGCTTCCCTCCGCTGCTCTCCTCTGCATCGCAGCCCCACGTGTTCTGCCTGCCCGATATGGCACACCCAGCAGTTGCTGCTTTCTCACTCCTTTCCAAGTGGGCACTATCCCGAGAAGCACAGATAGCGCTGAAGACAGTTTCCACGTCCTCAGCGTTGGCTCCCGGGGATGATGAGCAGTCAGTGTGGGAAATTCTTCACAGACCTTTGCAAGCAGAGCGTTTCGGTAGAGCTGCGAGTATGATGGGAACAGAGAAACTTTTCAATGTTCTGCCCACCACAAGACAGCTGGCACACAATTATCATTCCTCCTATTCTACAGATGGAAAAAATGAAGCTCAGAGAATTGCCTAAATCCTTACAAGAATTGTGTGACAGAGGTCTGAACACAATCCAGATCTCCCAACCCTACTCCCCGAGTAACTATCCGGAGAATAAGAACAACAAGACAAGTGGGGAGGTCTAATTGGATTTCGCTGTCAATAACTCTGAGAGCCACGTGCCAGTAAGCATCCCAGGTAAAATGTTTACAGTACAAAAAGGATCCGATGGTACTGCAAAAGAATAAGGCTTGTGCAATCTATTCCACTTCATTTTTTTAATTTTATTCCCCCCCAAATAAATTCTGAATCTCAGCACAGAATGAAAAGAAAGGGACAACTCTGATCATCCCATGCCACTTGGGAAGGACGGGCAGGAGACTCACGAGAGTTAATGCGGCCGCGTTTGACTTAAAACTTTTTTTGATATTGAGATATTCCAGCAACCAGCACAGGAATAACGAGATAAGAGGAGGGAAGGGTGTGAGTGCTATGGAAATACAGGCGTTAGTATGCAGCATGAAAGAGCACCCTCTGTTGTTTTTGGTTAACAGAAGCAAGTCTCCCGATACCTCGAAATAATATTTCAGCTCCAGGAAAGGCCGAGATAAATCACCGCTACCCACACACAGATATCGGCAAACACTTCCCAGGGACTGCAGTTTGTTTGGGAAGGAGGGCTATGCATGCTGAGAGCTAGTGGATTATGGAAGGAAGAATACTCTGTGCCCTAGCAAACTTTAGTTGCCTGGACTGGAAGGGTTTTTTGGGGTTTTTTTTTTTGTTTGTTTTCTGGTGGTTTTGTTTTTTCATAACTGAAGATTAATTCTGTATGCAAAATTAGCAACTTAAATATCTTAGGAAGATCCAAAATGGATTATGATGAGTGATTTTTATTTATGAAGTTTATAAGGCATTGAAAGTTTTAGTCAAGGGTACGCATCATGACCGAGAGTCGCCAATGCTATTTAAATCAAAGTGCAAAATGCCTGATGATCAGATTAGACCAATCAGTTAAAAAAAGATGTGAGATATGGCTGCATTCTAATGAAAGATGTTAAATATATTGGTGACAAGAGCGGAACTCTGAAGAACACACAATTTCTGCAACCGGGGAAGTGTTTTCCTTATTTAGAGCTAAAAATCTCCTACAAATTGCAAGTTTTCATTAATTTCTTTCCTGCAACCAGAAATTACTGATTATCATAAGGGCCCAGAAATTACAGAGATGGATGATGATCCACATGATTCAATTCCAGTGGTGTACCAATGGTGATGAAGATGATGCCACAGAATGGAAATAAATTGTGATGTTATACTGAATAAAGTTGGATGCGTCAGGTGCCTCCAGCAGGTTCTGCTCAACGTAAAGACTTTGCACACACAGAGGTTTTAAAACTGTGCTTTCCCACTTGGGTCCATATCTTAGTGCCTTTCAAAATCACATTGTTAGCTAGAAGTCATTAAGAACCTTAGAAATAGCTGATAAAGTTTAGAAGGATTATAAGAAACGTACTGCAAAGGTATAAATCACGGTTTGTAACTAAGCATGCATCTGGTTGGAGAGCAGTTCTCACTGAAGAAACATGCTAGAGAGAGCTCCCAGGAAAAGCAGTCTAGATTTGATTGAGTACTGACCCAGTGCAAAGTCCTCCTCGACATATTTTACACAGATTCCATGAAAAACTGTGACATTTTGTAAACACAGAACACCACGTGGCAGATGTATTCAGAGCTATGCAGCTTAACAGTCAACACTTTTGTGATTAAGCTCTGCTTTACATAATGCACAGGGAATGAGAGAAAAGTAAAAATTTCTGAGAAAAAAGGGTTCCTTCCTGCAGATTTCAAAGATGCTGAAGCAAAGAGTTCCTCTAATGCATCTCCTGTCTGTTGAATAAAGTCTTTTCGGTAGAGGTAGTATGAATACATCAATTATGGGATCACTCAACAGTCCTAGCCTGGAAGAAGCTGCTTGCCACAGACCTGACAACATACAATCTCTTTATTATTATTATTAATAATAATAATAATAATAATAATAATAATAATAATAATAATAATAATAATAATAATAATAATAATTATAGGTTTTCCTTTCGTGAGTTTGCCTTCTCCAGCCAAACCTTTCTAGAAAATTCTCTCCAAAACTTTGCAGGGTAAATACTAAAAAACCACAACAATAAAAGTGAGGTAATGGCAATGTCTGAATTGTGGGGGCAACCCTGGCCCCCATGGGGGAGTGTATTTTAATAGTCAGTTACAACAGTGTGTATACTACAAGTTCCTGCAAAACTTTCCAAACAGGAGTGAAAAATGCAACGTTTGGTGTACTGCTACTCATAAAACAAGTTTTAAATGGTTCCATCTAGAAAAGGGTCTATCAAAATATTACAACTAAGAAGTAAAAACTACTTATTAGCGTTTAAATAGAAACTTCTTATCCATCATGTTATGTCTAATACCTGATGGTAATAAAACGGCAACCTCGATATTTCTAATAACTTTTCTGTGTGGTTTTGACATCATTCTGAGCTATGGATGTGCATTCCCTGACTCCCTTCCTGAGGCCAATGGGATCCTGGGCTCCATCAGCAGAGGGGTGGCAGCAGGGACAGGGAGGGGATTGTCCCTCTCTGCTCTGCCCTCGGGAGGCCCCAGCTGGAGTCCTGTGTCCAGAGCTGGGGCCCCAGGACAAGAGAGATGTGGGGCTGGTGGAGAGGGGTCAGAGGAGCCACGGGGATGCTCAGAGGGCTGGAGCAGCTCCCCTACGCAGAGAGGCTGAGGGAGCTGGGCTGGGTCAGCCTGGAGAAGAGAAGGCTGTGGGGGGACCTCACTGCAGCCTTCCGGTCCCTGAAGGGACCCCAGGAACAGGAGGGGAATCAGCTTGTTAAAGGGCAGAGACTGGCAGGACAAGGGGCTGGAGTGAAGCTGGAGGAGGGAAGGGGCAGAGGAGAGGAGAGATTGGGGGTAAGTTCTTTGCAGAGAGAGTGGTGAGGGGCTGGAAGGGGCTGCCCAGAGAGGGGGTGGGTGCCCCATCCCTGGGGGTGTTCAAGGCCAGGTTGGCTGGGGCCCTGGGCAACCTTGTGTAGCTCCAGGTCTGGAGGTTGGTGTCCCTGCCTGTGGCAGGGGGTTGGAGCTCTGTGATCTCTGGGGTCCCTTCCAACCCAGACCAGTCTATGATGCTATGATTCAGCTTCCAGTGCAACAGTCGTGTGGCCAAGCACGTAACTTTATGTGCAAAAGTACGTGCAGGGAAAGCATGTGGCATCTGAGCATCCAACACTATCACATTTCCCCTACAGCTTCCCCGAGATTCAGGAGAGATGAGATAAAAACACCCCGTTCATCAGACTACAGAGACACTCAAACTGGTGAGCATGGCGTGATGTGCTCTCTGTAAGCACCCCAACATTTTTATTTCTGCAAACTGACTGTGGTCCGAGCTGGCAGGCTGCCTTTAAATAAAACAGAAAGAGAAAATTGCACTAGCCACTTAAGTTTGCAGCTTCATTAACTTCACTGCTACCTTAGTTACCTGTCCCCTTCCCCAAATTACAGCTAAGAAACACAGCACCGTACATCCACGCGGTTAAATTAGCTTCAGAATCAGCTACTGCATCTTCCAAAAATGCCCTAAAGGAATATTGTTCTAGCTGGAAAAAATGCCTGCACGCTGCTTGTTCTCGATCCCTCTGCTGAAATCATCCTGGTTTCTCACTGTCAGCAGTGTAAATTACAAAGTTATGAGACATGGCTTCCTTTTAATTATTCGTCCTCTTTTTTTTTGCCTGGTGTTTCACAAGCTTGCTCCCCTCTCATCGCTCCCACAGCACGGTTAACATCACCTGCTTCACCCAGGTAGAACCACAAGAAGAAATTTCCTGCACAAAGGCTTTGTACTGCCATGTTGTTACTGCTAGTTTAGGGACTAAACTCTCAAATCAGTGTAAACATCACATACTTCTTCCCTGCCTACAGCCAACAAGTGTTCCAGCTGTGGCACAGCCTCAGAGGCTGCAAGTCCACCAAAGTGGTGGACCTTGGACACTGTTTCTCACAGCATCCTGCTTGGGAAACTGGCTGCCACTGGCCTGGCCAGGTGCACTCTCTGTTGGGTTAGAAACTGGCTGGATGGCCAGGCCCAAAGAGTGGCAATGAATGGACCTAAATCCAGCTTGAGGCCGGTCACAAGTGGCATCCCACATGGCTCAGTCCTGGGACAAGTCCTGTTCAACATCTTTATCACTGAACTGGATGAAGGGATGGGATGTTCCCTCAGTGGGTTTGCAGATGACACTGAGCTGGGAGGAAGTGTTGATCTGCCTGAGAGTAGGGAGGGATCTGGACAGGCTGAATCCATGGGCTGACCAATGGGATGACGTTTAACAAGGCCAAGGGCAGAGTCCTGCACATGGGACAGAACAACCCCAGGCAGCGCTACAGGCTGGGGGAGACTGTCTGGAGAGCTGTCAGGAGAGAAGGCCCTGGGGGTGTTGGGTGACTGTGACTGAACACGAGCCAGCAGTGTGCCCGGGGGGGCAGGAAGGCCAAGGGCATCCTGGCTTGTGCCAGGCCCAGCGTGGCCAGCAGGTCTGGGGAGGGGATTGTGCCCCTGGGCTGGGCACTGGGGAAGCTGCAGCTGGATTGCTGGGCCCAGTGCTGGGCCCCTCACTGCCAGAAGGACATGGAGGGCCTGGAGCGAGTGCAGAGAAGGGCAACCAGGCTGGGGAAGGGGCTGGAGGACAAATCCTCTGAGGAGCGGCTGACGGAGCTGGGGGTGTTGAGCCTGGAGGAGGCTGAGGGGAGACCTTCTCCCCACCTGCCCTGCCCTGCCAGGAGGGTGCAGAGAGGTGGGCGATGGTCTCTGCAGCCAGGGGACAGGAGATGGGACAAGGGGCAATGGGCTCAAGCTGCCCCAGGGCAGGGTCAGCTCAGCTGGGAGGGAAAAGTTCTTCCCTGGCAGAGCTGTCAGGGCCTGGCCCAGGCTGCCCAGGGAGGGGCTGAGTCCCCAGCCCTGGGGGTGTTTAAGAGGCGCGGAGATGAGGTGCTCAGGGATCTGGTTTAGCACAGGACAGGAACGGTTGGACTCCAGGAGCTTAAAGGGCTTTTCCAACCTGATGATTCTGTGAAGTGAGCAAAGGCACTTCACAGAAATTAGTGCAGCCCCACTCTCCTTTCAACCCACGCTCTCCCATCGTTGCATGGGCATTTGGAACAGGATCTGAGGACGTTCCCTCTGAGCAGCACAGAGAAGGCTGGGCAACATGAAATGGTCTCAAGTTGCACCAAGGGGGGTTCAGAGTGGAGATTAGGAAAAATCCCCCAACGAGTGATGAAGCATCGGAACAGGCTGCCCAAGGAGGTAGTGGAGTCACTGTTCCTGTGGGTGTTTATGAAACAGGTAGACGAGGCACTTTGGGAGATGAATTAGTGGTTACAGTGTAGGGCCGACAGTTCAGCTTGATGATCTTGAATGTCTTTTCCAACCTTGATGACTCTGTGATTTCATGATTCTAATCCTCCCTTTGCGAGGACATATGGACAGGACAAAACTTAGCCACGCATATGAGAGCCACAGCACGTCCTTTACCCTCAGTGCCAGAGAATGTGCTCTGGCTGTGTTTTATTTAAGAGTATATAAGGTGTCCAAGTACACATCACTTAGAGCCATACACAGGCAGGGAGACCACACGTGCAAACACAGGCCAGTCCGGCCCCATCCCTACCATGGCACAAGGGAAAGGCTGGACCTCGGTTAGGGTGGTGGTATCTCAGGTGAGATATCTCCCCCCTCCCCAGTACCACACGTGCTCTTGCCAAAGAACAGGAGGGTGGAGGAGAGGCTTTTCAAACCAGCGTTTGACAGGTGACACAGGCTTACCCTGGAACCCTACTTTTGAGGCAAGAGCCAGAAAACCGGAGGCTCAACTGCAGATGAGTACCCTCGGCCTCTGTGTTTTCTCAAGCATGCAGAAGACTGGAACGTTCTGCTCCTCCTCACATAAAAGGTCCCAGTTTAAAGTCAGTGTGTTGTTAAAATCTGGTTTTGGGTTGTTTTTTTTTTTTTTTAATAGTGGGGGCAAAGCTCATGACAACACTGACAGGAGGGCAGGCAGCATAACGTGTCAGGCCACGTGGCAGAGATAGGTGGTTCTTCCCAGGAAGTGCCAACAGACAAAAAAACCAGGGTGGAAAAATACTCCAGCGCTGTGCTCCCACTCTGAGAGCTGCCAATATTTGCTGGCTAAAATTTAAACATCCTCCTTGCATCCCTGCAGGAAAGCGCCTGCACGTTCTGCTGCGTGGAAACGCTCATGCATCCATGTCATCAATGAAGGCTTCCAGTCCTTTCAGTAACATGTTTATTACGTGGCTCTAGGCTACCAGCTTGCAAGAAAAAACTAAACTGGAAAAGCAAAACAAGACAGGGAAGAAGACATAAAAGCAGCACATGTTGTTCTTAGGTGCACAGAGAAGTTTAATACGGTGTTCATCTACACTGCAACTTCAACCACGTCAAGAAATACAAATTTTGAGAAGGAATGATTAAAGCATTGCTAATTGTGCTTGAAATGCACCATTTTTTTTTGTGCACTTCTTAAAGACACCATGATTGCAGTTCTTCTGAAAATGAACTTGAGTTTAAGATGAATAGCGACTTTCCCAGGTTTCCCACACAAGTGTTTCAGTAATTCCCTGCCCAGCAGCCTTATGGTGTATTTCATACCACTAAGAATCGGCAAGAAGCTCTATTTATCCATTTTTGCATCCTTAGCCTATTTTCCTAGTGTGTCTAACTTTCTTGAAAAGACAGTGTTCTTCCAAAGCTTGCTCTGGTCATACACAGACCTGTGTGTCCATGTCATCACAGCTATGCCCACTTCTTAAAGTCAACAAAGCTACCAAGACATGGACAATGCCAACCCACCACAGAACCAGCCACCTGAAGAGGGCTCTTATTAGCAGGTTGACATTATCATCTAGTGCAGCCCAAGGGCAGGAGCTTGTAGACCAAAACTGTTGATGCTGAGGATCCAGCAAACACCGTGCTACACTAATTTGAGTCAAGTGCACCATCTGGCTTGGTTTCATATGCAAGAGCTCCAGCTTGCCTACTCGTAGGCTGCTCTTGAGATGACAGTGAAGGCACAGCCAGGACAACTGGGAGATGTGCTATAGAAGCACACTACTGAACCAAGCTGAAATGTCAGCTACATCTAGAGAAGCAGAGCTGATAAGTGCATCTAACTCAGGTCCCAAAGAGCTAATGTCCTGAAAAAAAATTCACAAACCTTTGAGAACAAAAAAAGAAGAAAGGAAAATTATGAAGATGATTGCTCAACCTCACTGCCAAGGTCCTGGATGCTGTTTGCCCTTGGATGCCCAGTGCTCTTCAGTGAAGAACTGTGTCCAGTTCTGGGCCCCTCACTACCAGAAGGACATGGAGGGCCTGGAGCGAGTGCAGAAAAGGGCAACCAGGCTGGGGAAGGGGCTGGAGGGCAAATCCTCTGAGGAGTGGCTGACGGAGCTGGGGGTGTTGAGCCTGGAGAAGAGGAGGCTGAGGGGAGACCTTCTCCCCACCTCCCCTGCCCTGCCAGGAGGGTGCAGAGAGGTGGGCGATGGTCTCTGCAGCCAGGGCACAGGAGATGGGACAAAGGGCAGTGGGCTCAAGCTGCCCCAGGGCAGGGTCAGCTCAGCTGGGAGGGAAAAGTTCTTCCCTGGCAGAGCTGTCAGGGCCTGGCCCAGGCTGCCCAGGGAGGGGCTGAGTCCCCAGCCCTGGGTGTGTTTAACAGAGGGGAGATGAGGTGCTCAGGGATCTGGTTTAGCACAGGACAGGGACGGTTGGACTCGATGGGCTTAAAGGTCTTTTCCAACCTTGTGATTCTGTGATTCTGTGAAGAAAGGAGACAAATAGGAAAGTAAAAATCACCCCAAGCTGATAGGGTGATCACGTTTTCCCACATGGGAAAGCAGGAGTGGTAGATGCAGGGGCATGAAGTAACCATAAAGGAGAGAGGCAAGGAGGAGCACACAGCAAACACCTGGGGAATTGGAGAAGGAGAGAGAAATAAACAAAAGAAACACTGCAGAACGCATTCTTGAAGACCTGAGGATTAAAAGAAAAACCAAACAACACCATTTCTGATCACATAATGATTCATAGCTTATTTTTGTTGTTGTTTTGGAAACACCCATTTTGGGATAGTCTGAATTTGATTCTACTACAAAGAAAGCAAATCCACATGAATGACTATAAAAGGAGTCGTGAACATGCTACACCTCTCAAATCCTGACCAAGATCAGCATTCACAAAACCAGGAACCCCTCCCAAATCAGTAGTGATTTTGATAAAGCGTTAGCTTTACCTGCCTGCCCCAGGTCAAAGCCTCTCAGAAGCGAGGTAATATTTTACTACACAACAAAAGAATAGCCTAAATAAGTGCACTGAAACTTGTAAATGGTGCTGTGATAAATACTTTGGCGCCGGGTACAGTCAGCAGGTCAACAGAAAAAGCAATAATAATTATTTATGCACAATGGTGCTGCAGCAGAACGCTGACAGGTCATTGCCTGTCTGTTTTCAGCCTCAGGGAAGACAATGGTCAGTTAAATGCAGAACCTCAAGGCTTTAATTTCAAAAGAACTGACTAAACTTACACTTTTTGCCTAAGTCCCACACTGCAGCCATGCAAGCTAAGGAGAGAATAAACCCAGTCATGTTGTCAATATACTTAAGGCCGGTCATTCCGATGTACAGAGCTGAGAAAGTTGGAGCTAACACAAAAAAACACCTGAAGTGACTCCTGTCTGAATTAATTTTACAAACATATATTACAAAATCAGAAAGGGTTTTGCTAATAGTGCTTATGGCTTCTCCATACTTTATTTTAAAAGATTTTCATTTTCCCTTTCTGCTATTCTGAACAGAGTTAGGCAGTAGATAGATATATTCATGAAAAAAAATTATAATATTAACAATAATAATAGTAGTACAAAAAAAGTGGATCATCACCTGCTTTGAATTTCTGATTAATCACACACAAAAATAGCAAAGACCATTTTACACACAAGAAAAAATAAGTTTGGGGGTTGGACTTGATGATCTCGAGGTCCCTCCCAACCCCTACAGTTCTGTAATAAAGACACCAAGGGTGAGGGACGTGAAAAGAAGCCAGGAAAGTCCTTTCAATGCAGGTATATTACATTTTGGAGGTCTTTAATTGCTGGGAAGTATTCTCTGGAAGAGAACCCTTTGTGAAGGATGGACTCTACTTGCTCAGGAACTGGGATGGAGCCTGAGCTTGGATGAAATGAAGCTGGGAAGAAGGCATTTAGTAAAGCTCCATTCCCAATTCTGTTCAGGTATTTCAGCACCACTGAGGTACCGCACTACCCACAGTGTCAACAGGAAAACTTCAAGTTGGGGGACAAGTACATGGGATGGATACTGGAATTGGAGATAAAATACAAGGTAGGCTTATGAAAAACACTGAATGAATAAATCAATACTAAAAACGTAAGAAAACGAACTGATCTGAATTCCAGCACAGACAACATCTTACAATGCTGCACTGGTAAATTTGCTGACAGAGTCATGTTATAACATCATTACCAACTAGAAGAGGATAATGACTACATTAACAGAATCAAAGATGGAAAATCCTGAACTGGCCACAGATGTAAATACCAAAGAGGACAGACAAATAATACAAAAGAACTTACAGGGCTTTCAGATTCAGATCTCTATACAGAAAAAAAAAAGTATATATATATAAAAAATGAGATTAAGATCATAAAAACGACACAGAATAAAACAGGGAAAAGAGTTCAAAGACCACACATGTAATGAGAGAAACAAATTTAAAAGGCAATAAGCGACCTTGAGATTGTATCAGCTGCTAAACTTGTATTAAGTTTGTAGAATAATAAAGCAGGTTTGCAGAATAACAAGAGTAGAAGTGAGGAAAAAAATTACTAAAAAGAAAAAGCTTGGGAAATCACAGGTAATAGGCCTCCTTTACATTCAGTGCTGCAATCTTCCCTATCACTTTCAATATCAAGACACTGAAATAAGAGGTGATCAAAAGAAAAACACACAAAAAAATAATTAAGTGCTGAACCACTGTTAAATTTTTAGCTTAGCTGAGAGGCAGCCACGCAGGGACGCTCGAGACGTCAAAGTACAGGGTAAGGAAGAGAAATAACGGAAGGATGGGGGAAGATAACTAGGAATAATCAGATAAAATAAAATAAAATTAAAAAAAAAAAGGAAAAAGGCATGCTGCATATCAGGAAAATCTTCCTGACGGTGAAACTGTGGAATAATTTCTCAACAAACTAGAAGAAACACTCAGCGGCATAATGAAGGGAACAACGCCGAAGTAGCAGGGGGCCAGACCAAAAGATCTAAAGAGCATTTTCTCCATCTAATTCTAACGGACTATTAAAGGAGACAATCAATAGTCAGGGAGGTAAGTTATTTTGATAAGCTCCACGGTTTTCGTTCTTTCAGAGGAAAGACCATGGTTGAAGTTGGGAGAAAGAAAAAACAGAGGAAACACCAAGCTGTGTGCTTTCTTACAGTCACTGTTTCCCATTGTGGATGTTACCATTATCTTTACATATGAAGAGAGATTGAAATAATCTAGAGAGGTCCCCCACACTACAACACTGAGATAAAGACGAACTTAAAAGAAAACACCACATGGTCTGGCATCAAATTAAATGGGGAAGAACAGAGTCATGTTTCCTGGGGGAAAGAGACTGAATATTATGAGGTTAGTCACACTATTAGTGGGGCCACTAATGTCACATAGAAGAAAAATAAGTGTGATATATAACTAAATTTTTCACCTCGCTTCAGTTTGGCACCGGCACAGAGGCTGAACTGAGGTTAAAGCTCCACAGCACAATTCTATCAGGTTAAAGCAGCGCGGGAGGAACACGGGCCAGCAGCTCGGGCAGCTTTTTTCCAACAATTCAGAAAATAAACGAAATTACAGCCTAAATTGTGACTCTTGTAATTAAAAAAAAAAATAAAATATATATATATATATATATAAGGGAAAACCAGTATTCAATACCTATTTTTAAAGTATAATAGAATGCCAGTGTATTTAGATGTCGCCTTCGCATGATACTCCACACGTTTCTTCCCGCAGTCGGAGCACTAACAATTTAGCCTGAATGGCTCAGAAAACAGCAGGTCTGCTTTATTACAGACACTCTTAGCGCAGTTAATACAATCAGCTGCTTCAGGAACGGTGTTAAGATGCATGAGCTACTGGTAAGTCGTTTAGAAACAGGCTGGTTAAGAACGCTGCCCAGAGAAAGCTACAGGGAAACAAGCGCGGTCGGTCCAACGGCTCATGTGCAGGGCTATGAAAAACCAGACTCTCCAACTGTAAACCAGCTGCGCTACCAAGTTAGCATCTCAGTCTGTCAGTCAAGTCACAAGTCTGTTGGGTCTCAGAGTCTGTAGCTGTGGAAGGAGAATGAATAATATTTATCGTTTCGCTTCATGGAGCTTTGGGTGGAAACCCTTTGGGGCAGGCAACGGGTCTCTCATCCTGAGCTTCTAAAGACTGAGCAAGTGACAGCACAAAAGAAAGTAAAATTACTACATAGGTTGCTGCAAGTGGAAAAACATTTGGGCAAGGCATTAAACACTGTTCTAGACACACATCTAGCATCTACCTTGCACGCCAAGCACCTAGCGCGAGCACATCGTGCTGTACTCAGTACCAATCTTTCCTACTGGTTTTGTTCCATCTGACCAGCCCAGAAATTAGTGAAAGACAATATTCACTTCTTGACCTCTTCAAAATGCTTTTTAATGGTTAAATAAGTACTTTGCAGACCGACAAAGAGCAGTGATTTCAGAACACTGGTTATTAAATGAGAGGCTCGGGAAAGTAGTTTCTCAGAAACCAGAAAGCAGATGAGTTCAGGGACAGGAAGGGCAGGACACTCTTCAGAGAACCTGCAGAAGGAGGGTGGGAAAAGCAGGTGGGAAAAGAAAAAGAGGGACCACTCTTTTTGTGTAGAACCATGAAGCTGTTTCACCAAGAACTCCCCAGCAGCTCAGCCAGGGTCAACCCAGCTGTACGTCTGTCTGTGCACACTGCAGGTCCCATGCCCTGGAATAGTGATGTGGATTAGGGTTATTTTGTTGTGCCTGCATCCCATACTCCCTCCCCTACCACGGCAGGAGAGGGAAGGTGCCTGCCTGGTACAGCTTTGGGAAGGTGCAGGAGGGCTGGATGGGGTACTACAGTCGCTGTGATGTCCTGATGGATCACGGTTGCAGCCACAACCTCTCTGCTCTGTGCACAGGTTTGTACTCTGTACAACACCTGTACTGAGATTCAAACCACCATGTGCTGGCCCGGACCTGGCATTGGAACCATCCCTCCCATCACAGGCACAACATCTTGGGAAAGTCTGCAGCTTGCTTTTCTTGGTGCTTCACAGACTTCACATTCTGGCATGTTTCTGAAGCGAGCCAGAGACAATGCATATTGGAGCAAGCCTTGATGTTTGGATGGAGAGGTTCACCTTCTAACTGATAACAGATGGAGACACAAAGCATAACCCACTGCATGATTCATTTAAAGACTCTCTCCCACAAGGCAGCTTAGCATTTCAATAATCAGACTGCACTCTCGGAGAGCCAGGGAGGGTATAAAGGGCTGGCTCCTTCCTAGGTAACAGTGCCAGACTCTGCAAACAAGGTCAGCAAAGAAAGTGGCTTTGGAAAGAATACCAGTAAGTTAATTAACTCATTCAGATAAAACTCTGAGCTCATCTTAAGAGATGAACTTAGGCTGCCAAGTGTCAAGAAGGGAAAATGCTTTCGTGTGCTCTGTTTAACTACCATTCCCAAAAAGCTGCAGGAACTCACAAGATCTGTTTTGACGGAATGCTTGGATGAAAAGTACAGAAGACATCAGCTATCAAGCCACACACAAAGTTTGACAAATGGTGTCACATACATGCACAACACTTACCCAGCAGCTGCAGACACATACACACCACTGATACCGGGTTCAAGCCCTTGTCAATAACCCAGGGTAGCAAAGCCCGTCTTTTGGCAGGCAGGAGCTGATCAAAGTTCCTAGGAGCACTCTCATCTGAAATGCTGTTAGAGATTATTTCTTTGCTCATAAAGGAATTCAAACTGAGGGGAAAAGGAGGGGTGTAGATAGTCCAAACAGACAGACAAACACTCCCTGTTAGTACACGTGCTACCATTAGTATCCTCAGTTTTGTTATTATTGCCAGCAAAGTGGTGGTGCTGATGGGTGGTAATTCGTATCAGCAGGACCCCACTGCAGCTCTTCAGATAACTTTGTGTGGGTTAGAAATATCCAGAAGTTAAGTCAAATCCAAGGAAAGAGCTGAGGGTATGGAACGGTGGAGGCAAAGATGACAATCTCAATGAGTTGGAGTATTTGTTGAGTTCAGTTCTAGGACACAATGAAGACTTGCATTATTTTCCTTTGGAAGACTTCTTCCCCTGAATTACGATGGCAACTTGATTTAAGAGTTTAAACAAACCAGCAAGGCCACTTCTCTTGTGAAAGGCTCTCATGAGAAGTGTCCTTCAACAGGAACGTGGAAGAGAGGTGGATTAGGGGTAAAAAGTGGATTTACATAGAGTAACAATGGATAATGAACATTATACTACGTCAAATGAATAGGTCAAGGTGCCTTCAAAGGCTGTGCCTTTTTCCCCATCAAACCTTTCGATGAGGCATACATGTGGCAGCTGTTGCCCAGGAAGAAGAGTGGCTTTTGCTGTACTTTGGCTTTTCTGAAGCAATTTACCTGGAGAGACAATAACATTCTCTACTTCAGCTGAAGGCAGTTGAGTCCTTACTGCTGGAGCAACTATCTGCAGATACCCTTTCATTTAAATGAGAAACAGGCCTTTGTAGTCCTCGGTCCCCAAAGCCCAGCTATGGTATCTGCTTCCCTGGGGATGTCATTATGTTGTACGCACAGCCACCCAGCAACCGCTCATCTGAAAGTGGTGAAAATGGTAACCTTTGCCATTTCTACAACCATCTCTGCTCCTGACTGTTCTTCTTTATTGCCTAGAGTTTCTCCTGAGGCCAGGGGAAATAAAAAATAATATAATAACAAAAAAAAATCCTGTAGCAAAAGTGCCACTTAGTCCCAAATTAAAAGGGAGCACTTGGCAATTTGGCATTAAAAAAGTGCCTCAGAAAAGGAAAGAAATAGAACCTTTTCTTGAAAGTACGTCCAGCTCTGTATGGCTTCTGCAAGTCGAGACACTGATGTGCGTTTTCTCCCCTTCCCTTCTCTTTCCTCCCATCCAACCTTCAACCCAATGCCGAGTTAGAAAACTGATCTTGGCACTTGTGAAAAGCCACGGCTCCAGTGACAGAATGCAAATTCTAAGACAGACACACAGATACATCTGTGCTGCACGCACAGAAAAACGGCCTGGCTGGGTATATTCATGCAGCTGCATTCTCTCTTACTTTTTTTCTCTCGAGGCATATAAATTCTCAGTTGGGAACTGGAGCTTTACAGGCCCACACCCTCACAAAACCAGCCCCAGACGCGTTTCAATTTCTACTAATAAACTTTGAGGAAAATCCCTAAAACTACAGTATTATTGTAGTCCGAGATAAACCGTAACGTGCAGCTGAGAAGTGACATAAGATAAAAACTGTTACACTCGCCGCTCGCCTAGTCAGGAATCCCACCACCTTTATCTCTTAAAAGAAGATATATTTTCCATGTAAAAAGACACATATCTCTCTAATAAAGCAAAGATGTTATTAAAAGCAAGCCCGTGTCAGCAAAGCTTATCGACTCGGCGATACAAACCCTAAATGCAGCAGTAATACAGAATACAAAAGCCGCATCAAACCGGTACAAGACGATGGCTCACAGACGCAAGGAAATTATTTCCAACTGGCCACGGAATTATCTCCCTCCCTGCAACTCGCTGCATTCCACCCAGGTAATGCAGCTCACGCGGCAAAGTCGGGCTCTAAAATAATTCATTGTTCGGAGACCCTTATCAGCCGCCGAGCCAAAGCTGGAGCTGGGCCATATCGGCTGCAGAGCCAACATGTAACAGAGTGAAGAGTGGAAAGGACAGATTGCAGTGTCTCCCCATTCTACTGCCGCTATTGCAAAATACCAACCCCTGAATTTCCATCCTGTTTGTTACGTTGAATGCCAGTTTATTATTCAAATGGAGCCGTGGCATATTAGTATGAAAAAGAGCGATACGGAAAACAAATTCAAGAGGTTCTGCCACAGCTTTCTTACCCTTTTAGGAGGGCTCGTTTTTGTGTGAAACCCTGCACAGTACGATTCCTAATAGTGTACAAAGATAGGAGAGCCCGAATAGACTCGGTACTGTTTGGGTTTATTTATTTTTTTTTAAAAAATAAAAAATCCCAGAAGGACACGGCATAAATCCTTAACTTTCATTTCCAGCCTGAACAAAACAAGCATGCACACCAAACAAGAAAGCGGATGGCCCCAAATCCCAATTCCCACCTCGATGTCAATCAAAACTCAGCATCTGTAATGTGTGTTTTGATTTTTTTTAAAATGAGGAAGGGATGATGCAAATGGTAACATCTAGACTTGTCATCTGTATACCAAAGCTCTCATTCTGCTGAACATATGCTGAAATTTAAGCATATTGAAACAAAGCCCAAGTCTCAGCCAAACTGAATTCAAAGTGGCTGAGATAACTAAGGCCACACTTCTGCAAGACATACAAGTGTATGTAAAACTGAACCATGATCTTAATTTTTCAAACACAGACGCTAAGGCATCACCTTCACCACAACAGAGGTGCCGTAACAGTGGCTTTCATCGTGCGATCTCAGAAGGATGGGCCACCCTCTGTAACAAACACACCATGGGCAAAGGTGTCTCCTGGTGCACTCCGCGTCCGTTCGGCAACGCAGGATGGGGCTGCACCCACTGGAGTGATCGAAGAGCCGCGGCGAGAGCAGATGAACCTCCACGGAGCGCGGCAGCTGCCTGCTCAGGAACGCAACGTGAACTTTCCAACAAACACAGCGCTCTATTTTAGGGAGGTGGAAGATTTGGCTCAACCACTCGATGAGATTTTAAAGTGCAATTTAACAATAACAACTTACTCAGGCCGTGCCTGTACGCCACAGCATCTTCCTTTGTGTCAAACACCACCTAATTTTCATTTTAGCTTTGAGAAACACGTCCTGCTAGACTGAAAAGACAAACCACACTTCTCCACCGCCTAATACGTGATGCCTGCGGGTATTTTCAGATATATACATAAAAATGGCTCTCCTGTAACAGAGATCCTTATGACCTGCTGCTGCTTCCTGAAGTTTGTGGGATTCCACCTGCATGAACATCAGGAAGCAATGTAGTTTCATTCAGACAGCTTAATATGGATCTGGTGGTGTCTAAGTTCACCACACGCATCTGCAAATGTGATCTAATTGCATGTGACATGGCACAAACCTTTGCCTAAAAAGTCCCAGACTTATCTGTTAGTCTTATCCTTATCTGTTGCAGTCCTTTAAATTATAATTCAGATTGCTTATAATAAAAAGCACATATATATGCAATGGGCAACTCTTCCCCCCCCCCCACCCCCCAGTATTTATTTACATCTCATTAGCTTTAGAAAAGTAAAATTTAGAAAAATAAAACCACTGAAAATCCCTAAACTGCTTTAGAAAAAGGCAGCCACATCCCCACGACAAAGCAGGGAACCCCTGGAAGCCCTGGAAGTCACGTTCAAGTCATGCTTCTCCTCTCCTTTCCAGAGCTGCCTGGGGTGCAACTCTCCCTCCCCAGCACCACGGTCACTGGGGACTGCGCTGTGCAGACCATCCTCCTTCCTTGGTCCCCTTACCCCAGCAGTAATTAGCACAGACAGTGGCAAGGTGATTAGATGTGCTGCAAACATCCACTGCAGGAAACAACTTTAAGGTCCTTGGTCAAAAGGAGAAAACTTCTGTGGTACGTTCCAAAGCAAATTATGGATTTTAATCTGTTCTGATGCATTCACGCCTGAACAACAGCTCTACAATTATCGACCAGTATTACCAGTTTATCTGCAGCTGACTGTAAGTTATAAACCTAATTTACTGTGGAAATCTATATATGAAGGGGAAGAAAGAGAAGACTAAAATGTCTAACATTGAAATAATTTACAATTATTAAAACAATCAATAAATTAAAATATCCTATAAATGGGCTCTCAAAAGATAGAAGGCATTCCTTTGCCTTTTTACCAAACTAATGTTAACCTGCATTAAAAAAGTTGTCCTGCTTTGTTAAAATGGTAATAGTACGTTTTAGCTTCGTATTTAGAAACAATACACACAAGAAGTCACAAATAAAACTTAAAATATACATTACCAGTGTCATATAAATCACTAAGGTAAATCCAAATAAACATTATAAAAATAAATTATTGAAGTGCATTCTGAAATATATACATGCTTTCCACCTTCGAGTTACTCTTTATTACTCACTCTCTGGTAACGGTACATTTCCCACAGGGCTCGATTATGTAAATCTATACATATAAAAAAATGCATGAAGCGCTGTTGAAACAAAAGAACAGGATTCAGGCTCAACTTTAATATATCTAAAAGTAAGTTATACCAACTACCAGCTTCCCTCCCAACTTCCTTCAGTCTCTAATTATGTGACAACAGCAAAACCTATGAATATAATTTGTGAAACTGTCTACACTTTAAGACTCTTAATAGAACTGTAAATTGAAACAGCAAACAAAAATTCTCCTGCAATGAGTCATACTCCGCAGAAATATTTTAGAAAGAAATATTACACGGTAACAGATATAGGTTCTGATACTCTCTTTGGAGCCAAATCCATCGCATACATCTGAATATTTAATATGCTGACAAACAGTTATGACAACATCCTTGTTCCTATCACACATACAAGTTTTGAAGACGGTGGTCTTAGCGTTCAACTAAGGAAGTAAAAATAACAACACAGCATCTCGCAGTCTGTGTTCCTACCAAAATTCTCTGTAGTTTTACGACTGAGGAAATACACATCAATCAAGTATTCCTAAAGTGCGTTTCCACCTTTCACGCATCTAGAACTTGATAAATATGTTAATGTCGATCCACACATTCACAAAGACCCATCAAAAGTTAACGTTATCTGCTGCCTGATTTACTGTCCGCGGGCTGCAGCGGGTCAATTTTCAGCTCCTTAACATCACTTGGGTTCTTCCTTTACAGCCTGAGTATTATTTTTATATGCGGGAAGGAAGGAGCGAGTCGCTGCCAGAGGTGACACAAAGCACGGAACAGGAGTTCTTCCACTCAGAAAGATTTCTATCTCCCTGCTGCACTTGAAGGTGAGAATTTGCTCAACAAGTTGCTGTCCTGTGTCTCTTACTTTGGGGGCAAGTTTGCCTAAAAAAAAAAAAGACAATCTGCTGAGGAGGAGTCAAAACCCTAAGCTCATACACATAATGCAGACTCTCAGCAACTCTTTCATACCTCAAGCAAAAAGCGACCTGTATTTATCTTGGGAGATTTTCTTATCTGGAACTTCCACTCTGTGTTTGGATATGGAACGCGGCACAAGGATACCTCCCAACATCAATCTGATCTCAGCTGACCAAGCATTAGCATGAACATGAACCGGTGTTTTTAGCCCCCCTCATCAGATTAATACGTCGCCGTTTCAGGGAGGACCTCTGGTTTCTGTACATGCTGCACACCCCGAAGCGGGTTACGCGAACAAAGGAGGAGACCAGCGATGTGCCAGCCACCCCGGCGCACACAAATCTGCCACAATTTCCCCTGCAAAAGCAGTGTGAATTATAAGGGGAGAGACCCAACGCATTATTATCTCGCTTTCTGCCCCTGAGAATCCGTTACGATCCCTGCAAAGCACCGTGCCACAGCCTCACGCTTTCACCACGTCGGCCGCGGCATCGGCGTCCCCCTCCCTGTACTCCCCGTTTCTGAGTCTAGTTTATTTTACACTGCTCTTCCCTCCCTTTGATCCCGCCTGGTACGCGGCTGGCTCTGAGCTACCCTGGGTGGTCTCCCGTCAGATCCCAGCGATCAGTGTCTCTCTCCACCGGTTGCCTTCTGGGGGGACTCCCATCAGCTGTGCTCTTACACGCATCTGACAACTTTATTAGCCAGCTCCGAGAGCGCTTCAGAACATCTCCACGGCGCGCACGCCCTTCCTCAAACAATCCCACCTTTGTAGTTGACTTAGAACAAATAATTCTATGAACACTCCAGCTTTTATACTCAATAATAAGGTTGAAATGAAGAGAAATTTCACATTATCTGCAAGCCAGGGGTTGGTTTTCATGTTTGGGCTCAAAAAAAAAATCAATCCCGGATTGATTTTTGTGTATATATCGTTATTGTCAGAGGATTAATTGATGAATTTTTCATTTGATGAGTCAGGTGGAATGGGCTCCAAGGCGCACAGTGAGGAGAATTTTAATTTACTCTTGCTTCTCGCTGCTAAGCAGCAAAATTATCAATTGCCATACTTACTCTGTTAGGGTTTTCTTTTTTTCCCCCTGCTCAAAAAAAACAACGTTTTGAGTATGCTTGAGCACAACGCTGAATTTCCGAGCGCACGCACATCCCACATTAAAACTCGCTTAAATCTGAAGTTTCTGAATGGATTTTCATTTTGTTTTTTTTTCGAAAGCGCCCTTTAGTTTTAAATCCTCTTTGAAGATTTTCACACTTACTATCATTAAAACGTATTTGGAATTCAGACTTTGGAAAAAAAACCGAACCCAAGCCTTGATCAACATGAGAAATCTCAATTCAATTCAACAGAAGGTACAACCTCACTTATGCTGTACTGGGCTGGGTTTTTTTTACCATGGGTTTCAAATGAAAACAAACCCCTGCGCTTTACATTTAGCTTTTTGTTTTAAACCCCATCGCAGAAGTTGATTCCCACCTATGACGTGTTGCGGTGCCTTGGTATGGAACAATGAAACTCTTGAAGCCTGGAGAAAAAAGCCACTCAAGCTGATCTGCTCACCACAGTGGGCCAGATCCCCAGACACAAAACACACCTTGGCTATTTGCAGGCTGGTGCAAAGGTGTCTCCACACATTAAACTCTCCCAAGGGCCATGGAAATGATGAGAGGGCTGCAGCACCTCCTGTATGAAGAAAGGCTGAGGGAGCTGGGCTGGGTCAGCCTGGAGAAGAGAAGGCTGTGGGGGGACCTCACTGCAGCCTTCCCATCCCTGAAGAGACCCCAGGAACAGGAGGGGAATGGGCCTGTTAAAGGGCAGAGACAGGCAGGACAAGGGGGCTGGAGTGAAGCTGGAGGAGGAAAGGGTTTGAGGAGAGACTGGGGGTAAGTTCTTTGCAGAGAGAGTGGTGAGGGGCTGGAAGGGGCTGCCCAGAGAGGGGGTGGGTGCCCCATCCCTGGGGGTGTTCAAGGCCAGGTTGGCTGGGGCCCTGGGCAACCTTGTGTAGCTCCAGGCCTGGAGGTTGGTGTCTCTGCCTGTGGCAGGGGGTTGGAGCTCCGTGATCCTTGGGGTCCCTTCCAACCCAGACCAGTCTGGGATTCTATTCTATGAATTCTGGTTGGCCCCATGTTCAAGGCTGTTTATGAAAGGAGGGTTCCACCGCTTGCTCTGATTTCCAGAAGGGTCTGCAAGGCTTTATTCAAGACCCTGGCATGTCTGGGGTATAGGAGGTGCAACCATGTTTTCCCAGTCCTGTCAAGGAGGTGGAAAAACGGGACCTGAAGTACCCTTATACTCCAGCACGGAACCTCCTGGAATGTTTGGGGCAATTTTCCTGAGCATTAGGAAACAAACCTAGTGCAGCACAGCCTGCAATGGCAGCCAAATGCCCGAAGGTAAGATGGAAGGATCATCTCATGGCTAAGACCACAGAAACACCCAGAACTTTTCCCAAACTGCCACAAAAACTCCTGGACTGTGTTCTTCCCACACGTTTCCCTACCATGCCATAGAGACAGCACATGGTGCTTCTTACTGGCTGTGTCGTGAGGTCATTTCAGCAACATTTGGGAAACCCCAGCAGAACCAATGCTGCTCTCTGTCTGCAGTGCTGCAGAAAGGCACCAGAAGTCTTTCTCTCCTAGAAAATCAACATCTGACTTAATGCTGTGAGATCCACAGAGGAAGCATCAAACAAGGCAAAATGGCCAAGGCAAACAAAGAAACACAAGAAGGAGTCGTAAAAGACAAATGAGATGATGCTCTAGAAGTGCAGCCAGGTTTAAAGATCAAGCTAAGAACCGGCCTGCAGGCCGGTACGGAGGGAAGGCCGTTAACAGGGGATGACAAGACCACCAAACCTGCTTCGTGGCTTCTTTCACAGGAAGCTGTCAACGCTCCTGCCACGGCATTTCACCTCTGCAGCACGTCGAAATAACCACGCATCTCCCTCCAACCACAACGTCCTACTGGCTCGTCTCAGTCCTGCTGTTACTTCTCAGACATGTTGAATATGGAACTGATCCTAATCTTGAATCTCTCTTTCTGAGTGCTCTTTTTGATCATTTTACTATCTGGCTTCTATTCCTCCACTGAAACTGTTCTCACTCCAGCTACTCAAACAACATATTGCCATGCCAAATCTCAGGCCTTGTCTGTACTTCTGCTGTGCGTGACAGTTAGATGAAATGAGACACTACTCTCACAGCTCTCCTTTCGCTCCCCTTGTACCTCCCTTCATGCCCCCTTTTTGGGTTCTAATCCTCTCTTCTGCAGAGTCTCATTATTCCATCAGGTCTACCTTCACCACCCTCTCCCATCACCAGCCAACCTCATCCATTTTTACCTTATCACCACACTCAATGCTGATGACACCTGCCTGTTTCCCCTGACCTCAGCATCACACACTACAGGTATTCACCAGAAATCGCTTTAAAGAGATTTAGTTCCTGCAATCAGGCCCTTTGGTAGGTGAATGAAGAGATTTCTGTACCTACCAAAGGTCCTCATTACAGGAATTAGGAGTGAATAACCCAAGTTCTTCCCCAAATCAAAAGAAACTTTCAGAGACAAGTTTAACCCAAAACTTCTGAAGTTACACAGTGAAAAAACAACTTCTATGTGCTAATTGATACTCCAGTACCCTCTCGTCCAGATGCTAGCACTAAAGCCCTGCTTATGAAGTACTGTCTACCTTAGATTCAGCTTCAGCATGGTCATGACCAGCTCATTTACATTAATTAACCCACTCAAAGCACTACTTAAGACAAAGTTTTGGCTGCCATATCTGCAGCATCAGCCTCAGAATATCATGACAGAGTGTTCATGAAAGACTTGGGACTCTTTGTGCTTTGCCTACCTGCAAATCTACTTGTATCATTCCATCCATCCAAAACACCATTTTTCTCTAGAAATCCACATTAACTTCACTGTGCCACAGGTACACAATGTAGTAATAGGGCAGCTGATTCCCCAGTGAGAAACACTGGGAAATGTAAAGTTTTATCTCAATAGGCCTCAGCATCTTGGGAAGTAAATCCCTTTTGCAAACCAGACACCTGTTTTCTGGACAGAGATACATATAATGTATTTTTAGTTTTTAAAGTTATTTTTAAGGGTTTTTTTAAATGAATGTTTGGAGCTGGTTTTTTAATTTTTACAGGTTTTTTTTTTTTTGTATTTATTACTCCATGTCTGTAATAATTACATATCGCACATTAAAAAATAAGGAGAGAAAAATACAGAAAAAATCCAGATGTGCATGACAAGATTCCAAAAACATTTAGTAGATTAGTGTTTGTCCTCAGTGAGATGTGTGGTGATGGAGACAGAAAACTGCTCACCGTAACAACATCCACGGTCCAGAAAAGAGCTGTGCAAGACTTTTTAATTCCTCTTTGACTTAGTTATGTTTTAGACCTGGAATGACCACACACAGGCATAATTAAGACAAATTCCATCTTCCCAATTGTTCTCTCCTTTGCCCCTGTAATAAAACCAAGAGTGGTATTTGGGGAAGCCCAACACATTGTTCCCTTTACAGTCAGTGAAGGGAGAGGGGAATCTCTGGGAGGCGATTCGGAGAGCCTGGTATTGGGAGGCTGAACCCCTCCTTAGTGCAGGCAAGATCAGTCTCCAGGACAGTAGCTGTGCAGAGGCTAAAACCGACACAACTTCTGGGCACCACAGTCCCAGCCTGCCTTCCCTGTCCCCTTCTTTGTCCTTGCTTTAGCATCCATCACACAGGTACACAGTCACATGGTGCAGCGCAAGCTCCTGAGAGAGAGGAAACTTATTGCCAGGGAGGAGGGAGAAGAAGGATAGAGTCTCTTCATCTCTGCCACCACAACCTGCTAATTTAGCACAAGCAGAAATGTGCTGTCCTGGGTAAAGCTTCCAGGGATGGTCTGGATACCTCTTGGAGCATCCACCAGTGGGGCAGGTTTCTGGGATCACTCCTTTATTGTGCACATTAAATATTAAGTGATGCATCTGCACGGATAACATCAGAAATACTACAAATGAAACCGATGGTGATTCAGTTCCTAAAACCAGCAGCCATGAAATATTAATAAAAATCCCTTCATAAATATTACAAGCACTTAAAAAGCAGCGTTCACCCCACGTAAGGATCTCTGGGTTTTAATTTTCCACAGCAGATTTCTTGGAATTGTTTTTCCACTATTAAGTGAAGTATCCAAAACAAGGACAAGTATTACTGTACCTCTTTGCACACAGGGGAAGCGAAGCAATTGAAAACAGTCTTTGTCAGAAACGTCCCTGAATTTTTATACAAAACACAAACACTGGCTGTGAAGTTGCAACCTGATACAACCAAACTGTCAGAAAGTACTGCCCTGGCACGTAGGATGCAAAAGAGAGTGGCTTCATCTGATTAAGGTGCTTGTCACATTTAACTGCATTAGAGCACCACAGGAGTGCATGCAGAATTTTCTGGAGCCTGCTTTAAAACCCACTACAAAATCTGAACTATGGAGCTTAGAGGATATTAGTGACCTGATAAAACTTCAAGTTTGGCGTTCAAGCCTTCGGAGCTGAAATGCAATTTTGAGGCCAGATGCTCGCCCCAGATGTCAGCTCTGATGAACAGGACACTAACCTGGAGACAAGTTTCTGCCTTTCCACCATTTTCAGCTCGTGGATCCATTCAAGGT
Organism: Gallinula chloropus; assembly: GCF_964237585.1. Taxonomy (NCBI): domain Eukaryota; kingdom Metazoa; phylum Chordata; class Aves; order Gruiformes; family Rallidae; genus Gallinula; species Gallinula chloropus. Next base: position 2,309,295 of record NC_140089.1, on the reverse strand, counting down.
TTAAGCTGGGATGCTGATTTTCGTCCATGACCACAATTTAGCATCAGTTTCCATCGATGGAAACTTTCAGGGTGGGAAGAGAGGGAAGAAGAGCAGGTGCTTCACAAAGGGAAAACATCAAGGTAAAGAGAACTGCCACCTGGGAGAAAAGTTTATTTAACAGCCTTAATTTAAACACCAAATGCTACACATCATTTCTTCAAGCATTCCCACAGAGAAGTCCCAGCTGCCCTCTTTTAGACATGCAGATGGCCTGTGGCTGTGGGCCTTCACCAACCATGAAGGCAAAACCTGAGACTTCTCAATTCCTGGCAGAGGATATGAAAACCCCAAAAGAAACACAGCGTCTTACAAACACAGTCCGAGCTTCAGCGCCTCACCCTTTGTTCTCTAAAAGCCACACGTCAAGAGAAATGCCCAGACCCACAACTATACTTGATGCAAAGACATAAAGGAAAATAATTAATATGAATCATTACGGTGTCTCAACAGAACCAAAAAATGACAGTAACAATGAGAAGATAAGAGGCTTGACACAAATAACCCCTAAACCTGGACAGCAGGACTGAGAGATGTAATAACAACATTATCACCTGCTTAAAAAAATGGGAAAAGGGAGGAAAAAACAGGAGAGGAGGGAGCAAAAAGTAGGTAAAAAGAAGGTATGTCACTAAACAACGACACTTGAAAGAATAAACACATCTTTATTTCCTTCATAACACTGCTACTTCTGAAGACATTATAAGAACCATCCTTTTTTCACCGTGCTGTTAGAAAATTCCTTCCCCAAGCCCTGTCCGGCACCAGGACCACATCACCATCCACCTCTAAGATGACCTCCACAGATCCCTCTCCTAGAATAGGGTTATTAATTTCTTAAATGAATCACTTTTCTTATTTTTTGTAAAATGATGCAATCACTACTTAGAAAAAAAAACCAGGCAAAGAAAAAAAAAAGCAGCATGGTTTGGAAATGACTCTATTCCCACAAATGCAAATGAAAACCACTTTTTTCTTCTGTATTTGTGTTCTGTAATTGTCTTAAGCTATCTATTAGTAACTACCTCGTCACTGTGTTATCAGTAAATAGGGTGGCAGTCACTGGATTCTACCTCAACTCAGAGCGCTTCAGAACACGATTTCTAATCGTCAGCATTACCCATCACCCACCAAATCCCATTCAACTAAGAGGAAAATCCCTCGAGATTCCCAAATAAACAAGCCGCCTCTCCCGCCATTATCACAGAACAACCTGAGCTGATTTTAACAATCGTGATTCAACCTGCAATAAAAAAAAAGAAAAAAAAAAAAGGAAAAAAAAAGAGATTCTTTTCCAGAAGCATCAATAACTGCTCTCACTCTTCCATTGCACAATCTGTTGTGAGGCAGACATCCAAAGTCATCTCAAAACACTGCATGAGTGTTGATTTAAAGGTTAACTAGTCATCTTCTTTTTTTTTTTTTTTAATTTGTTGGGTTTTGGGTTTTTTTTTGCCTCCTCTCCCCATGTCTTCTGGTGGAGTTGCTCAATTAACTTCCAAATATCATCTGATATGCAAACTCAGAGTCAACTTAAGAGCATAAAATATGCAACTGCTCCCACACTACCGCCGGCTTTGGCTTCCTGGACGATGAACCCAACCTCTGGCAGCCTGTGCAGCCAGGCTGGGCTGCTGGGTGAAGGACACCTTGGAAAGCACCTTTGCAGACAGTCCCTACGGTCCCCACCCGCTCAGATGCTCTGGATGCCGTACAGCTGCGTTAGCCCAAGAGCAGTGGCCTCAAATCTGCACATCACCAGCTCCGACCATGGCAGAGGAGCATCCATCTGCACCTGTCAATCTACAGACCACTTCATTCTGGTCTTCAAATTCCTTGGCAGGTCTAGATTTTTTCTCTCCTGGACTAAACTTTCTGTACCATTTGCATCGAGATGCATACACCAGTCGTGCTCTGGACCTGTGCCTAAAACCCCATCGCTGGAGTGTTCCTGTTGCATGGTACATTCCCAACAAATACAGAAAGTAGATACTGGCCAGATCTAGGATTTAACATTAAAATATTCACCAATAACAACATGTTTTGGTTTCCTTCCCCTCTGTATTCCTTATTACCTCAGTCCTGGTCCTTCACAACACAATTTCCAAGTGTCAAATAGCTCATCTCCTTATTCATTCATTTATTGCGCTAGCAAATTACGTGAGGAAAAGCCAAAATTATTCCAACTGGATACAGGAACATCTTCTTATCACAAAGGCTTCCTTAAAATACTGCAAAGACTTGGCTTGGAACTCTTTTTAAGATGTGAAGTTCCATCCATTGCCTTACAGGAAACTTGGTTTCTCCCACCTCTTTCTGGCCCTTGGAATGGCCAAGGAGAAATATTTTGCGGGTTGCTGTTGGTGCTGCTGCTGCTACTACTGTGGATTTACTTTTCCTTTCTTTGCTACTTAATACATTTTGCTTTAGGAGAGGGCTTTTAATTTACTTGTAATAACCTTGTCCTCCTCCCTCCTTGCGCAGGCAACCCTCTGCAACCCTCTTTCCACAGGATTCTGGGTAAAGGTATGTGACAATGCTGTGTGATTATAGCATCAGCATGCATAACGTGTATTACATCATACACAATATTTAATCTGAAGCTTGAGCATACACAATTCTCACCACACTGTGCTAACAGGTTAAAAGCTAAGCTTACATCCCAGAATAAGGATGCAATCCTTATTCCAGGATGTGTTCTCTAACTTATTTCCACCACTTCTCTCTGCAAGTGAGAACGTTGAGAGAACATTCATGACCATCAGACCAGAAATGTGTTGCCAAAATGTTTAATTTCCTACATAATCCCTTGGAAATTATTTAGGGCATCTCCTCAGTGTAAGTTTACTGAGGTAATTTCTCTCCTAAGATTTCCACACAAAGTTTGCCAGCATGTGCCTCTTTGTGTCCTCGTCTACTACACCCCCAAGTGAAAACCCTTTTACATACTATCAGTATTAGATTTACTCTGTAGCTACCCTTCTGGTAAACAGCAGCAGAACAGAGGAGCAGAACAGGAGTTTCAGTGCTTGTGTTTCTGCTCTCCTTCATTTCTGCTCCATGCTTCACCCAAAACTCCTACAAAATCACAGTGGCTTTTCATCTCCCTGGACGAGCTGCACAGCACTGATCTTTAAATTCAGTTTGGAATTTCCCTCTGATAGCTGCAGCAAAAGAAACCAGACTTTGTAAGCCGGAAGAATAAAGCTCCTAATTACCCAAAATATTTACTAGCCTTTGTTTACATGGAACTTTAAACAAAACATCACTTTTTTTTTTATTCACAGCGAGCAGAATTTCTCTATGAAAATCTCTGCTGATTACAGCACTTCTCTAACAACATTTGGCTCGAGGTATGGAGATTTCTGCAGATCAGCATAACTAAACTCTGGCTTTGGGCAGACACCTTCTACGATTCAGGGTTTCTGTATCTAAGGGGTGAACCATTTCTGCACAGTAAATTGGCTGTAAAATCAGCAATTGGTGTCCGGGAACAGAATAGAGCAGCAATTTTTTGCAGTAATTTTTAAGCCATGGAAGCATACAGCACTGAGTGAAATGCAAAGGATGGCAACTGCTGATCTGGCTTGTCATCTGTACAGAATACAAAAACTGAATGACAAAGTCCTGTACTAAATAGAGCTTAAAGAAATACAGTGCATTTTATTTCAATAATCCCTTTAGTTTGGTTGTAGATCTGCAAGAGTGATAGCTGCAGTCCAAAATAACATAAGTTATCGGCTCTAAAAACACTCTTGGCTGTTTACAGGGAGCACAAGCCTGTATTCCTCCTGATTGTTTTTAAAGAACAATCTTTTATGAGTCCTAGAAATAGTATCAGCTCAAAAAAAAAGCAAAGAACTTGATGGGAAGGGAATGTAAAATACTCAGTATATAGTACTATGTATATATTACTTAGCTTTATAATAAGTTTATAATATTTAGTATATAGCACTAGTATATAATACTTATTACATAGTACTAAGTAGGAAGGGAATGCATAATACTTAGTACTAGTAAAATAATTAGAAAAGAGAAAAAAGAAAAGACAACCAACACCTGTATTTTTAATGAATGTTTCAGGTTAGAGCCATAACAAAATAAAACCATGAAAACTAACTCTTCCTGAATTTTGCTGGACAGAAGACAGCTTGGACTTTAAAAAAAATAAAATACTCACTTGAACACAATACAAAATGTTGAAAAGGGAAAATTCTGATGTTAAAGGTGAGGTTCTCCTCTGATCTGTAGCCAAATGGAAATGGCACCTTCGTGTCAATGTTCTGTTGCCCTGATTTTCAATATTTCTGACAAATTTTGCAGAATTTTTCAGCTCTTTTGGCTCTCCTGAAAATAATACCAAGCAAGACAACTCCATTCCACGTTCAGAATCCACTCATCTGCCTATAAATAATTTTAGTTACAGACACAAAGTGTGACCCTATATAAAAAAGATAAAAGCACTCCCAGGCAATGATGCAACAATGGAATTTGATGAACACAGGTCCAGTCTTCCTATGGGAACCACTTTGAATTGTGACAGTGAGCAGAACAGGGTAGTTGAAAAGGTGTATCGCTATATTTTGTGTGACCAGTAGCCAGGAAAGAGAGTTACTTATAACCTGGTTGTACCTGGTTATGCACTCGTTGACGCACCCAAGATGCAGCCTCTCAACACCACCTGCTTTTTCAAAATAACTCAGAACTTTGTAAGAACTTCTTCTTTCCAGAGCCACCTTTCCATTGCTCAAATACTCATCTATATCACCATCACACAACCAGGACGCATCCACCTGAAAAGTGAACCCCACACTGGCTTTAATTTCTATTTTAAATTGTAAATTTACTTTCTGACCAGTTTTCAAACAGATGATGTATTCCTGAAAGCTTCCCTAATAATAAAAAAAGAAGTTTTACTCACCTGAGCAGAACCAGCATTTTCTGGGACATAGTAAAAACTCCCTGCGTTTTCTAATATTTTCAGGATACCTGATTCTCAAAACACCAGCTGGCCACCAGAGACCAATGTCAAAAGCTATTCCTCATACACCCAAGAAAAACACACACAAAACCCAGAAGTCATATAAAATGATGGATATACGCCCTTTCTTCTTTTCATAACCAGACTTTTCTGGAGAGTTCAGAGGGATTAACATCTACCCTGTGAAGGCCAGCCTGCCATTCTATTGTCAAGGAAAGACTGGATACTAGGCTGAAATAAAATTTATCTTGCATAGAATGGTCTAATAAACTGGTTTTATATTAAATATATTCAAACCAAGTCATCCCAACCTTTGCTGAAGAGATGACAAAAACATTTGCAGTGCAACCTGAAATTAATTTTATGGCAGTCACTTATTCTGCTAAAAAAAAAAAAATCTACTAATAAAATTCCATTTTCAATACTGGGGAGCTAAAAGTTGGTTCTTTTACTTGTTAGCCAGATAAATATGTAAAAAATATATTTACTTAGCTTAAACATACACGCATGCACCAACAGTTGCACTGTTGAGGTGTGCTAATATTTGGCAACTAATTTCCTCCACGCCAACAAGGGTGAGATTTTCCAAGAGACAGAAAACCACAGTATTATCAATAATCTTGTGCAATGAATCACTGATATGCAACATGAAGTTGCCGTAACTGGATCCATCATCACTGATAAGCAAAACCAGAAAATCCTTGGGGCAGATACAGAGTTAACATACATTTATGATGGGAGTATCACCGTTGTCCCCACAGCCAAGTCAGCCACACTCAGACCGCCGCGATGAAGAGCACACTAAGCACGGTACTCCAGACACTTTTGAGAAGAGTTTTCCAAGCTCCCTCATGAGCTTTTCACCCAGCAACAAGGGCTCTGTTCCAGCTACTGGCTTGGAGGGGAAAGCTGCAGGAAGGTCAGCATCCACTGGGCATCTCCACCTCCTTCTATAAATTCTACCTCTTAAGAGTGAAAGTCTTAAAGATGCAAAGGAAGATACATGCTCAAAACAAAGTTGCAAAGTGCAAATGTAAGAATTAGATCAATAAATCATAAGAATGATGATAACATGATTTTAACACTCATCTGACGAGTAAGGTTTCTAATTCCTCAGGCTGCAACAAAATTATTTTGGTACAGAAAGAATTAGAGCAACGGATGCACTATCCCCCACCCCTTTTTTTACTGCTAATAGTTTCTCTGGTTATTTCTGCTGGTACATTTGCACTAACAGAAAGGATCTGTATCTGCTGTAATACTAACTCGATGCTGCTGTTCAGTTTTCTAAATGAAGTGTCAAAACCAACGTTGTTTTTTCCTTGAAACATAAATACAAAAATCACCCTCACTCGGGCTTAGCTGGGCTGGTACAAACAAACAAGCAAAAAAGGGTAGTGGTACAAAGCGTTTTGGGAACCCTAATGGGACAAAAGCTGCCTTTGTAGCTGGACCACAGCAGCCCCTACAAGTCTTCAAGGTGACACAGTGGTGGAGGGAAGGGGGAAGCCCCGCATCAGCGGCAGGTGCAGAATGTTTAATCTCGCCTTGAAAGGCCACCATTCCCAACACATGGCAATTGGGCTAACAGGATTGACATCGGGGGACTCGCTCAGCAAGTACACCAACCCCTGAATGGTGGGGGCTTCTCCCAGCAGCTGCCTGGACGTCAATCAGCTGAAGGGGAATGTTACAGGGGTCACCGTTTGGGGCTGGTTCTCTATGCCTGACATTTCTATCCGTTAGTCACAAAGACAATGAGAGAGCCACAAAGCCCAAGCATTACCATAGCCCCATTCAGCGGCACAACAAAATCGAGGGGAGTGGGAAAGGCCTCCAAACACAAAATGATCAACAGGAGAACAACTCAACCTCACCCTCCTCAAGGGAAAGATCAGGGGAGCGCCGCGGCACCGAGCGGTCCCAGGCTGCAGAGACAGCGACGGCTCCGCGAGGGAAGGCTAATCCCACACAAAGACGTCATTTTTCAGTTGGACACCAGAGTTCAGCAGAGCTTATTGCCAAGCAAAGCCCAACGTCCGTGTTTGACCTTGTGCTGTGAACAGCCCGGGGTTTTTTTTTTAACAAAAAACCCTCTTAAAAGGTGATTACGCATCACGGGAACAGTCGCAGAACATTGTAAGTTAAGGGATTCTTAATTAGGTTGTACCGAACAATTAGATTAGAATATCTATTAACCTGTAAATCCACAGCAAGATGAGACACAGGCTTATCTGGGAGGTAAACTCTAACACCCAAGGAATATGTTTCTGACAAAACCACAGCTAAAGGAGCCTTGTCTATCATGCAGGTTGACAGTCTTCACCTTCGAACAGCAGGCAAGTTAGAAACAACAAGGTTTTGCAAACAGTTAATATACTCAAGATGCCAGCAATGAGACAGGGAGCTGGGTTTAAGTAGCCTAAACCTGATTTGAAACCTCCTTCTGACTTCAACACTTCTTTGGTGTTGAACAAATTGCTTAACTTACGTCCCACTTCTACATTTTGCCTTCATGAAAGGGTTCGCAATTTTGTCTGAAATGCGCATTTATACAAGAGGATGGAGGCTCATGCATGGTACCAGTGGCAGCGTAAACCTTGTGGTTAGCACAAGTGTATAGTTTAAGGATAACACTGCACCAAAAAAAGAAAAAAGAAAAGAAAAAAGGAAAAAAAGAAAACAGAGAAATAAAAAGAAGAAAAGAAGGGAAGGGAAGGGAAGGGAAGGGAAGGGAAGGGAAGGGAAGGGAAGGGAAGGGAAGGGAAGGGAAGGGAAGGGAAGGGAAGGGAAGGGAAGGGAAGGGAAGGGAAGGGAAGGGAAGGGAAGGGAAGGGAAGGGAAGGGAAGGGAAGGGAAGGGAAGGGAAGGGAAGGGAAGGGAAGGGAAGGGAAGGGAAGGGAAGGGAAGGGAAGGGAAGGGAAGGGAAGGGAAGGGAAGGGAAGGGAAGGGAAGGGAAGGGAAGGGAAGGGAAGGGAAGGGAAGGGAAGGGAAGGGAAGGGAAGGGAAGGGAAAAGATACAAACTGATGCCAACAGTTTAATTACCTACAGAGAAAGAAGATTGAGATCTAAAGATACTGAGGAGATACTTGTGAAAAGGCAGGAGAAACTTAACACTGTCAACAGAGTTTGTCTCGTTCCAGCTACAGTGGAATTGTACGTGCTGGAGAATATTATGACATGAGAGTGCAACTCCAGCCCTTCACTTGGAGGACAGAGACACCACACAGGTCAGTGGCACTTGGGAGGAAGAGCCAGCCAAGTGTCCTCATGCATAAACAGGATAAAATCTAAAAGAGCTGCACTTTCACCTGAGAGAACCAAGTCCAGAGATCCACACCTCCTTGAAAGCAAGAATTCAAGAGTGTACTTGTAAATAATGGCTCGTTTCCCTAACTGTGCTTACAGGTTTGGTTGAACTCTGTCCCTAATTTGGGATTACTTCTACCCTTCCCCCTCTCTTTTGCATTACTGCACTACAGGACACTGGAGCTCATGGTACCCAAGGAGGTTCCTCCCTAGTTCGGGATGTGAATTAACCAGAAACAATTTCCTCATAACTTGTAGTAAGAAATGGAAATCCAGTAGAAGTATTTTGGATTAGCATCCTCCGTATACACACTCTGCTAAGTTTTATACAAAATGAAGTTGTCAGAAGCCATTTTTTCATCTGTTAAGGATGAAGCTGGAGGAGCCACGTCACAGGATTTAAACAAACCCCTGAAGTGATGTAAATCAAAATAAAGCTTCTGTTGCACATATTTGGTGGACCACACTTTTATGACACAAGCTCCTCCTGTGCCATACTCACTGAGGATTTAAAGATGTGGTTAAAACAGAAAGAGGGAAAGATCCACTGGTGTAAGGTTCATTTCCAACCTCAAACAGAGATAATTTCCTCTACATTGCATATAATGCATATAGAAGAAGTTAGGTCAGCATGCTTCATTTTACCACTGCTGACAAACATAAAAGGTTAAGCTCCTATCTTTAAAAAAATGAAGTGAAATGACCCCTCAGCTCTCAAGTCTGTTACTTTACTTGTTTAGATTTTGTTTTCCACTAATCACACTACTAATGTTGGTTTTTTATTTTTATTTTTTTCTTTTTAGTTAACTCCTTCCTGAAAGACTATTTCCAAACTACTTAGAAAAAAAAAGTATTTTTCAATAATGTTGCTGCAAAGGACAACTTCTTTGAGTAGAAGAGGACAATAAATCACCACCTCTGAATGCTGTAACAGCTCTGAGTAACATTTATATTAGTTATTATTAATACCTAGCATTCAGAAAGCGGTCCTAGGAAATGCCAAGGAATAACTTAAAAGTGATGCAGGTCAAACAGGAATGCAAGAGGAAGCATTATAAATGAGCACCTTCCTATTGGGTGAAGTGAATAGTGTGCAGCTGGGTATCAAAGAACGCAGGACTAGACTCTTCTCTTGCACAGTTCATTTTATACAGCTGCCCTTCAGTTTGCTCTGACATAGAACATCAACACAGCCTATTCATTTCCCTGTAAAATCAGTTTTCTCAAGTATAAGACACTGTGCCTCTGAAAAAAAAAGCAAATCTTCTTTAGTTAAGCACCAGGCAACTAAATAAAAAGTATTCAAAGAGCTGACTTATAAAGGATGAAATCAAAGCATGAAGAACGTCTGACTGCAAACCAAAGCAAATGTATATCCAGTAACCTCATATCAAGGCACGTTGAGAAAAACAGAACTTTGGCCCCAGTCTTTGGTAACTTTTGAACAGTACCACTGCTTCCTTTAAAATACATATGCTCCACATAACTGACCCCTGCAAATCTTTGAGGCGTTTCAGAGCTACCCCGTTTTGCTGAAATGGGAGCCAGCCACCTGCAAACACCCTGTGCCTCTTCCACTGCTGACCCACATCACTGTCCCTTGGATGGTTAGGCTCAGCTAGGCAAAAAGATGATGTTATCCTTTGGGGATGGAAAGCAGTTTTGACAGTTTTATCCTAAGAAGCTCAAATAAACATAATATTACTTTCAAATGATCCGGTCTCTTTGTAAATTAATATTGCACAACTTCTTTCACAGGAGTTAACTTGGAAAAAAACCTTTCTTTTTTTCTCCCCCCAGATTCTGGACAATGAACAATTTAACTTCATAAAGCAGTTGGAAGACTCTAAAAACTTCAGCTCCTGCTATAAGAAGAGTAGTAGAAATAAAAAAGAACTACAGACCTTTTAAAATAACCATTAGTACTCAGTGTTCTTTTCCACAAGACAGAGCAAACTGTGTAACGCTACAGATGGGTGAACTACAGTATCCTGAGGGGAAAACACACAAAAAAAAACCCCAACAAAAAAGCATGTTTCCCTATCAACACCCATAGTTTTTGTTTAACTAAACTGGTATCTTGAAAAGAATATCAACATTGAGACACTGGCCAGGGTGTCAGGAGAAAGGAGTGTCATTTTCAGGCTTACCATGGACCTTTTGCATAGCTGGTGTAAGAGGCTACACACAAACTGCATTTAGTTCCTTCACTTCCCTTCTAGAGGCTTCTCCGGAGCAGGGCTATGTGTACCCACTGAATTAAACACAGGGTTTTCTCCTGGCTCAGATATAATCTACCCTCAAAGGGCAAGTAAAAGCATAAGAAAATGTACTGTGAGATGAACTGATCCAGTTTCAGATTCGCAGTCGTTGGATCAAGAGAGTCTGAGCACCGTCATTTCGTGAGGCTGGTCAGAAAGGACCTCACCCTGGAACGTTTCCTTTTCATCTCTCCTGTTCTAAAGGTTTTTCTTTAGAAATTCAAGAGTCTAAACAGCCCTGCCAGAAGTCAGAGGTATTTCGATTCAGAAACGTTAACAGTGGGAAGAGCAGGTTACCTCTTCATGGTGGCATCTTCTGACAATAGCAAACTTTGTCTGTAAAGACTAAGACCTCTGCTCGTTCCAACAGGCACTTCAGCATGTACAGTTTGGATGTCATCCATAAAATCCAGTACCTACAGTGCACTGAAGGCTTCTGAATGTAACCCTTCCCTGGGTTTCAGTGGGTATGGAGGCTTTGTTCATGCCACCCAACCAACTGGACACAGCACGTCCAACTCCCTTCTCTCCCCAGAGCCCTGCCTGTCTTCTGGCTCCTCCAGCAACGCCACCAACACTTCTCTCTCCAGGGCAGCAATATCCAAAGCCATCTGAGAAGGCAGCATAGCTGTCAATACTGATAATTCTTGGTTCATCAAGGACCACACTTCTTACCTCTATTTTTGCACTGATAGGCTGAGCATTGCTTCCTCCCATCAACTTCTCCTCTGCATCCAAACAGGCTGCATTAATTTCTCCTTCAAAAATGAGGTTTCCCCAGCCTTTTCCCACGACTTTTCCCTAGGTTCTGTTGTTCTATCCCTTCCCACCACCCTGCCCTCTTTCTTCTGGCTTTATACTGCAATCATAAAACAAAGTGGGTTCCCATCTCTTCCTCACATATGATGATCAAAAGCCACGGCCACCCATGCACTCTTCTGAGAGTGAGAAACACACTCTGGCTTCCAGCTTGTCCAACTTGTCCTTCATTGGAGCAATCCAACTTTTACAGCCTTCTGGAGAAGCAACTCTATTCAGAATCTGATTCTTTATGCCTCCTCCTACCACACGACAGCTCCGAGGCGCTACACAAGGCTGCCTGTTTCCCCCTCACCTCCTCACCACCCTTCCCTGCGAGTCCCCATTCAGCACACTGAGAGCTGGTGGAGTTTGTAAATCCCATAATTATACTTCAGAGATGCACAGGCACATACTGCCTTGCCCTCACCACACCATAATCACTTAATGTAACTGCTTTAGGCTTAATTGCCCCTCAAATAAGAGAAGCCCTCTTTTGGGAACTGTGCTTAGACAGGTCAGCACTGAAATATTTTAGGGTGAGACTCTGGAAGTGCCCTGGAGTTGTGAACCTTGCTGCCCTGTCTTACATATTCCCAGGAAGGATTATCCAAGAACTGGACAGCAACCAAGTTGTGGCAACGCCGTGTAATTTTATGTGGCTAAAGAGTAAGACACAATGTACAGGGTCCTGCAAAGCTGAAGGACAAGTGACTCTCAACTCATGCTCAGCAATCCAGCTGCTTCAGGGATTATCATCCTGGGCCGCACTTTAATGCTCAGTCTCTGTCCTCAGACCAGTGGGTGTTCCAGCAATTCTCAGTCTATGAAATACCAAGATATATGCACATTTTGGGGAAAAAAATTAAATACATATATATATATATGTATTGGAAAATAATACAAAACCATTTTCCAGAACAGATTAACTGAACCTGGTCAAGAGGAGATATCACAAAGCCTTTCTTTCTCACAAAGCAGCTCCGTGGTACCACTCAGAAACTGACATAAGATTCTGACCAAACATCCAACAATAAAAGGAAAGATTTCGGTCTGATTCATCAGGTAAAGAGTGGACAGCCCCCCAGGACAGAGCGTTTGTGGTTAAATGCAGAAGAATTTCTTGCTGTCAGTCTCCAATCTGATGATTAAAGAACACTCACGCTGCAGAGAGGGGTGGCTGGAAAACAATTAACTGGCCAATCCTTAAGGCTGACAAAATGTCAACGACTTTCTCTTTCCTCACTTGGAACTTTGACCAAACTGCAGCCCTGCTCCATGCAGCGTGGATTTGCCCCAGGCTGCCCTGTGCTGAAAATTTCACAGCAAACACTTCGCCTACATCCAAGAGAAACTCAAAGACAAAAACCCAACCAATTTTGCTATGAAACACTCCAGTGTACCTGGGTTTTTTTTGAATCAGGGGCTTAAACTCTGTTTGGTATTTATTCATTCCATTCCCACAAGATTTTACTCAAAGACGGCCAACTTAGGGACATCTGAAAACTTACACACTCTCACAGACACTTCCTAAATATTAGTGTATAGCTAAGTGTACAAAGACCTAATGAAGCAAATGCTTGCTTAGCAGAGGAGAGTTTGCACTTCTTGGGGTCTGGACATGGGGATGAAAAAAAACCAAAGAGGCCACACTGCTGTTTAATCAATGTCTCCCTTGTGCCCCAAAAAAAATACAGGGCAGAAGAAAGCTGTTCAATATAAACTGAAGAAGAGAGGAAAGCAGAGGCTAGGAGGGAAAGTAGGCAATCATTTGGATGTGGATACTAAACCACAAAACAAAGGTCTAGAAACTGGCTGGAGGGAATGGAAGACAGAAGCAGCTCGGGGGATTTACTTCTAAACCACTGTTAAACTGTCCAGAAACAAATGTATGAGGGACTTTACCTCCATAAACTGTCAGCAGTCACACTTCCTGGCAAGAATAGTGATACTCCAGCTTCAGCTTCAATCAAAAATGCTGATTTTATAGGTATTCACACAACACACATCCCATATATAATTTTTTAAAGAAAAAAAAACCTACCTCAGACTACTTTCCAGACAGCTATCAACTTATCCTACGGGCAATAAAGATGTATCTGCACTTCAGAAAACAGCTGGAAAAATGTCTACAGTGGGAAGTGCTCAAAAAGCTTCCTCATAATCCATTTCATAAGAAAAACAGTCAGCAGTACTGCAAACCAAAGCATCCTTAACACAAAGTATCTGAGCTGAAATAAATCAGCCTCTTTCTGCATTTATGAATACACCCAGTGAACTTTTCTTTTCCTAAACAGTTCAGTGTATGATGCAATTGGTACAAACTTTTTTTTTATCCATGATGTTTACAAGGTCTGTGACTCTGACCCCCAAGCTTAGGGGAACACCAATATCCAGAACTTGTTTTAAAAATCACAATTTCATTAGTAGCTCAGAATGTGGGTAAACACTGTGCTAGTCACTCTACAAAGGTAAAGAACTTCCCTGCTACAGGAAAAAGTAGGCCATACCCATCAAAGCACACTCATTAATTTTTTACTGTACACAAAACTAGTCAGGAAGCTGGAAAAGCACCACGTTTAGTTAGTAATTTCAGAAAAGGCATATGCAAGAAAAACTGTGGTAGAATATTCTAAACCAAATGCAAACCCTGATTGCCTATTATTCCTCTTAATTGTTAGAGCTTTATTTTGCTACCCGAACATTCATTAAATTGATTTGATTATATTATTATTACTTTTTAACTCAATTTAAAAAATGAAATACATTTAACATAGGTCAGATTGAGTTACTTTTAACCACCCCCCACCACAACTTGTAGAAAACACAGATAAGGACTGATGCAAAGCCTACATCAGAACCACACCAGCAGCCATGCATGTACTGGTCCCTGGGGGCATGCCCCACCCCATCCATAAAGCCAGGATCATAATTTCTACAAGAAATCTCAAGATGAAGAACATGTTTGTTCCAAAACTTTAAAAAAAAAAAGAAAAAAGAAACACCCCACCATCTAAACATCTTTTCTACATGTTAAAACTTTTTCCAGCAAACCTACTGGAACCTCCTTTTTATTCCTTCCTAGAAAGTTTGAAGCCATCTCTTCCCATCTCAAAAATGATGAGCAGTAAGGAGGATTTCCCACCAAATCTGCTGTTGGACTGGATTTAAATGCTACCTTCATGATCTTACTGCATGTTCCTCCAGGAGGAGGGACTGGATTTAAATGCTGCCTTCATGATCTTCAGACCTGTGTTACTCCAGGAGAAAGTGGAAGAGAATTGTGAATTTGCACCAGTGGGATGGCATGGTGGAGGTCTGGAGTGCTCTAATGCCAGGCACTCAGGTGATACCGGGGCAGAGCACGCTGCTCTGTAAAGATTTGACCTGTCTTGACAAGCAAAAGTTTACAAGCCGAGCCCAAGTCACTCACTCAAACTCAGTTTGGACTGACTTCATGCAGCAGAAGGGTGACTGTGCAAAGCTTGTGTAAAGCTGCCCTAGTGCAGCCTGCAGAAAGGATGATCCTCTCAACAATGTACCTCCCTTTGCCCCTGTGAGCATCCTCACTGTAGAGGAGAAGGGCTGAGAGCAGGGGATGCCGAGCTCCCATGGGAGGTGGTCCCATGCACAATGATGCTGGGGGACACTGGAGCTTCCACCACCTCCCCGCCTGTGTGCACCCGTTTGCAGGGCTCCACTCCCCAGGGCTGATACTCTGCACTCAAAATAAGTTTAAAACAGGATTAAAAATATGTCTACTGCCAAAACCAGCACTTACAACCGTGGCTCAGTACCAACATCATTACAAATAACAAAAGCCAATGTGCTTGCATGTCACTGTTAGCCTAAACCTCTCGTGACCAGGTCTCAGAGCATTAAAGATGCTTGCAAAACTGGTAATTGCTGCCTTCTCTAAGTTTTGATTTTTTAGTGTGGATGAGCTACACTAAAAAAACCCAGACTTGAGAGCTGTATGTCAACAAATACAGATGCTGAAAGTCACCATGGTAAATACCTCCTATTTTGGTCACTGATCCCGTCCTTGGTTATACAGATTTCATTTCCCCATGCACATGGTGTGGCAAAGATATTCTACAGGTTCTAAAAAGTTTTTGTAAGGCTGGGCCAACTGTCATTCTCATGAATCTTCTGGTTTTGGAGAATTATTACCTTTGCCTAATGACTTCCTTACTTAAAAGCCTTTCAACAAAGATGTCCAAAGGGGAAAAAAAAACCCACCCAAAAAACCCACACCAAAACCCCCACAACAGCTATATCAAATTAAATCCCAGTGCAAGTCAACCTGTATGACATTTGAAACACTATTATCTTTGAGGAACAGTCAGTACAACTCCTTTTTAATATATCGTAAATTACTGGGTTCAAAGAATACCCAGAATTTTTTCAGCAGTGTAAAATATAATCAACATCTCAAAAAAAGAAAAGTCACATGCAGCTTTCCAAGCCCAAAAGTCATAAGGAATCAACGACAATTTTTCCCTGAATGCCACACATATTAACATTTATAGAACTCCAAAGTTACAACCAACTAGACAATTAAGGTGTATCTGTCTTTCTCTACAGGCACTTGCACAGAGGCACTCCAGAAAGCAGTTTTCATTTGAAGAATGTAAACTGGAGGGGAAAAAAACAGCTGAAAAAGAAATCTTTGCCTAGCCATAAATGTAAAACCATCACAGCGTACAACTGCTTCCAGGAGGCAGTGGGAACAAGGTAAAAAATCTACAGTTGGGTAAGTTCTCAATTAACCTCCTCAAGAGGAACACAAATAACGAGGGACACAAATAATCTCTTCAAACTATTAATTACGTGGAATTGGTAACAAGTCAAAGAAAGGAATAGTTATTTTCACTGCCTTTGGTGCCTAAAGATTATTTTATATTGCAGGCTTTTGCCAAATCCTACATAACTCCCCACCCAAAGTCAGATACAAGTAAGGCTAGAAGTGAGACCTTCACTTCCAGCAAAAAACCATTAAAGCATTTCTTTTTATCTGAGAAGGGAGTTATTCAAACAGTTTGGTCGGACTCTTGCACACAGTTTTTATTTAAAACTCCCTCTACTCTCCTGTCCTCATACCTGCATGCAACTGTGATTAGAAAAACATACCGAATGTAGAGAAAGCCTCACAGGACACCATGGATAGAGAAGGTGAGCATCCAGTATCTGAATTTAAAAAAAATAGCTGGATGTTGTTAGTTTAGGGAACAACCTGTTTCAAAATAAGGCAAAAATACAAAAAATGACCTAACACAGTGAACAAAATAGGCAGCATGTCAGCATCACTAAAGAAGATCAAATCAATGGCACTCCTTTGACACATTCAAAGCCAGTGAAGGCTGGAGTCAACATGAAGTATTAATTAATAAATAAATTACATTTTAACCAGTCGTTCATAATAACTGATTTTGGTATTTGTTTGACTGTGGTGACACTGTGTCATTAAAATTGAATCCCAGTATCACTTATTTTTCTCATCAGCTGGTATCCATTGAACATCAGCACACAGGCAGTCCTAAATTCAGTATAAATACCCCTGCTCATGAACCAGGGCTGTCAAGTCTTGAAAATCCTGTATCTGATCTCAGCCATGCGTGATGGGGAAGGTGCATATTCCACATGAGTAGCTTCTGTGTTTCATGGAAAAGCCTCCCGTTATCAGCATGCAGGGACTCATTCCAGAAGACTCAATCATACCGGTCCCAGCGCTGGAGGAAGAGTTGGGATTCAAAACACAGGCTCAGTTACTGGGGGTCAGCACAAACTCAATCACCTGTGCACTGAAGCACCGTGAATGTTTTCTGCCTATATTCTTCACATTGTTTCCAGGGTAAAAAGAGTATTTACTTATTTGCTAAGTATATATATGCTTTAAGGAAAACTTACAACAGCAATAAGCAGCTCCTAGGAAACAAACAGTGAAATGAATGATAATATTTGATACTGTAATATTTTAAAGTATTCTTATTCACCAGAAGCAAGCAGCAGTATAGAAGCACCGCGCTGCTACACAGAATTCCACCTTTCACAGCTAAGAGAACAATTAAAATTAATCCCTACCAAAAAAAAAAAGGGGGGGGTGGTGGAAAGGAAGATTAAGTTGTTTTCCCTCATGTATCAGCAATTATTTAAACCCAAGCTTCATTATCTGCTCTATGCTCCAAAGCAATCTGAAGCCTCACTGCCTTTGGCATAATAGAGATGGCGGCTGCGCGTAGCACGCGTGGTAACAGGTTAAGCGATCTGCGCCAATCTCGCCCCTTCCTACGAGGATTAGCACCGCAATATGGTCTAACACATGGCTGTGAGGCAAGCAAGATGGTACACCTGGACTTACCCAAAAATAATCCTTCAGCTCAACAGCTTCAAAACAGGTTTAGTCTTTAAACGTTGCTGGGATGAAAGGAAACTAAACTCACAACCCCAGAATTAAATCACCTATGCTTTGGCACGTTTAAAGTTCCCCAATATTTTTTCCCAACTGTTTCAAAAACACTTAATCAACCTTCACCATTTCCCCCCCCTCAAAGAAAATAAAATAGAACAGTTCCATTTCTATAGTGACATACATCACCTATTATTTGTGTCTGCGCTGTTTAATTCTGCGTAGGAGCACTTCTAAAATACATAAACCAGTCCTACGCAGCTCAGCTCGTTTCCAAAGGGAACACAAAGCCAATTGCCTGGGATGGGTGATAATAAGGAAGCAACGCCATTTATTAATTTTGTATAAGTTATGTGCCACCCTAGAGACTCCCTTGGAGGGGAAGAACACGTCTGAATTTCACCATACAGTGCCACAGGCACAAAGTGAGAGAAACTAAACAAGCACATCCTGAAGGGAGAGAAAACGCCTGCAGCAGCAAATGACCTACTACATACCTCACTCTCAGATTTTTTGATGTTCTAATTTGTTAATTTCAGGGAAAAAAAAGACAATTGCCCATAGTTTCAGTTTGTTCTAGCAGAATTATTAAACTTTTTAAAGTTTTTGATCAAAAGTGACATATATCGTTCAAAAGATCCGTGTATTTTCAAAAGATTACACTCCTGAGTAAATTTGCATGACAAAGTCTTTGCCATATCTATTTCCTTATTACCTCAAGCAGCAATGTGCATTATTAGACCAGTACTAAACTACTTAAGGATGAAGCGTATCAAATTTTTATTTGAATTCCTATGCATTAAAGTTAATATTTTCCAGCTCACTGCACAGTAAGCAAAAGATAATTTTATTCAAATATGCGCTTCATGGTATGAATAAGGAAGTGTTCGTCTCCCCATTGAATTGGTAAGTCTTTTAAGTAATGATTCATTTGAAAAATCAACAGGGTATTGGCAATTTAGTGTAATATTAAATACATACATATACCTATACCGACACACAGATGACACTGTTTCTGTGGCACATATGATGAAGGATACGATTTACACATCAGAATGCATTAAGATTAGCCAGGTGATGGCTTAAACATCTGTATGTGTAATAAATAAGGCAAAAGAGAGTTTCAATATTTTAAAATAGGCATTAAATATTTTTAAATTTTAGTGAGTTGACTTCTCTAAAGGACATCAAAAATATGCTTGCATATTTTACCATTCCTGAATTAATATGCTCCTGAATGAATAGAACAAAGGTGCTGATTGGTTTTTTTTTCCCATAAAGCAAAATGAAGCTAATGTCTTCAGATTAATACACTGACTAATGAACAATTAACAGCTCACTCCATCCTATACAAAAGCAGTTTTAATAAGTTAGGATTCTCCCTGTTAATACAACATTTTGTGAGGAGTTAAAAGAAGGTCTGTATACATATCTATGCAACCTAGCATGGTGATATTCTCAAGAGTCTGTATTGACATCACTGACAACATCACCCTGATGAAAAAGTTGACAAAAACCCCTATGGAAGTGATTTTTGAATCCTTTGTTCCATGACTGGATAAATTTAAGTATAGTTTGCTACCCACATAAAACATACTTACAACCATAGTTTACTACACACATCTATAAAGTCCCCCACACCCAAGTTCACACCATTAACTACATCACCCTGCGAAGGCACTGGGTACCTTACCCCAATCCCACTTGACCATCCACCCTGAGAGGTGAGATACAACTGCTCCACAGCAAATTAGCCAAGCTAAAACATCACTCCTATGCAACGCTCTCCTAATCATCAAACACAAACCTGGATTCTCTGAATTAACCCAGTGTCAGATCAGAAATTTATTTTCATCCAGACAAGGTTTCTTCAAAGGTGGCCTTCAGAGAGGAAAACCCAAGCCCCAAATACCCACTCCATTTCCAAGTACGACCGTACTGGTGTCTGTTTGCCCACTTCTCTCACAATTTATAACAATCAATCTCCTAAAGATATGCACCAGAAAGGCCTCATGGCAATTTCTGAGCAGTTAAAAGGTTATACTTCCACAGCCAACTTCTTGTGGGCAGATCCTCAAAATTTCTCCACAGTCGGAATTTGCCAAATTGGGACCAGTCAATAATTTCTTGCTGAAAGTTTTGTTAAATCTCCACATGCAGAATATTCCCTACCAAATAAACTTACATATTCAGTTGGCAAAGATCACAGAGTCATAGAATGGTCTGGGTTGGAAGGGACCCCAAGGATCACAGAGCT
The DNA here is from genome assembly GCF_964237585.1 of Gallinula chloropus. Lineage (NCBI taxonomy): Eukaryota > Metazoa > Chordata > Aves > Gruiformes > Rallidae > Gallinula > Gallinula chloropus. Next base: position 2,289,241 of record NC_140089.1, on the reverse strand, counting down.
CCAACCCCCTGCCACAGGCAGGGACACCAACCTCCAGGCCTGGAGCTACACAAGGCTGCCCAGGGCCCCAGCCAACCTGGCCTTGAACACCCTCAGGGACGGGGCACACACCCCTCTCCGGGCAGCCACTTCCAGCCCCTCACCACTCTCTCTGTAAAAAACTTCCCCCTAATATCTAATCTAAACCTTCCTTCCTTCAGGTTTAATCCATCCCCCTTGTCCTGCCATTGTCTACCCTTTTAAAAGCTGATTCCCCTCCTGTTCCTTTGCTCCCTTCAGGTACTGAAATGCTGCAGTGAGGTCCTCCCACAGCCTTCTCTTCTCCAGGCTGACCCAGCCCAGCTCCCTCAGCCTCTCTGCATAGGGGAGCTGCTCCAGCCCTCTGAGCATCTCCGTGGCTCCTCTGATCCCTCTCCAACAGCCCCACATCTCTCTTGTCCTGGGGCCCCAGCTCTGGACACAGGACTCCAGCTGGGGCCTCCCGAGGGCAGAGCAGAGAGGGACAATCCCCTCCCTGTCCCTGCTGCCACCCCTCTGCTGATGGAGCCCAAGAGCCCGTTGGCCTTCAAAGCTTCAAGAGCCACTGCTGCTCATGGGGAGTTTCTCATCCACCAAAGATGTCATTTTGATTCATCCTGCTAGAAAATACAATGCTCTACCTATGAAAAACGCTGGTTACATATTTGCTGAAGTCCAGTAGCGTATTTGCTCCTCTCCAGTGTGCCTCCAGCAATTTTACCTTCCTTCAAGACAAATGGAAAGTGCAAATAAGTAACTAATGAACGAGGGGTAACAATCTTTTATTCCAAAGCTATTCCTGTGTTAGTTACCAATATTTTGTATGTTGTGTGTATATGGTGTTGTGTATTAGAAGTATCATTCTTAAGTCAGGTTTTCTGGCTCAAAATAGCTGCTTTAGCAAAAATCACGATACAGAAAAGAGCCAGAAAACCAATAAATTTCCCATAAAACCTGAAATTGTGAAACATAATTAATGCAAAGCGAGATGAGTTTAATTTCACAGAAATCAATGACCCTGTGCACTGGATGTTCACTTAATGCCGGTTAGATCTAATTAAAAAATTAGTTAATGTGTATTTTAGGTTCTAAGCTTATTTAGGAAGGGCCAAAGTTACAAATGTTTCCCGCTAGTTAAAATGACTATTGGCAGAATAGGTGCGTGGGCAGGAAGGGGAAAAGCTGGCAAACATGAAGTTGTGTTTTTATGTTGAATTTGCTCCTGTGATTATTGGACAACAAAGACAGCGACGCCCTAAGACAATAATGTAACGGCTGAAGTAGATGCCATTGTTTTTGGAGCAGGCTGATTTTGCAATACTGCACCCCTTTAAACAAAAGCTCATCGTTTAAAAAACAAAAGGGAGGGGAAAATACAATAGAAGCGCAAACCTGACCTATCTCTAATCTTTTCTTTTCAAACCTAGGCTACTCAAGATTCTTCAACTAATTATTCCATTTTATTGATGGCATTTTTCCCAAGGGAAGTTATTTAAAAAGTTTAACCCCTGAGCAAGTCATGGCTTCTCCTGCCTTTGAAAGTGTCAAGTGCATTGATTATAACTGCAGGAAGTGTTACCTTCTACCCAGAGAATCTCACCCTGCACAATCTTAAACACTGTCTCTCTCCCAAAACGGCTTTGATTCAGCAATTCAGACTGCTTCAGCTGATATTAAAGGCAGAAGCACCACAGAAAAGGGATCAGCAGTTAAAACGAAATACAAAGAGGGGGGAAAAAAAAAAGAAAAAAAACCCCAGATCTTGGATATAGTACCACAAAGCTTGAGAGAAAAGCAGATTTGAAAAAGACATCAGAGTGACTAAAAAAAGAACAACATGACAGAAATTAAACAAGATTTTTATGTTCGCCTTCTATGCATTTAAACTCATCTCAACCTCTATTGAAATTCCGATCATACCCAAACCCCAAGGCTTTTGACATACTTTCAAAAATCCACACCCCCTCTTACTCTTTTCTAAGTCTCCAGAGTCACTGTTAGGTATCCAACAAGTTGAAGGGGGGGAGGACGGGGGGCTAGGAAGTGTCCTAATATGCATATGATAAAAAGGCCATTTATACTCACATTAAATGTTATTTCTAAACCGATCCTGATTATTTTAAATATTCAATGTGTATTCTTAACCCCATACTCAGGCAGTGAAAAGAATGCTCAAATGGTTTGGGAGGGTTGTGTATGCGTCTGTGTGTGTGGAATATTTTCAAGTCACATTTATCCAAGTATTTTGAACAGTGATTATCTTAGTTTGGTGGCAAAGTAAGAGTAAACTAACACAAGGTGCTAAAGGGTTCTAAAGCAAGGCAGCCAGCAGCATAAAGGAAGACAAAGCAATCGGAAATTACCTCCACATTATCAAATTAAGGTAACACAGAGAAGTCTAAGAACGTAATACACACAATTAATACAACAGTAGTAACATATGCCTTAGAAAGGATGCCCTAAATTCCAAGAGGTAATTGGATTTTCAGAACTGCAAGTGGGTTTTTTCCCAGTTCAGTCATGACAGGGCCAGAAGGTAATGATACATCTGCCATGATGCAACAAGCAGACCTGTCTTCTGTCAAGAGTTGAAATCATAAAGGAATAAGCTGTCGTTAGCAACCTCTCTCCAAACAGTAGAGCTGTCATCTCATTGTTTTCCTTTGCTGGCATGGGGGCTGGTGTGGGCTTACATACCCTGTCAGTTCGGTATTAGTCTAAGCTTTTAACCTTTTCCTGAATTTCTGGCTCAATATTTATCAACTCCTATATAGCTTATTATGTATTTTGTGATCAATTAATACTACTTTCGACTAATCATGCAACTTTTCCTTCCATGTGCTTGGTGATCAGTATTCCAAATCAGTATTACAGAGACTATCACTTCCTCATAAAATGTTTTAAAAGGAATTAAACATACCACTTTTAAAATTTCCTTTCCAGAGTATGGTGTGTTTTATGCCATTTAAACACGACCTGTTATTTAGTAATACACTGTTGTTTGTGTTTAGGCATTTAGAAAGACCTCAAAACATTATCTGGCCAGCTAGGCACTTGATAAGTTTTCTTAATAATATCCCCACAAAAGAACAAGTTGCAAATACAAGTTTTCTCTAAGAAAGACTTTACATTCAATGTTATTTCTACTGTCTAACAGAATGAATAAAAGCCAATGCATACGCCAGAGTAATAAAATTAATATCTGAAAGAAAACAATATAGCACATTATTGTCCATTTTAGTGAAATTTTACTTCCAGGAAAGTATTACAATGCCCAGACAAGCCTATGGCACTGTAGCTGACTGACAATAAATAAATGAAGTATTTTAGCATCTTTTGGCAGCAATATGCTTAGGAGACATAAAAGGTATATAAATATTAGTATTCTGTGGAAGAGCTGTAATTGAAGTGAAATGTCAGCTCTCTTTTTTTTTCCCCAGAAAGTGTCACTTGCCCATCTTACTGAAAATATGCCAAGCACGTATAAACTGTAAGGCAAAATTTTAAATCTCTGGTTCCTAAAGTGTGACCACAAGAATGAAGAGGATGTTGTCTAAGTAGATACTGCACATTTCAAAGGGAGGTATAGAAGTTTTTCAGCAAGAATTCCTATTAGTGCACTTTAACAAAGCGCAATTTCTTGACAACAATGTGCAGATATCCAGTGGATACTTACAAAGTGGAAAGACCAAACTGTGTTACTATACCAGTTACTAACCAGTAAGCTTACTGAATCACATAGAAGTTATGGCAGGTAAATTTACTGCTGTTATGCTGAATGATTTTGTTGCTCCGTTCAACTGGGTTACAAAAGTAACGACGTCTTACTGCATGCTGAATAAAGCAACCACCCTCCATCTTCTCAGTATTACCAACCTGGTAGTTTAAAACATATTATTTATAATAAAATACTAGTGAATACACTCAATATTCTGACTAAAAACATTCTTAAGAACCCAAACTGTTAAGAAAACATGTAGGATAAACGCAAGAGAAAACTGAAGCTGTTTTACCAGCCAGCCATCGAAGAAAGATTTCAACTGTTGATGCCCATCTCATGCAAATCTTAGTTAATTTCTTCACAGAAAGTCACATTTTTGGGTGCTGCTGCATTTCTTTTAAAAAGAATCTTATCTAGTTTTTTTGAAGAAGCTACATTTTCTGGTTCTATTACTCTATGTCAAGTATCAGTTCTCCTTCAAATAATAATAAAAATACCTAAGCTATCTTAAACTGTGCTGAATTGGAACACAGGCAACAAATATTGGGTGGTTTTAAAAAATACTAAAGCTAAAAATACAAAACCAAATAACAAACGGTTGCTGGAGTTGAATTTTATGAGCATCCCTAGGACCACAGCTATCCTAGGCAATGAATGCACTCAATGTGCAAGACATGGAAAACATCCAACAGTGCTTTTTCACTTGTGCAGTAAGCTGATGTCTTCCTTATTCCCTTGAGGAATGGTATCAAATGTCCAGACTTAGGTAGGCTGAGCTACCACCACTTCCCTGGGGAACAAGCTTCCTCCCCAGGTAGATCACTGTCAGCTTCTCCTCACCTAATGCTCAGGAGGCTTTACGACACAGATGCTGCTTCTCCAACCACTAGCACAGGAATACCACCGCATGGAGAACAGCCAATTTTTGTGCCCCTTCTTGCTTGTGCCCCTGTACCACTGGTACACCTCCCCACCCAACCTTCAGATTACCGCTCAGTAACAAACCTGAGGAGCATAGCTCCTAACCTTCTCCTCAAGAGCCTGCTGGCAGGGAAGATGGGAGCTCCTGAACTACCCACATGAAACCTGGAATGTTAACCCTTAATTCTTGACACCCCAAGCAAATGCCCTCATCACTGAATTGAAGAATTCATCTCCACTTCTCACCACCTGGCCCTGGCGCTGCTTCAGTCGTACACACAACTGAAATAATAACTGCAAACAACTCAACCATAACTCATCTGAGACAAGCCTGACTCTACAGACAGTGCATGAGATGCTTGCACAGAACCAGAATCACAGAACTGTAGGGGTTGGAAGGGACCTCAAGAGATCATCAAGTCCAACCCCCAAACATAGAAGAACATAGAAAAGGCAGATTAAAAGACATGCACTAATTTACATTTATTTATATAATTTACACCTATTGATTTAATTTGCATTTATTTATTAAAAAGGCCCAAACAAAACAAGCAACTTTGAGTAGCATTAGCGTGGTAGTATCATTAAAATTGGAGTAGTCCCTCAGTCCCAGAGGAGGTGGTCTCTCACGTGTCAGATAACTGTCTGCTTGCTGATCAGTATCTCCCACTCCAGGAAGTTTCAGTATTAAAGTTCAGTTTTAACAAAACAACAAACCTATGCAGTAGTTATTTCATACTATACTTATAGGAAATTCATACTGTACTTATAGGAAATTACCACCTTTTTTCTTTTAAATATCTTTATACTATATTTTTTATAATTTCAATTAAGCTTTTATTTTTTGCTGCTTTACTGCTTTCTTTTATCACATTTGCTTTTTTTACACTTGTTTTTCTAAAGTAGATCTTTTTTTCCTACCATCTTTTAACGTATTTACACATATCTGTCTCTCACATTCCATATACTTTTCTCCTTGCCCTACAATCTGTTCTCTACCTTGTCGCATGTTTGTTCTCATCCCATCTTCGTTATTTCAGATTTCAAAATCCTTTCTACATGATCAAGCTTGAATTTCCGAATTAATGCATTAACCCTACCTCTTCACATAAAATCCGTAAACTACTCCCAACACCTCTTACACAGAAGATTTTAGCTACACAATAGATTTTTGGTACGGAAGACAGCAATATCTGTACTGATCAGGCCCCACCTGGAGTGTTGTGTCCAGTGCTGGGCTCCCTGGGATCAAACAGCCAGGGATCTCCTGGAGAGAGTCCAGAGGAGGCTGCGAAGGGGATGAAGGGATGAAGGGGAGCATCTCCCCTGGGAGGAAAGGCTGAGGGAGCTGGGGCTGTTCAGCCTGGAGAGGAGAAGCCTGAGAGGGGATCTGATCAATGGGGATCAATAGCTGAAGGGTGGGACACAGGGGCCATGGGCAGCCTCTGCTCAGTGTCTGTGGGGACAGGACAAGGGGCAATGGGCTCAAGTTGGAGCCCAGGGAGTTCCCCCCCAAGGTGGGGAAGAACTTCGTGAGGGTGATGGAGCCCTGGGACAGGCTGCCCAGGGGGTGTGGAGTCTCCTTCTCTGCAGAGATTCCAGCCCCTGTCCTAGGGACCCTGCTTGGCAGGAGGGAAGGGACTCAATGAGCTCAGGAGGTCCCTTTCAATCCTCACAGGTCTGTACTACCTACAGGAACCACCCAGATGAGAAGAAAAACCCTACATTTCTAGCCCCCAGAACTCCCCCTGGGATACTTCTCCTTGGATCTTTTCTTTTCCATGTGTGTCAGCAACAAATCACTAGAAGAATGATAAATTTTACACTTTTACATTGTTCCTTCATTCCAAACGCTGTAAGAGAAAAGTTTTTTATTTTCATTTTTTCTTTGGAGGGGGGTGGGTTTTTTGGTAGTACCTGAGAGAGATAGTTTCTTTTCTTTCCTTAACTTCCTGCAGTAGGACGGCAGTGTCAGTTCACCCTGCTCAATCCACTGCTCACTGGGAACTCCTTTTTTTTCCCCGTTTTCAGTTTTTCCAAGAAACAAACTGAAACTTGCTCGTGGTAGTCTCATCACTCTCCACAGAGAGAAGCAGTAGATAAAAAGATACAGTTTTGACCTACCTAGAGGGCTTTTTTGTTTGTTTGTCTGTTTGGTTTTGTTTTAAGGAAATCAGAAGTGATATTTCTGAACTAGTTTCTGAACAGAAGACATAGATACAGTGCTACTTTTGCAATTTTAAATTAGTTTTTTTTGATTAAAAAGTGAAAACTTAAGTCCCCAGCATCCATTGCACACTCATGCCAGACAATCAGAATTTTCAAATCCCAGATACTACTATACACCTCACACAGTTTATTTAAAATAAATAAATAAATAAATAATAATAAAAAAAAAAGAATAAAAAAAATTCTCATTCCTCTGTCATCAGCACTGCAAGTTTATGCTCTGGTAAGGTCTGCTGGTTTCCTTCAAGACCTCTTCTAAGAAGAAACACTGGAAGATCAAGGAAAATAATTTCTTAATATGAACTGGCAACACTGAATGAGGTGTTATCACAGTTTCCATTCAGGCCACTTGCTGCCTAGGCCAGTTATTCTCATTTCATAAGAGACTGAGGTGCCTAAATCAACTAGAGAACTGATCACCAAAAAAACCCCCCAGAATAGGGTGCCATTTTTATTATCGTTAACTAAAATGGGTGTAGTTATATTTGGTCTACCACAATTTCCTGCATTTGGAAGAGTAATCTGTACTTCTGTGCCCGAAGTAGACATGGTATCAGCAAGCAGCTATCTGCATTCTCTTTTTAGTCATACAATAAAGATTCAGTGGGGTTCAACTTTCCCAAACTATTGCCATATCTAAACAGATAGACACTCAATTCCCACTACAGTGATTACAGGACACAAAAAATAGCAAGCCATTTGATATAATACAATAGAATATGATACAATCTTCATTCTGCATGATAAAACCCCCAAACTTGCAAAATAGTATGTGCCCTAATCGTGTAGTACGCTTACCAGAATTTTAAGATGCACGAAAAGGGGAGAGTTGCTTCTATAGCAGCTGGACTTACTCAGCTAAAGAGATCTATGAATTTAATAACCATGCTAAGAAAGAAGTAAGTCAAAAGATAAGAGCACAAAGTGTGATGTCCCAATGCGACTGAATGATGGTGTTTTTTAAAATGACATTTTTCATCAAACTGTTTGGTTTTGTTTTGGTTTTTTCCCCCCATGCTTTTTAAAGAAGCATTCAAGGTGCATAAATACATAATTTGTTTTTAAGGATAATAACCATTTGAGGGAGCAGAGATCTCATCTCTGTCACACCAGCACAATCATTGCATAAAATAAATAAAAAAACCCCAAACCAAACAGGAAAAGGAAGTATAACTCTCCTCTATGAGAAATATTCTCACAAAGATTGCCTGTGAATTTAGGGATAGCATCCCATTTTTAAATGCTCAGCCTCTCTTGTTAGTGAACAGAGTGGCATCTCTAAGAAAGAATGAAGATGCAGGCATGTAGGCACTGCTAAGAAAACTTAAGTGGCCACAGCTCTTTGGGTTTCTTGGGAAAGGTTTTAGAACTCACCCTCTAGAAATTAACCTTCCACACTGGACCCGCCATACACCTACATTAACATTCAACAACCCTCAAGTGTTCTTTGTTATGCTGCTGAGTCTTAATTACAATGAACAAAAAATTTATGTTAAAAGAAGGCACGCATCATTTTCACAAGCCTAGGTTTCTTTTTCACACAAAGTGCAGTCTGGTGCTCTGTTTGTGGATAATACACACCCAAAATAGCTCCATGGCACAACCTTTTAATGTTTTCTTTTTTGGTCTTTTTTTATACACACACACACATATATATATACAAAACCCCAAACTGAACATATTTGAAGAGAACCATTTTCTACACCGAATACTTTAAGCCTAGCTGCAGAGAACCCAGCATCATTTAGCAAGATGTGTACATTCACAGTGACAACACTGATATTTAGAGTAAGGCATCAGCTTAACTTAGTAAATATAATAGAAATTGTGACTCCCCAACTGCCTTTTCTGATGTTTACTACAGAAAGTTTCATGCAGGTAGCAGGATGTAAGAGACGAATCACACCTGCAAAGTTCCAATGTGAAAAACATTACACAATCAGTGCACTGTGTCTCACATAAATGTAAATGTAATACAATAGTGTCCATAAAATATAAATGCTTTTTTTTCTTTCTGTCAAGTATTGATAGGTGAATCAGAACGAATCAGTATTCAGTGCAAAACTGAAAAAGACTGTGCCTCTAATAAATTCAGTACAAGCCTAGCAAAAGAGCCTGCTGTTATCATGAAAGCTCATGTTATCATGAGATTGCAACAGACGTTGAGTGAGAATACGTACAAATTTAATGAAATGTAAAAGAAAACACTTCAAATAATAACAAATTTCTGTAGTGCCTTCTATTGCATCTCATCGCCTGCTAAGGGCTCTTGTCACGTTAGCTGCCATATCCAACTACATGGCAGTGCTGCTGCAGCAACATGACATAAAACTGCATTTATTTATTTATTTTTTTTTTAACTGTGAGAGAGAAACTTGGTTCTATTAGAAAAAAGTTCTGGAAAAAAAAAAACCACAACAAGCACTCCCAACATAAATAAAATCATCACCTAGAGAAATACTGAATGCCGCTTATCAAATGAAAAGCCTCACAGACGTAGAGCTGCTCACACACAGCACACACAAAACATGCACTTCCACTTACCTCAACAGCCCTCTTTATGTATGGTATCTGTGTGCCACTGTCCAGATCATCATTAATTATAACCCTCCTGGCCCACTGACCCGCTCTCACAACACCCTTGCCGTGAATTAGGACCAACAGCTTGTCAGGATTTGTCAATGCATCTTCACTCATAAAGATAAAACTCTTTGGTTCACTCTCAGTGGCATCAACCTGCAATTACAGACAAGGTGCAATTTTATGCATCAACAACATTATTTTAAAAAACACCTGTAGTTATGAAGTTAGCTACTGAGCTGATATAAAAAACCTTCCAGTATTTAACAGCTATTTGTATGGGTGTTGTCCTTACTGATGTGTGCCTAGCACTAAATAAAAACTAAACAAACATTAATATCTGTGCAAAGAGGAAAACAAAAACCCCATGAAATTGTACCACAGTTTAGAACAGGGAGATTTAAATCAAAAGAGGGGGTAAAAAAAGTATGATAAAGCTTTGAATCATCAGTTGCTTACAAAATTTACTAGCAAGAAAAAAACTCCATAAACGAACAACTGGGGGCAGGGGGGAGAATCAAGTACTTTGACACCTCTGTTATGCCTGAAGCAACAATAAAAGTCTTACATAATATGAAAAAAATCCTAGAGATTTCCACATCAACCACCTCAACATAAATACCCAACAAGCCACGTATGAACCACTACTGGAAATGCATCTATTGTAAATGTAATAGTTTAGGCCTAATAAAATAATACAGAAATCCAATTTGGGTGGGAATAATGGCTTCATTAAGAGTCCTGCACCTGGGTCAACGCTCAGCTGTTTAGCTGCAGAAACAGGCCAACAACCCTCTCTGATACTCCGTAAACCATAATCTAATCCCAAGTTTTGTCCTTGCTCTAAAAAGCAGTGAAGGAGCACTTCTTGTTCAATAAAAACCACAATTTCTATAAAACAGGCCTACCCTTGGTTTAGCAGGCCTGGCTCAAGGCAAAGGAACCATGATGGTGTGAACACCAGGAGGGACAGAATGAAATACCTTGTCTCTTCATTGTCCCCTCTCTACCTGATGAATAAATAGAAAAGGAAGGACAGGGCAGGTACATCTCCTTAGGTAAAAAGTCAGATGACACGGAGTCTCAGACAGTACTTGGCAAGATCTAATTCAGTTTTCATAGAATAATGGAATCACAGACTTGTCTGGGATGGAAGGGACTCCAAGGATCACAGATTTCCAACCCCCTGCCACAGGCAGGGCAATCAACCTCCAGGTCTGGAGCTAAACCAGGTTGCCCAGGGCCCCATCCAACCTGGCCTTGAACACCCCCAGGGATGGGGCATCCTACACCTCTCTGGGCAGCCTGTGCTTTTGCACATAAACTGAATACTCCCAGTATTGTAATTAAGAAACAGCACCCTGAGTTTCCATTTCATACAAAGATATGTCTTAGATGTACGCTTCAGTATTGATAAAACACATTTTGGTTTAGTATTAAGGATATACTGGCATTTAGTAACCAAGTGTACTAGAACTATTTTAAACTTTGCAAATACAGTATTTTTAAAAAGTTTAAAATATGTACAAAGATCATAAAAAATATTTAAAGAAGCTCTTGATTCTCTTTGTCAATCACATTTGGAAAATTTTTTTCCAAGCTAATTTATCCTCCAACTGCAATACTTCATTAGCTCAGGCTTTCCCTAAAGAATGCAGATAAAGGTCACTACTGGGCACAACCTTATCTTATTGACAAATAACGTAGAGTATCTAGAAAACCATTTAGCACTAGACACACTGAATCCACACAAAATAATTATACTAGCCACTTTCTCTGCTAGACCAGCTCATGAACAGTTACTTCTGATCCTTTATTTAAACACAAATTGAATAAATTCAGTAAAATACTGAATTAGTTTAATGCAACAATTTGTTTCAACATTGTTATTCACAGTCAATAACAATCACAGAATCACAGAGCTGTTGGGGTTGGAAGGGGCCTCCTGAGCACATCGTGTCCAACCCCCTGCCCAAGCAGGGTCCCTAGGACAGGTCAGGGCTGGAATCTCTGCAGAGAAGGAGACTCCACACCCCCTGGGCAGCCTGTCCCAGGGCTCCCTCACCCTCACCGGCAAGAAGTTCTTCCCCACATTGGGGGGAACTCCCTGGGCTCCAACTTGAGCCCATCGCCCCTTGTCCTGTCCCCACAGACACTGAGCAGAGGCTGCCCATGGCCCCTGGGTCCCACCCTTCAGCTATTGATCCCCATTGATCAGATCCCCTCTCAGGCTTCTCCTCTGCAGGCTGAACAGCCCCAGCTCCCTCAGCCTTTCCTCCCAGGGGAGATGCTCCAGGCCCTTCATCCCCTTCGCAGCCTCCTCTGGACTCTCTCCAGGAGATCCCTGGCTGTCTGATCCCAGGGAGCCCAGCACTGGACACACCACTCCAGGTGGGGCCTGAACAGGGCAGACTAGAGGAATTATCTTCCAGTAATCTGCAGCTAGGAATGTCAGACATTAAATTCTACTGATAATTTGCAGTTTAGAAGCACTGTTTAAAGTTTGATTTTCCATTTCTCAGACTTATTTTTCCAAAACACATATATACTTCATTCATTATGACGGTTTGCCTTAAGGTCTTTGATGGTTGGACTCGATGATCTCGAAGCTCTTTTCCAACCAAAACCATGCTATGAATGCGTGCAGTTATGGTGAATTCTCAAGAGTTACACACTCTACATACATTGTAACTTTCTTAAGGTTTTCAGTGTGTATTAATTTTTCCATATGAGTTCTGTCTGAAATGAGCTACTGCCCATTACAGTGGTGCCAGCACACAGACTATTTCAGCAGCATGCTAGTTAGCATCTTGCAGATTCGCTACCAATATATGAGGCAAGATCAAACTGTACTTGGAATCCAATCTTACTGATGTTCATGCTACCACATGGGCATGATGACTCAACTTTCAGCTCTTACTCACTACCAACCCAAGATGCATGAGACTTGGTGAGGTTCTAGGGGCTTTTTATCTTAGAATCAGAGAATGTATAAGGTTGGAAGGGACCTTTACAGACCATCTAGTTCAACCTCCCTGAAGTGAGCAGGGACATCTTCACTAGATCAGGTCACTCAGAGCCCCGGGAAGCCTGACCTTGAATGTCTCCATGAATAGGGCCTTCACCACCTCCCTGGGTAGCCTGTTCCAGTGATCCACTACCCTCATATTGAAGAACTTTTTCCTAATACCCAAGCTAAATCTACTCTTTTCTAGTTTAAAACCATTACCCCTCACCCTATTGCTCCACGCCCTCTTGAACAGTTCTTCCCCAGCTTTCCTACAGGCCCATTTCAGGGATTGGAAGGCCTCTATAAGGTCCCCCTCGAGCCTTCTCTTCTCCAGGCTGAACAAGCCCAACATCCTCAGCCTGTCTTCACAGGAGATGTACTCCAGCCCTTGGATCATTTTTGTGGCCCTCCTCTAAATATGCTACAACAGGTCCACATCCTTCTTGTGCTGAGGGCTCCAAAGCTGGATGCATATTGCAGGTGAGGTCTCACCAGAGCAAAGCAGAGGGGGGCAATCCCCTCTGTCGATCTGCTGGCCACACTTCTTGTGATGCAGCCCAGGATGCAGTCAGCCTTCTGGGCTGCAGATGCACATTGGTGGCTCATGTCCAGATCTTCTACCCCTAAAGTTCATAAAATGAAAGACAGAACGTGAAATTTTTAAAGGGAGTGCCTCCCAGTAATATTGTTCTGATTCCAGATAAGAAACAGAATAAAAAATACATGCCTGGAGCCTAGAAACAAGAGAAACAGGTGTAACTTGTGACTGGAGGGAAGAACACGGCAAATAAATGCAACTGAAACTGAAAAGACTCAAAAAAACTGTGAGAATTGTGAACAGCTGTTGGAGAGAGAAAACTGCTCATTTGCTTTGCAAGATAAGAAAGTCTTCCGTTACGTGGTCCTACATAAAGCCTGCTAACTCGCTCACGTTACAGTCTTCACAAGAATGAACAGCCCAATTTATAATTTTTCACTCAAAACTACAAAAAATAACCCAAAAAACCCCAAGCTTCTGGTCAATGTTACAAGCAGCTAGTTAGCTAGGTCATTATCTGGCTGTGGTCAATACAACAACTAACTTAACACAGCTAAGATGGGTAGAATTTTTACAAAATGAGTATTGACTGGACTTAGGTAACAAAATAGCCAAAAGGAACATGCAGTGGGGGTAAGACACCATTGTTTCTCAAAGCTAAATAACTCTTGGGTGTCTGGTAGATCGAGAGAACTACTGAATGAAGTTTTAGCTACTGAAGTGAAAGAGCAAAGGATTGATAAAGTTAGAAGATGGTGCAAAGTGAGACCTTTCAGTGCCATCGTCAATAAAACATGTTAGTAATTATTTGAACTTCCATCTCAGGCCTTTCCCAGAATCAGTTAGAGATGCATTTAATTCAGAAGCACCCTCTATTTGTCCTCAACAGCTGAAGAACAGCAAAGATCAATCACTGATTATGCCATTAAAACTAGAGAAACACAAAGACTTCATCTGGGTAAAAAAATTGCAGTCGCCTTTATATTCATAATATAACCTTCAATGGAGCAGAAAATGAGAAATTTAAAAGAAATAATTGAACAGCTTCTCCCTGAATATGAGTCTCTTCATTTAAATTTTCAAGTCCAGTCCTGTATGTTGAACATTAAGAGAACTGCAATGCTTTACAGTAACAATAATGCAATATCCCATCTCAGCCTCCCCGTGTAGGACTAAATGTTGAGATTTAAGTTTTGCCAGAGATGCTGAAATAATAATAAAATAATGGGTGAGCCTTCCTGATTTCCAAACCTCTCTTATTTTCACGTCTGATTACAAACAACTGTGTTTGAAACTGAAGCTGACACCTGCGAGAGCAAAATAAAGACAGCAAGTTGGACTCCGCACACGAGGTTGAAATTAAGAGAGATGAGAGAACATGAAATGCTGTCAGCCCAAGCCTTTGAAGCACAGTGTTCCCACACACTACTGAAATCACGCTGAAGATAAGTACTCCACTTAACACAGTCCTGAAAGCAGGTTTCATGTATTGATTACACTGCCTACTCTGGGCTCCCTGGTATAAAACAGACAGGGATGTCCAGGAAAGAGTCCAGAGGAGGCTACAACGGGGATGAGGAGCCTGGACATCTCCCCTCTGAGGAAAGGCTGAGTGAGCTGGGGCTGTTCAGCCTGGAGAGCAGAAGACTAAGGGGGGACCTTATTAATGTTTATAAATATCTTAAGTATGGGATGCAGGGGGAATCAGCCAGCCCCTTCTCAGTGTCTGTGGAGACAGGACAAGGGGCGATGGATGCAAGTTGGGGCATAGGAAGTTCTGCACCAACACGAGGAAGAACTTCTTCCTAGTGAGGGTGAGGGAGCCCTGGGACAGGCTGCCCAGGGGGTGTGGAGTCTCCTTCTCTGCAGAGATTCCAGCCCCATCTGGACATTGACCTGTGTGCGCTGTCCTAGGGACCCTGCTTTGGCAGGAGGTTGGACCCGATAAACTCTCCAGGTCGCTTCTAACCCCTATGATTCTATGATTCTACTCCATTATCAGCTGACAGAAGAAGGACAGCCAATGCATCAGGGTTCTGGTCACCTGTGAGAAGGTTCAGAAGAAGCACATTTTTCATATTCACCTCTAAAACGTTCAGATAATAAAGTCATATGCATAAGAAGTGGCATCCTGTTCAAATTGAGGTCCCAGAGTCCTGTTTCTGACAACTGGTGGATTGCTTAGAGGACATGCTTAGAGATCTGGTTTAGCATAGGATGGGAATGGTTGGACTCAATGATCTTCAAAGGTGTCTTCCAACCTTGTGATTCTTGTGTGATTCTTGTGATTCTCGTGAACCATGGAAGAGCAGAATGGTTATAGAATGAGTCTTCCCTGGTTTTGGCAACTGGTAACCTCGGAGCCTCCCAAGGCAGAGTCTGTGGCTGGACAAGCCTGTACAATAAAAAGTTCAGTGCACTTATCCCACCTTAGTACTGTCAAACAGGTTTTTTTGAAAGCGTTTGTACCTTGCTCCTCGATAGTGTTCTGTGGGGAAGAGTTCCACAATATAATTGGGACACATATGAAATGGTACTGCCTCTCTTTCAGTAGAGATCTCCTGCCTGATAATTTAAACTTGATGCCCCTTAGCTCCTCTATTATGAAAAAAGCGAAAAACCATTCCCTATTCATCTTCTCTACACCTTTCATGATTTTATAGATTTGTCATATTCCTTCCTCAGTCATCTATTTTCCAGGCTGAAGAATCTTTGTCTAATCTTTCTTTGTCTGAAAAGCACTTCATGCCTGTGATCATCCTTGTAACCCTCCTCTGTATTTTTTCTTTTTTTTTTTAAATTCTTCATATCCTTTTTGATATGGTGTCCAGACTCCATGCAGTGTTCAAGATGGGGGCCCACATAATGAGTGGGATGACGATGTTTTTCTGTTTTGTTCTCAACACCTCATAATTCCTAACATCCTATTTGCTCTGAGGGTTTTTTTTTTTTCCCTGCCATTGAGCACTAACTGATGTTCTCCGGGAACTATTCACGATCACTCCAAGCCCTTTCCTGAGTTGTAATAGCTCATTTAGAGGGCACCATTGTGTTTACAGAGCGAGTTATTTTCCCCATAATTTCACATTTACCGGAATTGAATCTCATGTCATTTTATCAACTGATCATTCATCACCATGAAAATATTCCCCAACTCATCACAATCGGCTTTGGATTTAAGCACTCTAAATAATGTTAGGAAAAAACCCAGCAAAATTTGTTAGCTTCTATTACTTCCTTTTTTCCCCTTTATTCTTAACTATGTCAGTGCAGGCCTTAATAACCACACCAGTAACAGCTTATTTAACCTGTAAAATATGAACACCTTCTCCCTCCTTTTAACCAATTATTAACTCATAAGGGGACTCCCTCCTCCTATGCCATGACAGTGTCTATTTTAAAAGCCTTTGGTTAGCTTGTTCACAGCTCGTTGGAAACCCAGGTACTCTTTCACTGACAAGATCTTTCTTTTTCATGTCATCTCCAACTCCATCAGTGAATTCCAGTAGGGTTTTTTTTTTAAAAAAAAAGAAACCTGTACCGACTTTTCCCTCAATACATTATTTCCTCCTGGTACACAGGAATCACTGCAAATCACTCCTGGAGGCCTTTCAAAGACGATCACATTTACTTCTTTTCCGTTCCTCTGATGGAAAGAGCTGATTTCAGCACCAGGTTACGTACTAGTTGATTGTTCCCCAGCTTCATGTTTGACTTCTTATAGTACCCTGGACTTAAAAGCCATTTCATTCTGGAATTTGAGTATTGTATGATATATCGATTTATTCTGAGATCTCCTCTACTGCTATGTATGATTTCAGACAGTTGCTTGGAATTACATCCTGCTTTAAAAAAAAAATTAATAATGTCCAAGTGTGGAAACTGGACAAACAACATTGGAAAGGACCATGTTAGTTTTTCTTACTTGAGCTGACCATTCCTTTTGCATGGAGCTCATCTACCAGCCTCATCAGCTCCCCTTTAGAATTAGCCTTTACAGGTCCTCAAATTCAGTTTTAGCTGATCTTACTGTGCTTTTATATGTAGCTTGCCAGCATTTTCTGTTTTCCTCACTTGCACAGGCATTATTCATGCTCCAAACAGTCCCGTTACTTCTATCAACTCCCTTTACTCATTTAAACCAGGTTTCTTTGCGCTGTTAGTTGGGATTTGGTGGTGATTTAACCATGGCAGGCTGGACAGATGGCCCTGGGTGAACCTAATGAGGTTCAACACTGCCAAGTGTCAGGTGTTGCATCTGGGCCAGAGGAATCCCAGACACAGATACAGCCTGGGAGAAGAGCTGCTGGAGAGCAGCCCTGAGGAGAAGGACCTGGGTGTCAGGGGGGATGAGAAACTTCCCGTGAGCAGCAGTGGCTCCTGCAGCTGGGAAGGGCGATGGTATCCTGGGCTCCATCAGCAGAGGGGTGGCAGCAGGGACAGGGAGGGGATTGTCCCTCTCTGCTCTGCCCTCCCCAGCTGGAGTCCTGTGTCCAGAGCTGGGGCCCCAGGACAAGAGAGATGTGGGGCTGGTGGAGAGGGGTCAGAGGAGCCACGGAGATGCTCAGAGGGCTGGAGCAGCTCCCCTATGCAGAGAGGCTGAGGGAGCTGGGCTGGGTCAGCCTGGAGAAGAGAAGGCTGTGGGGGGACCTCACTGCAGCCTCCCCGTCCCTGAATGGACCCCAGGAACAGGAGGGGAATGGGCTTGTTAAAGGGCAGAGACTGGCAGGATAAGGGGGCTGGAGTGAAGCTGGAGGAGGGAAGGGTTACATTAGATATTAGGGGGAAGTTCTTTGCAGAGAGAGTGGTGAGGGGCTGGAAGGGGCTGCCCAGAGAGGTAGTGGATTCCCCATCCCTGGGGGTGTTCAAGGCCAGGTTGGCTGGGGCCATTGGCAACCTTGTGTAGCTCCAGGCCTGGAGGTTGGTGTCCCTGCCTGTGGCAGGGGGTTAGAGCTCTGTGATCCCTGGGGTCCCTTCCAACCCAGACCATTCTATGGTTCTATGGCCTTTAGACCCATCCAATTTTTCACCTTCTACATATATTGTTTGATTTTTCTTATTTTTGTAGTCCTCTCCATAACCTACTTCTGAATGTAGAGAGGGTTTCCTGCATGTAATAGTCATTACTGAAGAATGTTGCTCATGCCTTGTGATACATTTTCCATGCCACTTGCAATTAAACAGCCACATGTATTTTGTGAGTTCTTACTTTGCTCCAAAATGTAATTAAATTATGAAACTTTGCAGAAGCTGGAAATAATATGTCTGAGAATAGCTTAAAAGTCCTACTGATACCATACGCCAGTAGTTCAGTGCTTGCTACATAATTTATAAAGAAGAGTAAACACGGAGTAATTCAACAGTGGGAGTCAGGCAAGGACACTCCTCTCACATCAGACACCCAAATCTCAAAGCTGTGCCCGTGTGTGTGACAGGGGTGAGGGAGGTGTTACAATACTTATTCTGAGTTGGTTCATCTTAATTTCTTGAAGCTCACTGATCAGCTTTAGCATCACATTACTTGCACGCATATTGCTGCCTACAAAGGACATGCAAAGCAACTTTTATACCCTCCAAATTCAGGCACTTCAAAGTTTATAAATGACAGCTTATAAAGTTTATAAACTACAAATAGAGGGCAACATGGCTTGAGGATGTCTTCAAACACATGACTTGCCTGGAACATGGAAGAACTCCTTGGACTAAAATGTCCCTAACAAAGCAAGCTAGCTGTGCAAAGGACTTAGGGAGACCACGAGCAGCACTGTTCCAGGCAGGCTCCCACAATGAGCCACATCTCCTTCTCTACACAGGGAGGTCTGAAACAGGGAAATGCTCTCCCCAGTGGTCTCAAGTCTTGAGGCACTGGCACAGCTGACGTGGTGCAGCAGTCTGTCAGTGTGGAGTAGAGCTATTGCTCCCCCTTTGACCACTCCATGGGGCTCCCAGCTCAGCTCCTCCTGCTCTTCCAACCCCTACAATCCTTTGATACTGTGATACCAGCAAAGCCTGGCTGGGAAACCACGAGTAGTTTGGGGCAGGTTATCAAAACATTTCCTAAGCAACACTGAAAGAATGGAAATGGGAACTGTGAAACGTTACAGGACTGCTAAAGCAAAGGACATTTCCCTTCCTTAGCACAAATGGGTTTTCTTTGACTGAATATGAAGGCCTGTCTGAGAACAGCAGGTGTGCAAAAGCTTTTTTACTGGCAGTGATAGAAAATCCTCATGGTGTCGTCACACTACATTCTCCACTGTAGAATATAAAAATGCCTGAATGCCATTGTGGTATCACATGTGTTTACAAGCACTCTCATTTGTGCTCTTTGGAGGATGCTTCATCAGTTCCGAGGGTTGGTCAAATATTTTCAGTAAGCAACAGCAACACCTTATATTACATATACATCACAAGCCACTGAAAAAAGTGTGTTTAAAAAGGAAAGTCTTAGACTAGTTCACTGAAAATGAATTGGAGTTTCTTTCTCTGCCTGTAAAGGCACACTTTTTCTCTACATCCAGATCTCAAAACCTTCACAAATGAAACTTCTCAAAGTTTGTGGTTCCTCTATCAAAACTACCAGAATTTTCAAAATGGGGTAATCAGGTAAGGCAAGGAAACCTCAGCTGCAGAAACCAAACAGATGAGAAGTGAGGTGGAACCATGGCTCTGGATGGACACACACACTGCATGTAAGACAGTGTCCCAAGACAGTGCCCTGCACAGAGCCCTTCAGTCTTCATCTGGTACTGGACTGAAGGCTCTGCTTTGTACTGACCCAAACAATCATCATCTTTGTGGGGAAAAAAGATTTATACTCACTGGCAGAGTTACTTTCTTCAAATGGCATTCCTTTTGCAGTAGTTGATAAACATATTTAGTAATGATCTGAAACAAAGAAAGAAACAAAGTTAAAAGGAAATGCAAAGAGGTGTTAAAACCACTTACAGGGATCACAGACACAGGCAGACAACTCACAGGCTAGTTGCCACTCATTCGAACTCTTCACCACCCCACTAATTA
Organism: Gallinula chloropus; assembly: GCF_964237585.1. Classification (NCBI taxonomy): domain Eukaryota; kingdom Metazoa; phylum Chordata; class Aves; order Gruiformes; family Rallidae; genus Gallinula; species Gallinula chloropus. Next base: position 2,269,201 of record NC_140089.1, on the reverse strand, counting down.
CCAAACTTGGAGTGTTACACAAGTTACATTCTCTGTGCCCCAGAAAGTGCTGCTTACCAGTAGAAAGAAATTGCAACTGTACCTGCGAATCCACCACGTGCTGCTGCGTGAACAATAACCATGTGCCTAAAAAACTAAGGCTTATAACCAAATTAATATATATTCAGGGGCACAGGGAAGGCTCTCCTTTGCAAAGAAATACTTTACAAGCATCTTTTCCTGTAAGCAGGACTCCTGAAACCCTCTTCCCTGCAGGTTCACTTTGTGAGCTACAGGGAGAGCAGATCTTTACTCAGCCTCAGCACAAGTTGCCTTGCCATTTCTATTCACCAAACAGGGGAGGGATGGGTCAAAGGTTTCTAAATAGAAGAAAAACCCTGACTGATTCTCCAGTACAGGGGAGTTTAATTCTTTTGTCTCCATGCAGAAATAAAATTGAAGTTTTAGACCTGAAACAAAAGGATTTTTTTCAAAGAGCAACCAAAAAAAAAAAAATAATAAAAATCAACCTAGTCTCAAGGAAAGACTCACTGTCTCAAATATAACAAAGTTGTTCAGGCTTCAAAGGCTTGCCTAATATCTGGGGAAATTTATCTTCACCCTTATATGCTCTAAGAAAAATGGAGATGCAAATGTAAGAACTTGCAAACTATTATTAATTTGGGAATTAAGATGAGGAACAAACTAAAGCTCTTTGTCCATACGGGGCTGTAAAATACAGTTCAGAAGTAACTGTCTGGACTTCACCAGCTACAGTGGTTTGTTAAATATATATATATATATATAAAAGGGTGGGAAAAGGCAAATTAAATTGCTCATTAACAGCCTCAAATGGTGCTTGCTCATGAACATATTTAAATTCCAGACAGGACAAGATCCAAGTCCCAGAATATTAATCAAAGAGTATCTGGGTACAAACCCAGCTGTGATTCTTTAGTCCAACCCCCTCAAGGCCACAGCTGCAGCCAGGTGAACCCGTGGCATATTAAGCCACAACAGAAACATCACTGTAACGAAGCTCTCAAGTGAGGGCATCTCAACCACGCACTATGAAAGGAGTAAGTAGGAGCCAGAGTATCATAAACCTCAATTTTAATCCTCCACTTAAAACTTTACCAAATAAAGTTTTCAATGAAGTCCGAAAGTTTTCATTATGTACACGTGAACAAACATGGTGTGTGAATGTTTGGAACTCATTTTAACAAATCAGAGGTACTGATGAGAGCTAATTAAAAATATCGGTGCATGTCCCTCCTTTCCTTTCACAAACCCCAAAAATCTTTATTAGAATTATGTAAACTCTTTGCTATCATGTTCAAATATATTTATTGACAGAATTACCTTCAAAAAAACTTTATGGTTTTAAAGAAAATAGGTCTTACTGAACATTACTATCTACAGGGGAACTGCATTTGGAGAAGGAATTTAGCTGTGAGCGAACAGTTGATTTAAGACATGTTTACCCCCAAAGCAGTGTGTTAGGAACATGCATACAGTGTAATTTTACCTTCAGGGCCAAACTTTTTATGGTTCACCGAAATCAACTTCGGTGTAATGCCAACAAGTAAAGCAGTTAAGTTCCTGCAGTCTCAGATGCTGATGGCTGTACAGACAGTAAAATGAGTATAATGATAATACGGCCTCAAACACAGAAATTTTATTTTTCACTCTAAATCCAGGCACCTACTAACCACTGAAAACCCTAAAAGGACACTTGGAAGGGAAAAAACATTGGTATGAAGAAAATGTATCAGACACTGCTTGCAAACAACTACCCTTTTTGCAGCTACGTGCTCGTATCCATTTCCTTCGTTCTCTCTCATCTATTAAGACCATGATGTCTTCAGGGCAGAAGTAAACCTTCACTCATTCTTTTCCTGCAGCCTGGCTCAATGGGGCTCTGATCCTAACTGGCTCTCTTTGTGCGCTCCTCCAATGAAATAAATAGGGGTATCAGCCATAGAAATGGGACTGTAGAGTGCTCTGGTACAGCAAAGACTTTTAATGTAATGAATGCTTTTAATAAGAGTAAACACGAAGTAGTAGGGTGAAGTCTTGGGCACAAAGCGTGAGATTATGATCCTCAAGCAGGTCAGCATCTGGATGGTCCCCACAGCCTGGATAGACTTGAGGAAAAACTGCCCCAGTGTATATAAGACCACAAGAGGAGGGGTTTTTCGTCAGCAGCATGTCAAGAAGGTGAGGGATATCCTACCAGTGGCTGGTACACTGTCAGCTCTCTAAAGGACAGAAGGTGATACACATGATTTCTCAAAGTAGCATCAGAGCCCAAAATTTCCCAGACTTGGAAACATCGTCCTGCACTTGGCATCGATGTATCCAGAATATCTAACAAAATCCTGCCTTACCTAGGAACATGGCTACAAGTACTGAAAAACGCTGCAAGTCCAACATTAATTTAGGCATTTTATGCTTTAAATGCTTCCTGTGATTTTACAGCTGATCTGTAATTTTGAAAAATTAACTTCTAAAATATCTTTTTTATAGGCATTAAAAAGAGAAGGGAACTGTGCTGTATTATTTATAGAGCACTAGCTAGACTCGCTATTACAAATCTATCCAATTTAAAGAGCCACCACTACTCTGAGTAGAAGTTTTAGCTTGTGAATGCTGGTATTTTATCTTTAAGGTCTGAAAACTCTTGTAGGATGTGGAAAAGTGTCTTGTGACTTCTTGCATGAGAAGTTATCTATATACTCAATCAACTCTCCTGGACTAATCACCAGTCATACGGTTGCTTATGACCATGGGTACTTAACGTTCAACCTGGACAAGTGTCGATAACTCCTGTGGAAATACCAAGCAATTAATGTCTCAGTGTAAGCCATTCTCAAGGCAAACCCTAACACTTGTTAAGGAGCCCTGCTCATGTTATTCATACTAACCTTCATGCTTTTTCTACAGCTCTTGTAACTCATAAGGCATGCCAACACCATAAGCAGTATGCCGCATTGAAACTCAAGGTAGTAAGGTTGCCTTTTCAAAGTGCTAGTCATCTCAAGTAAGATGTCTACAAGTTCAATAGTCTAATGGATAACTGGGGGATAGACGTCCAGTGATCCTCCACGTGGATCCAGAACATAACTTATTTTAATTATAGACAAAATCTTTGCAATACGCCATCCTGAAGCTACACGATCGCAAGATCAATACATGCATGGAACTATGAGAAAAGAGAAATTAAAGACTAAGGGCCAAGGCATCCAACATGTTTAAAGTTACAAAGATCCTGAAGGTCCTGAAGCCTGAATGTGACAGTAACTGGATACAAATACCAAAGAGACTCTTCAGTGAACTAAGTATTGTATGGCTTTTAACAGAAAAAGTCTCAGAAAAAGGACAACCGAAAGCATGCCCACAAAGCAAGAAGGCAACTCAAGGAGAACTCAGTTTAAAATAACACAGCATCCAATTTAAGTGTGTAAGAAAGCACAAGAAGCCCTGTAACACATAGGAAAACCATCAAGAAGCAGCCTGGCACACATGAGGAAGAGCAGAACTGCAGCTGACCCATGGCTGAACTTTTTCATGACAGAGACAGCCAGGTATACAGACAACAAATCACAACTCAACGACTTGTTTCATAACACCTACAATCCTAATCCAGAGGAGCTGCTTCAGTACATAGCACATCAAAACCCATGCTGGGACGCAATGAAGTGCACTGAGCCTTGCTCGTCCAGCCCCCTCCCTGCTGTGCTTTACAACACAACTCCTGTGAATTATCTTTTTTTTTTAATCTCTGAGCGTGCTTCCACTTTCAAAAACCAACCACAGGTAACTCCACCCACCACCAGCCTACGTATACGAACAGAACTGTGGACCTGCTGCAGAGGAGAAAGGGGAAAAAGAGAGGCTACCCAAGCTTGCAAGATGTCTTCTTAAGATTGAGAGTGATTTTTCTGCTAAAAAAGTACTAAAGAGGCAGCATCAGCCTGTGAGATTTGTGGCCTTTCAGTTCTGAGACAGCACCCATCAGTCGTCACTGGAAATCACTGGAACACAACGTGTGTTCACGGATTCACGGCAGATGTGAGGAACCCGCCTTGATCAGCCCAAACCACCAAGTCTCTCTGAAGACAACCAAATGCCACACGTCCCTCTCTTTTCCCATATGTGCATCCCTTGTGACCGAAACGCCAACAACCCTGTCAAATGGTTGGTGTCTAGTTAAGAGGTGATGCAGAATAAAGCACATGTGACATCGCAAAGGATAAAGCACATGCGAACAGTTGACGCTGCAACCACTCACGTGCCAGAGGACAGATCACAAGACCTTGGAGAAAGGATAAAGGAGTGTGAGCTGTTAACCCAAGTTGTCCACACCATTGCGGGCTCCTACACACTTCTAGCAGATTTCTGGGGGAAAAAGGGAAAGGGGAGCAAGTCACCCTTTAAATATATTCTCCTGGTGGAGCAGATCCAGCTGGATGGATCTGAAATTTCCCACATCATGTTCCCCATTCACAGCTACTCAAAACACAAACAGAACCCCATCACCACCACCACTACTCCTGTTACCGCTTTTCACTACTCCAAGGACCAAATGCGAATGGAGACAGAAGTACTCTCTCAAAGTCAGCAGAGGCTACTTCCCATCAGGAGTGAGATGTGCTGGCAACGACACACTTACTCGGTGGATAGGAGGCTTCTGCTTCCAAAGATGTCAACTTGTGAAGCAGCACTCTCTTAAACACCTTATCAGATCACATGTTCTCATTAATTTTTTTTAAGACAGTTCTCAAAGTATGTGAAAGTGCAGAGATTAAGATAATCTAATGGCAATAATTCTGCCGTTAGGGTTTTATTAGTGCCCAGACTTTTAGAATAATATAGATAATAAGTTTAAAATTAAGGATTGGGCAGCTAATAAACCATAGGTGCTATGGCATTTTCCTTCTTGCCTGACCTCTCTTTTTCGTGAGTTGTATCACTAACGTACATGATTGGTGTCAGTAGTTTATTATTCTGGTAGCTATACTTTAATATCATTTAATCTCCTATATAAACATGTAATACAGGAGAAAAAAAAAAGAGGAAAGAAGAAGGGGAAAAAATAAAAATATTAGTAAAAATTACTTGCTCAGAAGCTGCTGAGGTCTGACCATCGCTACTGCTACAGTTACTTGCTCAGACGTAATCCGCTGTGCTTTCAACTGAAGAAAAAATGCATGACTTTATTTTTCTTTAGAGAATGCAGAGACAATGCAACCTTAGGTTCACCTGTAAGCTCTGACCCCACAACAGAACTGCACTTAAAACGTGTAACAGCTGGAGATTACCACTTTGCCTGGCAATTCCATGTATAGATCAAAATCATTTGCCTTTGCCTTCTTTTTTTTTTCTTTCTGAAGTAGCATCTCCAACTTGACTTGGCGCAGTACAGCCAGAGATTCACCATCCAGCCCTCTCAAACACTTTCAGCTACCGATTCAGACCTGACATAACAAGTCACAGCCTCCCGAATCTAACCTTCTCAAAACAGATGTACCTTCCATAGGCACAGAAAGGACACTTATTGGCAAGTGATTTGAATTCAGCCCCACAGATTAGGCCCCTCAGCACTACCAGTGTTTTCTAAGAACTCCAAGGCAGTGTACACAGGTCGGAGGTTTTATCACTAATCTTAAGAATAAACAAGTATAAGCCACTAGAAGCAATGCCATCACCAGTAATGGATTTTCTCGTTGTATAAGATCCATCTCCTCGTCAGTAACAAGCACTTTAATGCAGAAAAAGAGCAGGAGAAGGAAACAGTCCCCACAACATACAGTAGCCTTCCCAGAACTTTCTCCCCTTTGCAGTGTAAGAGCAACAGCACTCGGTGAAACAAATGCAAAGTGAATTCCAACTGACTGCCCTGCGGCAAATCTCAAGTGGTGGGACTGACCCGAGGCTGCCATAGCCTTGGTTGAACGAGCTTTATTTTGACCCTCAAGTGACAAACCTGCCAATAAGGAACAATGAGAGATGCAAAGGAACTTTTTGACACACTGCTCTTGGACACAGGCTTACCCAAGAATTGGGACAAACAACAACAACAACAAATATATATATATACATATATATAAATCCACCATCAGCATGCCAGAACAAAAAAAAAAATCCTAAAAGCTGAATGGACTTTCTAAAGGCTCTGTTCACTTCAAGCTAAAAAATAAAGGGGATGGGGGGGGATGGGGAGGAATCAATGGCATTTTAAAAATCCACAAAAGACCTCACTTGGATTATAGTGTGGGAGAACAATTCATTAAGATGGAATTGACATTACCTCCAAGGGATTTCTTGCGAGTTCTCTACTGAAAGCAATTCAATTCAATCCTAGCACATGGGTGTGATATTCTGGATTCTGAGTTGGCTGATCACAAATAGGATCTCAAGATCTTTTGAGAGAATTAAATGAAAAACAAGGGGGATTTGTCATGAATGCAGCGTATACTGTTGATGGGATTTGACCCAATGTTTTGTTACATGGTCTTTGCTGACACCTGTTGGTTTATTTTTTCTTTTTTTTTCCTTTTTAAGAAAAGCAACTCTAATTTTAGAAATCACTTGACAATTATTTGGTTTCAGAAATGGCTTAATTACACAGCCTATCTTATGAAAACTCTCCATTCTTTTAAAATACGCATTCATATACATACATATATATGGATGAGTACTAAGCACAGGCTTCAATCAAGCACCTTGTGCTAGAAGCAATTAAACATCAGGAGAAAGCATGACCTCTATCCCCAAGCTGAGATAAGAAACAAAAGGATGAAAAGGTTGCAAAACAAAGGAGGAAACCAAAAAAAGCCCCAAAGAATAACAAGAGTAACAGAGGAACAAATTGTAATTGAGGTTTATAAATGCGTTTTAATATTCCAATTCAGGAACCAAAACTTAGCGTTATTATCTCTAAATTTCATGTCAGAAAAGAGTTGTGAAAAAGGATCTGGAAGAAAGAGCAGAAGCAGTTTTTGACTATTACAGCTATTAATAAAAAAGCAGTTTAGGTGGAGAGGTGGTGCTACACAGTTTTGGAAGGTTAAAAATCCATGCCAAACCCAACTGACATACCAGATTAACATAGTCAAAGCATACCAGCTTTTGTAGTCACAGACAAAAAAGTCAGTGATGTGTCAAGCATCTCATTTCGCCACCTTTGATTCCTCAGCAGAAATGACCAGATAAATATTCACAGATGGACTGAAGGCTTAATTTTATGTAAATCCAGAGCAGAACTCAAATTAACACCTTCTTTCCATAGCAAGATGTCTTAACCATTTTTGCCACCACGCTCCAGAACAGTAGTGGGTCAAAATAAATTGGATTTACATAAATTTAGCTGAAAAGGGCGATGGTGCTGACTGTTAGCAGCATTTCTTTTTTCTTTTTTTTTCTTTTCCTGGCACAAATAGTAGCTGATACCCTCAGGAACACAAATGCCAAAAATGTTCATAGCCTCACTATTAAATAAAACCTCTACCCCTTTTTCAGTAGGTCAAGTAAACCAAACTGATCGCACAGGGTTCATTAACTCGTTGCGTATTTAAGTGTCAGTCTCAAGACCCAGCTTGCTTCCAGGAACAGACAAAAGTCAGCAGTTAACTTCTGAGAGATATGGTGAGCTTTCTTTCCCCTTTTCTACTCTGTGGTTATGATACCTAGTACTCTTGAAAGAAAGCTTCCCCTTAAGGAGAGAGAAACCTGCCCTGAAGGCACTGTCTCTTCTGGGGCTATCAAGCTGAAGGTTAAGAAAGCACCTCGGACATTGATGAACTGGTTTCTATGCTTTTTCCTCCCTGTTTCTCAAGATGAGATTTCCTTTTTCTATCCCACATGATTGAGCCCATCTCACACAGCCTTGTGTTCTGCTGGCAGGCCAACTCAAAGAGGGAGAAGACTACAAAAAAAAGCTCCAGGTACAGCAAATGCCAGGAGAACTTTCAACCAAGGGGTGAGGAGGATTGCTTCATACGTGACAAGTAAAACAGTGACACTTCCACTCTTGTATAAAACACAGGAAACCATTTAAGAAGAAAATAAAATGTTATTGAAAACGTCCTTAAATCAAATTTGGAACAATCTCTCCTAGCAAGAAACATTCTTGGTAGCTGAGGTTAATAAAATAAACTTCACAGCCCATGCCACTTCACTTACAATCAGAGGGCAGTATGTAAGGATACTGTTAGGCACTCATGACTATTTATGTTGATGATGCCCAAAAAGCACAGCAGATCCCCTCTTCCTATGAAATTATGACTGAAAACTGACAGGGGACAAGCGTGAAGCACATACATGCATCCAGAGAAAGCACATCAGCATAGTGCTTCTCCTTAAACTCTATGGGCACAAGTACTGGGACAAGAAGAAAAACAGCTCACTGCAGCACAATATACTAATTAATTCTAACTATATAGTTTGTTCAGGAAGGAAGCTCATCTTTCTCAGTCCAACTGCCAAGATACAGTCCAATTACACATAAAATTGCTTAACATGATAGTGATTTAGAAGGATCACAACAATTCATGATTTTATGCAAACTTCATACAATAGATCGTGTCTCTGACCTTCTACTGAATACAAATATTGTGAGAAGAAAAGCTTTTTCTTTTTCTTTGTTTTTTTTTGTCAAACGAGGCGTTTAGCAAGCTCTAATGGAAATTTTGCGTTGAAACTGTATAATACTTGGCATGTCCAACCAATTAAGCAGTTATTTCTAAAATTCCGTGAAGCTATGAAACAGCTCGAGTCAGAAAATACTGCATTAAAAGCCCGTTGTTCTCATGTCCATTTAACAAACCACCTGACCAGCACTGGATCACGTTCACACTGGCATGTGTCATTTTGCCATCAGAAGTTTGCACAATGGGATCCTTTGCTCCTTCAGAAGGGTGGAGGTATACAGGGGAGCGCCAATTAGACAAACGGCTCAATACAGTAGCTACCAGTAACAAATGTATCAAGGAGGAAAGTAAAGACAATTCCTAGTGAACAATGATAACCAAATATTGTATCGGAAAGGAAACTTCTTCCCAACATCACGGAATCGTAGAATGACATGGGTTGGAAGGGACCCCAAGGATCACAGAGTTCCAACCCCCTGCCACAGGCAGGAAAGTTTCTGTACGTTTTGTAGTATCTCATAGCAACATTAAGCAGGCAATTTTATCACCTAGATACAGATATCACCTAGATACAGGTTGCCATTGGCCTGGTCAGGCACACTCTCTGCTGGGTTAGAAGCTGGCTGGGTGTTCGGGCCCAAAGGGTGGTGGTGAATGGACCTAAATCCAGCTGTAGGACAGTCACCAGTGGCATCCCCCAGGGCTCTGTGTTGATCTGCCTGAGGGTGGGGAGGCTCTGCAGAGGGACATGAACAGCCTGGGCCCATAGGCTGAGCCCCAGGGGATGAGGTTTAACAAGGCCAAGGGCAGAGTCCTGCCCATGGGACAGAACAAGCCCAGGCAGCGCTACAGGCTGGGGGAGACTGTCTGGAGAGCTGTCAGGCAGAGAAGGCCCTGGGGGTGTTGGGTGACTGTGACTGACCACGAGCCAGCAGTGTGCCCGGGGGGCCAGGAAGGCCAAGGGCATCCTGGCTTGTGCCAGGCCCAGCGTGGCCAGCAGGTCTGGGGAGGGGATTGTGCCCCTGGGCTGGGCACTGGGGAGGCCGCAGCTGGAGTGCTGGGCCCAGTGCTGGGCCCCTCACTGCCAGAAGGACATGGAGGGCCTGGAGCGAGTGCAGAGAAGGGCAACCAGGCTGGGGAAGGGGCTGGAGGGCAAATCCTCTGAGGAGCGGCTGAGGGAGCTGGGGGTGTTGAGCCTGGAGAAGAGGAGGCTGAGGGGAGACCTTCTCCCCACCTCCCCTGCCCTGCCAGGAGGGTGCAGAGAGGTGGGCGATGGTCTCTGCAGCCAGGGGACAGGAGATGGGACAAGGGGCAATGGGCTCAAGCTGCCCCAGGGCAGGGTCAGCTCAGCTGGGAGGGAAAAGTTCTTCCCTGGCAGAGCTGTCAGGGCCTGGCCCAGGCTGCCCAGGGAGGGGCTGAGTCCCCAGCCCTGGGTGTGTTTAACAGAGGGGAGATGAGCTGCTCAGGGATCTGGTTTAGCACAGGACAGGGACAGTTGGACTCCATGAGTTTAAAGGGCATTTCCAACCTTGGGATTCTGTGATTGGACATTGATACCAGCGAGCAGCATCCTTGTGTGTGCAGTTTATAATGACACCACAGCTGCTGGCCTGGAGAGTTCTGCACAAAGTTCTCTGGTGAAAGGGAATTGTAAAATAGTAAGGCACATTAAAGAGCTTTAAAATTCATGATGTGTCAGATAAAATAAAGAGAACACAAACAACAGCCGAGACAATCGATTGAAATGCCAAGATTAGGAATCAGATAGACTTTTGCCTAAAAGTGACTTGTTCTGTGACAAGAGAACTTGGTAGGATTCTCCCTGTGCCATGAGAACAGAGCGGAGGATCTGCATTGAGGATGACCTGCCCTCCACTTAATATGACCACATACCGACTCTGTGTCTTCATCACCACCGCTACCATCCATCAATAACCTGGGATACAGGAACACAGGCCAACCTGCACCCTCCCTTTGTTCTGCTCAAGGTCTAATCCAGACAGAGGAGGCTGGAGGAGACCATCATGTCACTGCAGAGTCTGGCAGCAAGACATCACATCACCATCTACAGTTTGTCTAGAATCTTGTTTTTCATGCTTCTCCTTTTCCATTTTTTCTCTTTCACATACTAAGACTAAGCTGTAGACCTGGGTCTACCCTTTGGCCAGTGTTCACAAGGTGGCTCTCATCTGGTTGAGCTCTGGACAGCAGGTCTGGCTGTATTTGTGACCCAGGCTCAGGAAGATGCTCTTGCAGAGCACCCTCACATCCATGCAGCTACTGCAGAGGCACCCAGAGCTCCCCAACAGCAACTCCTGGGCAACAGCAAGGCACAGGCAGAAACCAACCTACATCTTGCCATCAGAATCCCAGTTTTGTCCTCTAATTGATGGCAGAGACAAAGCCTTTTCTTGAGTTAATGAAATGGAAGCTTTGGATTTTTTAAACAGCAAAATGCCTCCACTGATACTGGAAACAATTACTGCTGCTCCTTTTGATAGTCAGCCAAATAATCTGCTTTTGGCTGGGTTGAGGGGAAATGAATATTGTGGCTTCTCCTGCTATTTGTGCTGCTGGCTAATGTGCCTTATTTTCCCAACACAATATTCCTAAAATTATGAGTTGCAATGAAGGATCAAGAACATATGCATTCCTGAATACTGGAAATCAGCCCAAAATTACATTACTACAATCTAAGTTAGGACCTTTCTGTTGCCGAATGCAGCCTGTCCAAAAAGAAATCTTCCTGAAATGGTACTGAAAATGTGCATTAACTTCTGACTGGCATTCACCTTATGATTTACCTTACTTCTGTTCACTTAACCTGTATTATTGCTGGGGTTACAGGCTATTTTTATGTCAAAAATTACTAGTAGTTCATTTAATACTGTAGCCAAATGAATACTGTTTTCTAATTTATTTGACAATGTTCTCAACTGGGCAAGCCCAAGAAACTTATGAACAAAAGAAAAGACACTAAAATTCAAAAAGACAGTGGAAGCCAAGCTGGGAGAGCTGGGCTGGTTCTGGCCTGAGAAAAGAAGGCTTCAGGGAGACCTAATTGCAGCCTACCAACACTTAAAGGGTCCTGCAGGAATGTGGGAGAGGGGCTGGTCACCAGGGAGGGCAGGGACAGGACTCGGGGCGATGGCTTCAAGCTGACAGAGGGCAGGGTTAGCTTAGATGTTGGGGGTGAGGGGGGTGAGGCCCTGGCACAGGGTGCCCAGAGAGGCTGTGGGAGCCCCATCCCTAGAGGTGTTTAAGGCCGGATTGGATGGGGCTTTGGACAGCCTGGGCTAGTGAGGGTGTCCCTGCCCATGACAGGGGGGGTGGAACTAGATGGGCTCTGAGGTCCCTCCCAACCCAAAGCATGTTGGGATTCTGCAAAAGATAATTCTTAATTCTTAGGCAGACTTTGAACTGAAGTCAGATTTGTCATACAGAATCACAGAATGTGTTAGGTTGGAAGGGCCTTTAAAGGCCATCTAGTCCAACACTCTCTGCAGTGAGCAGGGAGATCTTCACTAGATCAGGTCACTTGAGACCCATCAAGCCTGACCTTGAACAACATGAGGGATGGGGCCTTCACCATCTCTCTGGGCAACCTGTGTCAGCGATGTACCACCCTCATATCAAAAAATTTTCTCCTAATATTCAACCTAAATCTGCCTGCACTAGTTTAGAACAATCACTTCCCGTCCTATTGAAAGACCAACAAACACCACTGAATGGATTTACTTTGGAATTATTCACTCATACCCTATCTGTACAAAGGAAAATATGTTACAGAAGGAAATATTAAAGATGTATTTTATTACTTTGCAGTTTTAACTTACTGACCTAGAACTGATGAAACTGGAAGTCATATACTTGCAACTCAACACACACCTTGGATCATTTCCAGAAGCTGATTTCAACGAACCTGCTGTGAAAATTATTTCAATTTTATCTACCTACAACCACACACATCTGGAAACAGTTCTGCATACTAGACATCACCGTGACCAAGAGCACTGAATTATGTTGACATTCGCAAGAAGTGATCAGACTTCTTGCTTCCTAATTAATTGCTGCCTTGTCCCTAGCAAAGGAACATCCAATGCTCCCTGACATTCCCAAAACACTTAAGCCAGAATGTCTATACCATGGGAGCTCTGTTCCTGGTTACGGGTATAAGGTCATGTCATCAAACAAGCTCACAGAATGACAGAATTGTAGGGGTTGGAAGGGACCCCCAGAGCCCATGAGGTCCCACCCCCTGCCCAAGCAGGGTCCCTAGGACAGGTCAGGGCTGGAATCTCTGCAGAGAAGGAGACTCCACACCCCCTGGGCAGCCTGTCCCAGGGCTCCCTCACCCTCACCGTCAAGAAGTTCTTCCCCACATTGGGGGGGAACTCCCTGGGCTCCAACTTGAGCCCATTGCTCCCTGTCCTGTCCCCACAGACACTGAGCAGAGGCTGCCCATATACCCCTGTGTCCCACCCTTCAGCTATTGATCCCCATTGATCAGATCCCCTCTCAGGCTTCTTCTCTCCAGGCTGAACAGCCCCAGCTCACTCAGCCTTTCCTCACAGGGGGGATGCTCCAGGCCCTTCATCACCCTCATAGCCTCTGCTGGGCTCTCTCCAGGTGATCCCTGTTTGTTTTATACCAGGGAGCTGTTTCCTTGTCAACTCTAATTTGGTCTCGAGGCATATGCTCTGTTTAAGTGCACTTTTGCCCAACACATCAGAGCTGAGCAGGGGTATACACACTATCAGGTAATACTTTTTCAAGTGCATCTCAAGAAATCCATTGGTGGAACACAATATGCACTCTGAAACAGAAACCCAGAACAGAGGGATCTGGGAACAGGTGGCAGGATCCGTACTAACGGCAGAACCACCGCTCTGACACGGCAAGCAACTGTTCTTTCTTCTCTGAGTCTATGTCACGTTCTAACTGTAACAGTCTGACATTCAGCACCCTTCCCCAACAACCGGCTAACATTTGCATGAGATTTGTGGAGCTCCTTCTGGAGTTTTCATGCTGTGCTTCACTGAACCTCAGTGCAGCATTACATCCAACCACCTTCCAAAACTCAGAAGCCAGCACATTTTCTCCCTCAGAAGCCCGCTTTGCAGCCATACAAGCATAGCCCCACCTCTACCAAGGTCATTTATCCCACAACTCATGAGACCAGGTTCCATCCAGGATCTTCTGGCTATCAGGAAGCACCACTACCAGAGCATGCAGGTAGGTCTCTGTATTGTATTTTCATTGTTCAGTCTGATATAACTTGGGAGCTGCTCAGGCTTTGAGAGCAGGGGAGCTAACCGCAGAATCCCCAGAGGTGCAACCCAATTATTGTGTGATTCTGAGATAATAACCAGTACCACCAGTAAACATACCCAAGGTATCAAACCTTGGCTGGGTTTGACTGGGAGAGAGTTCATTTTCTTCACAGCAGCTGGTATGTGGCTGTTGATAGCACAGGGATGTTTTTGTTCACAAAGAGCCAAGGGCCTTTCTACTCCTCATCCCCATTCCACCAGCAAGTGGGCGGAGGGCTCATAAGGGGTTCAGAGGAGACACAGTCGGGACAGCTGACCCCAATGACCCAAGAGATATCCCATACTGTATTACATCATGCTCAGTGGATAAATCTGGAGGAAGAGGAAGGAAAAGGGGATATTCAGAGCTATCTTCGGATAAGGCATTTGTCTTCCCAGGTCACCATTATCCATGAGGACGCCTAGCTTTCCTGGAGATGGCTGAACATCTGCCTGCAGGTAATAAAGGTATAAAAGACTTAAATCTAACTATTATGAACTCTAGAATGCATAATTGGGGTTTGGACCTGATGATCTCTTGAGGTCCCTGCCAACCCCTGTAATTCTTTGATCATTTTTGACTGCTTGGAGAGAGTGTGCCTCCCTTCCGAAGGTGAACTAAGTAGGTTTCTTCATCCCTCACCAAGATCACTCCTAAAAGACCCATCATCACATAAATGGAAAAAAAGACATCACTACAAGGTAATTTCTTGTAGCCCTTTGGCAGGACAGTGTTATGGCCACGTGGCTATCGAGAACAGAACAACACAGTCCTCAGCCATCGCTGCAACACTGCATGCCACCACAGCTTCACAAGTACAAGCGTGTATGGATCATGTCAAACAACACTGCCCATGCATTTATACATCTGACAGACTTGTTTGTGTCCTTCTGCACTCGATTCAGGTAGGCAGGGCACATGATATTTACTGTATTTATATTTTAATAATGTATGCAGGAGGTATCAGTCATCTGCCTGGCAGAAACCCCCAAGAGATGTTACACTGACTGCTGCCACCAAGTGTAATAACAAACCACTGTAGCACTGGAAAAGAATTAATGAGTTCTACTAAATCTTGGCCACTTCATTAAGTGATCAGCTGGTCATTCACATCTCTCACACAAGTTGATGTTGAGGGTAGCTGCTTTCACAGAACTAACCCCATTTGTACACATACATTTGGGGCTGTAGATACACGATGAAGGAGCTCAGTTTGCATCTCCTTCCTTCCGTGAAAAGAAGACCCTTTCTGCAGAAGAACATCAAATCCCTCCTTCAATGAAAGACCCCTGAAGTTTTAAGCTGAAGCAAAACCACAAATGACTTATGCAACCACCAGCATCGTGTCCTGACATTGGTGACACTTCATTCTGCCTCAACAAAAGCAATTCCCATCCCAAGGATTCATCAGTCCTATTTTGCTGACAGCTGTTTTAGCATTATTCCTCACCTCCACTGCTACCTGCAGTCTCATACAGGATTTTAGCTAGCATACAGAACAACATTTGTTTTAAAACCTAGAAGTTACAGGCCCATCTAAGCCAGTGGGAACAGAAATGTTCACTTCAAAAATGTGATGAGCATTTCCCCAGAATCTGGTAAAGCAGGATTAAATAGTTGTTTTGACAAAATGATTAAAAAAACCCCACAAACACTTAAAAAAAAAAAGTTGTGACCAACCGTAACAATGCATTTTGATACATTTTGTGTCAGAGGAAAGTTAATCCCATAATCAGCATGTAGCAATACTTAGCACTTTCCCAAGTGCTTTCATTTAAAAGTTTCCTCTGGTTACCTGTCCTCAATTGTTTTTCTGTTGCTTGAACTTTCTGCCTTCCTACAATCTCCATAAACTGTGAGAAATTTCCTCCTTTTGTTTATGTCACTGTGTTCAGATGTTCATCCAACTACAGTAACACTCCCTTTCTGCCTGTTGCATCAATATATGAAAATATCTGTCCTCCATTCTTCATTTAAGGTTATATCTTTTTTGTATTTTTCTAACCAACATCATGGAATAATAAGTGCAGACAATATCCAAAAAGGTGTCTCACTGAGAAGTGCAGCTTATGGTGGACAAAAACACCCCTGCCTCACATTCAGTATTTTCCCTTCTTGGTTCAACATCAGCTTGAAAGTCAACAGCACCAAAATTCTTACCAGCACAAGATTAATGACAGCATGATGGAATCACTAGATTGGAAAAGCCCTTTAAGCTCATGGAGTCCAACCGTCCCTGTCCTGTGCTAAACCAGATCCCTGAGCACCTCATCTCCCCTCTGTTAAACACCCCCAGGGCTGGGGACTCAGCCCCTCCCTGGGCAGCCTGGGCCAGGCCCTGACAGCTCTGCCAGGGAAGAACTTTTCCCTTCCAGCTGAGCTGACCCTGCCCTGGGGCAGCTTGAGCCCATTGCCCCTTGTCCCATTTCCTGTCCCCTGGCTGCAGAGACCATCGCCCACCTCTCTGCACCCTCCTGGCAGGGCAGGGCAGGTGGGGAGAAGGTCTCCCCTCAGCCTCCTCTTCTCCAGGCTCAACACCCCCAGCTCCCTCAGCCGCTCCTCAGAGGATTTGCCCTCCAGCCCCTTCCCCAGCCTGGTTGCCCTTCTCTGCACTCGCTCCAGGCTCTCCATGTCCTTCTGGCAGTGAGGGGCCCAGCACTGGGCCCAGCACTCCAGCTGTGGCCTCCCCAGTGCCCAGCCCAGGGGCACAATCCCCTCCCCAGACCTGCTGGCCACGCTGGGCCTGGCACAAGCCAGGATGCCCTTGGCCTTCCTGGCCCCCCGGGCACACTGCTGGCTCGTGGTCAGTCACAGTCACCCAACACCCCCAGGGCCTTCTCTGCCTGACAGCTCTCCAGACAGTCTCCCCCAGCCTGTAGCGCTGCCTGGGGAGGTGTATGTCTAACGCACAAAAATCAACAGTGTCTAAAAAACAAGTTCAGGCCATAAAAACTAAACAAAACCACTTTCAAATACATTTTACACATTTATTTGTACTTTTACGTGAAACTCTCATGGACGTTCTGACTGGGTTGGATGTATGTCAGGTCTTACCTTAAAAAAAATGCCTAGAATAGGGTGTTATATACTGAAAATGCGGAAGGAATCTAAATTACTGAATCTAGACATTGCGAACATTTTTACCCTTTTTCCCACCCTGTGTTATGGGGTATCAGATCTACAGAGAAGTAAAAGAAAGTTACCCTGACATCTACAAGAATTTACACTGCTGAAATGAAGGCAAAAGGCCTATGCACACTTCCCCTCACCCCCAGCTAATTCAGTGAAAAGAGAAAAATTCTTTGTTTTTCTCCTCAAGTATCTTATTACCAGGAGCTTACACAAGGTATCACTCAAGAGAGAAACTCCAGGATTTGGCAGATGTACCGAAAGGTGTTAAGAGGTGCAACTACCCAAAAAGCACAAGAGGCAAACCTCAAAAACCCTGAATAAGTGAAGGAATCGACACTATTTGTGAAAATGATGATGGCTTCCAGAATCATTACAGACAGGACTATGCATGAATTAAGATTAAGAACCACATATTAAGCCTCACAAAATCCTAAGAAACCAACTAACCAATGGAACTGATCTTCCTTAACAGCCCTAACTGCATCTAACAGCTTCAGGCATGCTAACTGGGTATTTCTGCTGCAGCGATCCACAGAAGATAACAGATACCAAAATTCAGTTGTGATTGAGTTAATGAATTGAGCAGCTGGAGCATCTTAAAGTAATTTTAGGTTGTTTGCACATACAGAAATACAACGCTCTATTGATTTATAATTGAATTTTTTCCCTTTCAAATTATTCCTATTAAGGACTGACACAGCTGATACAGCTTTATTAAAAAATACCACTATTCTGCTGAATTTTAATAATAAACATTCCCAGAAAACTGAAAGACTTAGGTCCTTGTTGAAAACACAGAAAGCCTTAAATCCTTTATCTTGAAAGAGCTGAGTGTCTTGTGAAGGAGAACTACCTCTTCCGGAGTTCTGCAACTGAGGTGAAGTAAACATCTTTTATAAGAGCTGCTCACTGAAAGCAGTAATCTACATATCTCTGGTTTTCAGAAAAACTCCTGCTGAAACAGTAAGAAAATACTTTGCCTTTCACAGAAACTTTTAGTATCACTAATGGAAACAAGAACCGAACACTCACAAGACAAAGGTGAACCAACTGGGTTTGTTACAGATGCTGATCTCTATTTTGCCTAAGCCCTACTTGGATATATCTTTTTCATGTCACCTAGTTGGCAAAACCCACTTTTTTTTTCACCTCCACTTTAATAAAAAAAAAAGGCAACTGCATCCCATGTGATTTCCTTGCTGCAAACTCCCTGCTGATTTGGGGGTACAGTACTCTATTTATTGCTTTTAAGTGGAAATGATTAATAGGACCAATGATAAATCAATTTTATTCTGCTGTGCAATAAATCTTGAGGTTTGGGGTTGTTGGGGTTTTTTTTTATCCTGACAAGAATAAGGAGCAAGAAAGGAATGGGTACATTTGGATACAAGGTGGATTAGTTGTGGTTTTAATTTCAGCTACACGAACATGGTTGGTATAAAAGTTTATTAAGAACTGAGAGTCTAAACTTTTGCATATAAACCCAGGATGGCAAGAATGGTTCCAATTGAACGAAAGCTGCTGAAGGTTTTATTTTTAAAAAGCTCATGATTAACTCATTGAAACACTCCCCCTACTCCAATTTTTGTCTTCTTTTTAACAATTAGTACCATTCTTTGAATTGCAGCAACTTGCAAGTGCTTTATAAACAACCATCTGCCTTATTGTATCTTCTCTGCTTTTCACTGTTTATCAATTTAAAAATGTAAAACACATTTATCAACACATTTATCAACAATGTAACAAATTCCCATCTGGGTTTATGAGATGCTCATCATTTCTTTCAAGAATCATGCTAACAATAATTATGAAACTATCTCTGAACCTTTCGAGTACTGTCATGTTACTGTGATGAACCAACCTACTGCCAATTGCTGTCTACAAACTAGAAGAGTTCACTGAAGCACATCTGACATAATCATTCCAGTAAAAAGTCTTCACAAACAGCAGATTTTGAAAGCGGATTTAGCATATGCAAATGACTATATCGCACGCAACAAAGATTCATATTTAAATTTAAATTTCCTTAGGTACCATTAAGTAGTCTTCAACCCGTGCTGCCTGTCCAGCTATCTCACTCACCAAAAAAGAAAGATGAATCTGAAGACAAACAGATCGTTAGATGATGAAATCTCTACTAAAACCCTACAGACGGTGCATGTACACGATGCAGATTTTTCCTGCTGCCCCCACGAGCGTTTTCTTTCTGTTATCAAAGGCATTGGTTCCAAAATGAGTGAAGTAAAAGGACTGAAACCTTATGGAAATGTTATTACTTATGGCTCTGGGACTAGTATTAGAGAGAAATTCAGTATCCTGACCCATTTTTAGGTGCTGTATCTAGGTGAAGTCTTCCGCGTCATGTTTTTGTTTCACACTTACCTACCACAAATTGAAAATAATCAAGTTAGCACCAACACCCACCCCCCTCCCCAAACAGTAGAGCATGGGTTGCTAGAGAACTGCATTTATAATCAACCTTGGTGTCCAAAAAGTGCCAGCTGTAATTGAAGCTCTTACTCCAACTGGGGTATACATTCAAATGTCTCTATTCCACGTGAATCCTTCCCTGACTACTAAGAAATGAGATCATACTTTAATTTGCCTTAAAGATCTTGTCCAGCCTCTCCCTCCTGCTCAGCTGCCTGTTTTTATCCAAAGAGTACAACTGTGAGTATTTCTGCAACTTCTACTCTGCTGTGGAGTTTTCCTTGACCAAAAACCTTCTGCAACATTCAATAGTAGATGAGGCACAACATGCACAGGAACAGCACTGTCAAACCGATTCCAAAGCAGACCTCCCAAAATGGGATTCAACCACCTTCTGAAAGTAAGGGTGGGGGAAATATTTCAATTAGAGGCTTTCACTCTGCCTTCAGAACAGGACATAAAGCTTGGTAGACTTTGTTAGGTTCTCAGTGAGGATTTTTACTGTCCCCATGGAAGTTCACTCATACTTGACACTGGAAAAAATCCAATTCTCACGTGCTCAACAGACACCTGTCAAGTACTTGGCATCTAATCTCCCTGAACAGAACAACCTCTTCAACAGCCCCAGCCAAGCAAGCATCCCATGAAAGCAAAAGTCCCTGAACCCACCTATATATGTACACACATCACTATCAATTTATTTTGTCCTCTGGGTAAGAGGAATTCTTCCAACCACTAAACAGCTAGCAGCAAATAGGTAATGGTAAGTGAAGGTACACAGGCATAATTTTGCTTAATACATGGTGGGCAGCACGTTCTTTATTACCCTAAAGTCTTCCTAGCCAGAGAAAATCTGGAATGTTTAATGGCAAACTGTCTGTGCAAAGAAACTGAAACTAGAGTGTAAGGATTTCTACTAATCATCTGCGAATTTTATTTGGAACTTGATCCTGCAGCCCTTATTCACAAGATCAGACCTATTGAGTTTATTCACATGAGCTTCGGCTGCAAGATTGGACCTTAAGTACTATCAGGTGCACGTGCAGCCTATCATCAGATTTTGGGTTATTCATGTAAGAAGCTACCCTTTCAAATGCAGACTACTTAATGCTTCCTTCTTCATTAACTTACATGTCCTCTTCTGCTGCTCTATGCTTTCATTTGTGCTATGTAAATAGCTTCTTTCTCTCAGTCATCCAAACAAATAATGCTCTTTGCAACCAAGGAGGAAATTAGTAGCAGGTGAACGCTTATTTTTTAAATTATGTTGAGACCAAGCTGTTCTTTAACTTAAAGGAGATCTGGAAAAAAAATAAAATTCCCATTTTACTACTTAGCAATCTTAATTATGGGTTGTCATTGTCATAATTCTACATACTTTTTTTTTCCCCCTCCCCACAAATATTAATCTTGATGGTTAATCTACTTTATGGTGATCTGAACCTAACATTGTGCACATACATCAGAGCAGTTTATTTACTGGGACAAGACTTCTCAGATGATGTAAATTAACTGTATCTTACCACACACGAAATGCGCAAGGAGTCTCTAACTGAGGTGTTCTATTTCTTTGCTTTCTGTATCTGTTCTATATAAACAAAAGGTATTTTCTTGTGCTGTGGTGTGGTAACTGTAAAAAATAACCACAACTCTTCTGCTGCTGGCTTAGATGGTTCCAGAGGTCAGGAAGGCTGCACTAACAAGATGGTATATACTAGTTCTTGCACAGGACCACAGCAGAGGCATTTATATCACATTATAATTTGCATATTTACAAATCCTACTTGACTTATTTGAAGTCATGGGCAGCCACGGAATCTCAGTAGAGGTAAAAGTCTCTTCATTAAGTGATGGCACTCACAAAAACATCTACAAATACTAAATGGCCTCCAAGCACAACACCAAACTGAAATTACACAGCGCTAGAGCTGGGACAGACACAGAGGGACAGACAATAACTGAGCGAGGGACACTGTGGTTATTGCAAGACCCTGGGAGGAGAATATCAACACAACCTCTCTCTTATGAAATTGCATTATCAATACACGCCAAGTGACTGGCAAACTGCAAAGTAAAACCCCTAGCAACAGTCTTTACTGGTATTTTATTTAGAATTCCAGCTAAATTCAATGTCATGATCAAGCAGAGGCTGAACCTGACTCCTGTCAATTTCAGTGGCTATAATACCAATAGAAAGTGCAGTACAAACCATAAACACTGGCATCTGCTTAAAATGCAAGGAGACATACATGACGTGAGCCTGATCTGGAGGTTAAGCTGGAATCCAAATCTCTGTAACTCCTGGTCAGGGAAAACAACCAAAAAATAGCAAAAAAAAAAAAAAAAAAAAGAAGAAGAAAAAAAGATAAAAGAAAGAAGAAAGAAAAGATCAACCCTGAACTGGAATGGTATGTCTGCAACAACTGAACTGTTGTCACAAAATTGTTCTCAATCATACTTCAAACTTGCCACATGGATTAATCGGCAGTTAGAAGCAGCTGCAACACCATGTTCTGTGCACTTCTGTTGCCATTTTAATTTTTAAAAAGCAAATGGAGAGGCTCTCCACAAAATTCAATGCCGCAGTAGCAATGACTGAACCAGAATCACAAAATTATGAACAGTTCACTAAATTGTCTATTAGGAGCACATATCAAGAGGCTGCAGAACAAATTGTGTGCCTGAAATAACAGATCAATGAATGAAGAATAAAGAGATGTAAGAAGTGGAGATGTTGACGAACCATTGTAATTTGTGAAGAATCAATTTCCATACAGCCAGAGTTAAGGGGAGAAGATCACAGGCAGTGTATTCTAACTGTGAAAAGTCATGGATTACCAACTGGAAATGTATTAATGCCCCGAGAAACAAAGAATGGTGCTGGAACATAAGGCCAGGAAATACACCCACTTCTTAATATTAGTAAAGTGCAAGAAAAGTGGTCCACAAAATATATGTACAGCAAAAAAAGAGGTTGCCTCGAGCAGGATGGTTAAATCTTTTTAAAAATGAGAAAACCAGCTTACAATCAGTGAGCTAACAATGAAACAGTGAATACATAAAACCCTTTTGTCCAACTATAGAAGTCTAGCGACTTTATCACCTCACTCTGTGTCCAGCTACAAAATGCATGGCCACAAATACCCATCAGAGAACCCCTAAAGCCAAAGGATGATGTTCCAAAGCAAAGGCCTAAGGCCAGATTTTACTACATCACCTTACAAATTAAAAGAGCTGCTGCTTTTTAAGCTATAAGAGTTTGCAGAACACCTGGGCTGAGACGCAGGGGATGAGGTTTAACAAGGCCAAGGGCAGAGTCCTGCACATGGGACAGAACAACCCCAGGCAGCACTACAGGCTGGGGGAGACTGTCTGGAGAGCTGTCAGGCAGAGAAGGCCCTGGGGGTGTTGGGTGACTGTGACTGACCACGAGCCAGCAGTGTGCCCGGGGGGCCAGGAAGGCCAAGGGCATCCTGGCTTGTGCCAGGCCCAGCGTGGCCAGCAGGTCTGGGGAGGGGATTGTGCCCCTGGGCTGGGCACTGGGGAGGCCGCAGCTGGAGTGCTGGGCCCAGTGCTGGGCCCCTCACTGCCAGAAGGACATGGAGGGCCTGGAGCGAGTGCAGAGAAGGGCAACCAGGCTGGGGAAGGGGCTGGAGGGCAAATCCTCTGAGGAGCGGCTGAGGGAGCTGGGGGTGTTGAGCCTGGAGAAGAGGAGGCTGAGGGGAGACCTTCTCCCCACCTCCCCTGCCCTGCCAGGAGGGTGCAGAGAGGTGGGCGATGGTCTCTTCAGCCAGGGGACAGGAGATGGGACAAGGGGCAATGGGCTCAAGCTGCCCCAGGGCAGGGTCAACTCAGCTGGGAGGGAAAAGTTCTTCCCTGGCAGAGCTGTCAGGGCCTGGCCCAGGCTGCCCAGGGAGGGGCTGAGTCCCCAGCCCTGGGTGTGTTTAACAGAGGGGAGATGAGGTGCTCAGGGATCTGGTTTAGCACAGGACAGGGACGGTTGGACTCCAGGAGCTTAAAGGGCTTTTCCAACCCTGTGATTCTGTGGTTATGTCTCAACCCAGACCATATAATGGCTAATCAGAGGGTAATATACTGCTTCCGTACCATTCAACATCTACACTAGTGACCCACCAAGCCATGGCACAAGAGGAGGTTTTGTCACACAAACAAATGGCAGTCGCCTTGCTGTTCAGTGTCCCCGTGTTCTCAGGTAACTATGTAAACATTCACGTGCCCAGAGCAGACAATGGAGTATGTATAAATTTGTGGGTTGTTGGAAGAACTGTGCACTGTTCAGGCACTTAAGCAGCCAATATACACACTGCAGTACAGATGAATGCCTTTTTTCTCCAAGAACACAAAAGAAACCAACAACTTAAAACAATTCCCCCTGATAGATTCCTGACCTAAAACCTTCCTTTTCTTTTACCTACCAATATAAACAAAATGTGTTGTCAAGATCACTCTAACCTGAATATGTAAAATGACTATAACCAAGACAAAATGCAGGAGACATATCAGAATCCCAGTCACTAGGTTGGAAAAGCCCTTTAAGCTCATCAAGTCCAACCATTCCTGTCCTGTGCTAAAACAGATCCCTGAGCACCTCATCCCCCTGCCTGTTAAACACACCCAGGGCTGGGGACTCAGCCCCTCCCTGGGCAGCCTGTGCCAGGCCCTGACAGCTCTGCCAGGGAAGAACTTTTCCCTCCCAGCTGAGCTGACCCTGCCCTGGGGCAGCTTGAGCCCTTTGCCCCTTGTCCTATCAATTCTTAGCAGAACAAGAAACTGCATGAAACCATTTGGTGATAAAGTTAGGCATATATTCATTTATCCAATCAACAAACTTAATCAATATGCTTCACTCTACTTATTTTGCAACAGTGCAGCACTGGCTGTCACTTCAGACATTTTGCTTTTCTTTCTTACTGCTCAGTACACCAGTGAGCAGGCTGGGGGGTGCATGAGTGGTTGCGGGAGGACATAGCCAGGGCAGCTGACCCCAATGACCCAAAGGATATCCCATACCCTACAGAATCATGATTGGCATATAAAGAAGCAGGGGGAAGGAAGAGGAAGAGAGGATATTTGGAGTAAATTTCCGATCAGGCATCTGTCTTCCTAAGGCACCGCTATGCATGAAGAAGACCTGCTGCCCTAAACATGGCTCAACACCCATCTGCTGATGGGAAGCAGAGAGTCAATTCCTTATTTTGCTTTGCTGGCATGTACAGCTTTTGCTTTACCTATTAAACTGTATTTCAGCCCACGAATTCTGTCTTTTACCCTTCTGGTGCTCTCCTCAGTCTCAACAGGGGGAGTGATACGGCAGCTGTGGGGGGTGTGGGGTTGAACTGTCCACTGGGGTTAAATCGTGACAGCAAGAAAGTTTAAAAGACAAAACATCCATGGACAATCAAACATATCTCTGAGTACTCTGAATTACTGTAACGGAAAGAGTAAGTGGAGAATAAACGCGTTTAATCCTCGCTAAAACAATAACACTAATGAAAGTAGACAAGCCATGAGGCAAAAGCAGCTCTTGAGTGACATGCTATGATGATTCCAACAGAAACCGGCGGGCAGCATTACATAGCTGCTAAGATAAAGACCCTGTGCATCCCCTTTCACGGGCCTCCAAAAGCCAGTCTGACGTGCGCAGCATTACTGCCCAGAGGTGAGCGTGCTGAGCCTCTTTCTTTCTCTTGGGCAGGGGAGGCTGTGAGAGTGCAAGGAAGACCTCAGCACACACTGGTTTGCATTCACTGAGATGAGCTGCCTTTCTTCTCAAGTCAATGCTCCGATGCCTAAAGCGTTACAAACCTCATGGCACTCAAGCTGAAGTCACTTTCACATAGAAAAGGAACTACAGTCAGTCACTGTTACACTACTACATCCACTACATCCCTACAGAAATCTTAGGAAGTATCAGTAGCATCCAAAAATTGAATACACCAACAAATATTTGACAGATTAATTATCAGATCTGTATTTTATCAACCTAGTTGCTCCCGTTATTTCCTGGTTAACATGGAAAAAACCAGCTAATGCCTTTATATTCAGGAGGAAAGCAAAATGTCATGGTTTTGTGCCCAGTGCTTCACCTTGAGAAGAAGAAAGCAAAAGAAAATACTGCACCATATAATATTCTCTCATCTGTGTTGTCTACTCTATTTTGAACATACACTAAAGTCAAACTGTGTCATCTAAATCACATCTTAAGCCATACAGCAAATAACTGAAACCAGAGTTAGAGCACTGGCACACAACTAACCCTGGAATACCTGTATTTTAAACAACTGCAGCGTCACTAAATCTTTACTCATATATATATAAAAGTATCACTGCTACAGAGAAGCACAACAAAAGCCACAGCACACCAACACACACATACACACACCCAATTCATATACCTCTCCAAGAGCTTCATAGCGCTTTTGATTCCACCGATGCAAATCTTCACGATAATTGAAAACAAAAGGTTCCCTGGTTTTTATGTGTCTTAACTGTCCTTCTGCAAAAGAAACAAAGCCATTACATTTTCATATACCTCTTCATTAAAAGCAAGAATCGTTTTAAGTGCTGAAAAGTTTAAGTCCGCATCCTCAAACTGGTCTATCATGAATTCCTTCTCACTGCTGGTTACAGTATTTTTGAAGGAGAACAATTACAACAACAAAACACATTTCCTTTGAATGGTATACACTGCTGAGATACAGCTAAACACGACTGATGGCAGTAGAATTACACACAGATATCAAATGCCAAACTGCTTTGCAAGAGACATTTATTTCTCAACCACAATGTATTAGCTCTGAAATGTAAACATTAGCAGTTAATATTTGATCTGCAGTGTCAATTAGGTGATCAAATTGCAGCTACAAATCCCCTACTTCAAAACCATCTGCGTTCATGATGAGACGTGAGTACAAAACGGGCTGGAGGCTGGAAGGAAAGGGAACATTTATTTTCAAGATTAACAGCATTCTAACTTAATCTGGAAAAACCCATGCCCACAGTTAAGGTAAATATCTTAATTCCTAGGCACAGCCCAATGGAGTCAGAGCTCTTAGATTCAGGGTACACTGGGACTGTAACACCAGAATAAAGCAGAACATTTGATCAGAGCAAACCCACATGCATTTCTTAGATTCAAATGTCACTTTCTGTAGCTGGCCTTGCTTGTAGCAAAAGTTTAGTACCAAACCACTGACTGAGCTATAACAACAACAATAAAACAGCAATCTACAGGAAGCAAACTGCATAAAATAGATTATCTTAACAGAAAGGTTTGTCTTTTTAGATAAAACACAAGTTACTATCTCAGAGCATCACAAAATTGTGGTAAATCAGAGAAACATTAAAAACAAGAACTAGTCTCTCCTTCGAAAGCGGAGCTGTCTGCATGATGAAAATAAGGTTTTCCCAGCAAAATGTCTCCTCTTCAGTAGCAAGAAGCTGATAACTTCATTCAGACCTTTTCAGGGCCTTTGCATTTTGGTTCTCGATGTTTTAAATAAAATATTTAAGATCTGGTATTTCTAACAGTTATGATGACTTGCTTGATTTTTTTTTCCAGACCAGTCTTACCTCATGTACTAAACACCAGGGAAATATTTCTCCCTAACTTTACATCCCTGTCTCGAGTCCCAATATCCTTCTCTTCATCTTTTCATCAACTCTACCTTCTGCTGGTTCTTCTTAGCTAGTTACTCTTTGAGTATGCCATTCAATAGTACACGAAGTTGTGCTCTCCACAAATAAAGTGGAGCAGGTATATTTTTTCTTTGGCTTTCTGGAACCCTTCAGATTCTTCAAATCTGATAAAAAAATTTCCTTACCTTTCCATCAGAAAAAGAAGCATGATTATGACATAAGAGGACATGACCAAACATGAGAATTAAACGTATAAAAGCAAACTGGAGACGTTCTTGCTTTGCTGACCAGCAGCATATGTAATAGGCTTTGCTGTGTTCTGTGGAAATCACTCAGGCTGTGAAGTTAGTGATGGAATATTCAATAACATCATCCTGAAACATCATTCCCCCAAAATTCAAATTTCAGCCCTTTTTATCAACCACATATGAACCATTAACTCTGAAGTCAGTAAGGAAGACAGTAGACACTGTGCAGATCTAAAAATAAGGAGCTGAAAAGTGACAGAGCTGAACCCCTCCCATCAAAGAAAGAGCATCACTTTCATGACACTTTTAGTCTCTAAGTACCTTCCTGTGAAAGCCATCAGGGTATTAAAAAGCTAAGTGTTGCATAAATGACTATCATTTAAAGGAAAGCTCTTCTTTTTTTATTTTTTTTTTCCCTTTAAAAGTGGAAGATGTAAGACAGGCAGATTTAGAAACTAAAGTTCCTCTGTTCACAGAACAGGCACTGCAAAGAAGTAGAATTGTAAACGTCCCCATTTGTCCTACAGGTTTCAAACAATCTTGAAAGAGCCATTTCCTGGAGTGTGGTATTGCTCTAGCTCAGAGGCTTATTTTCTCAGCTGGATTTTAAAATGTATGCTCTAGAAGTTATAAATATTATTAACTCATTTAACACACAGATTCAGCTACCTGGAAGTACTTGTAGTCATCGCACACTTGGCTGCAATATGAAACCATGACCCAGACCAGAAGCATAAGGGACAGTTTTACCCAATGCTCATCCTTCCATCAATATAACTTGAGTGTTTTCCCACTGGTACTAATGAAACTGCTGGGATAAACTATTAGCTAAATAATAGCTTCTCTTGTATCAAAAAAAAATGAATTCAGTGACCACTCTTAAATTTTCATTTTTAATGCTAGTAGAACAGAAATTGCTTTCAGAATTTTTGTATCAACAGTTCTGCAATGGAAAACAGGAACTAATAAAATATGCACAGTACAGACCAACAGTATTATATAAAATGAGTGGGTTTTTTTGACATTTTCTTGAAATAAAAAAAAATAAAATTACTTAACTAGATTTACAAGTCTGTTAATACTATGGCTTAAAATTTTATTCTTAACAGAAAAGTGTGAAATTCTAATAGGGACTTATAAGGTATAATTAAAGTTCTGATAACCTCTCAACATTATTCTAAGTATAGCCTTTACAAAGCATACATGACTTACTTTCATTAAAACCGTACTCAAATCCTTCCAGAGTATCAGGAAATTCAAGTGGTGGCTCATCTTTTTTCATTAGTTCATCCAAGTCTATTCTAGACAATAAATCTAAAAATGGAAAAGACAAATTACACAATGCATATTATGCCTTTTTTTATTTCACTATTATCATTAGTAAAACGTGTTTGTTCAGATTTGTAGATCTTGCGGGCAGAAGAACATCCTCAAGACTACTCAACAGGGGACTTCATTATGGGAAAGCCTGTTCCAGATTCAAAACCTCACTGTCAGCATATTTTATTTATTTACCTATTTATCTCTAATGCTGATCTAGAACAACTGAGGTTTGAAAAGACCTTTAAGATCATTGAATCCAAGTGTTGACCCAGCACTGCCAAGGCCACCACTACCCCATGTCCCAAGCACCACATCTACATGGCTTATAAACTCTGTGACTCCAACACTGCCCTGGGCAGCTGGTTCCAGCACTGAATAGAGCTTCTGGGGAAGAGATATTTCCTCCTGTCCAAACTAAACCTGCCCAGGCACAACTTGATGCCGTTTCCTCTTGTCCTATCACTTGTTACTTGGGAGAAGAGACCGACCCCCACCTGGCCACAGCCTCCTTCCAGGGAGCTGCAGAGAGACATCAGGTCTCCCCTCAGCCTCCTCCAGGATCAACCCCCCAGTTCCCTCAGTAGTTCCCTACCAGACTTGTGCTCCAGACCCTTCCCTGCTCTGTTGCCCTTCTCTGGACCTGCTCCAGCACCTCAGTGTCCTTCTGGGAGTGAGGGGCCCAAACCCAAACCCAGTACTCAAAGGGCAGCCTCACCAGTGCCCAGTACAGAGGGACCATCACTGCCCTGGACCTGCTGGCCACACCATTCCTGACAGGATGCTGTTGGCCTTCTTGGCCACCTGGACCCACTGTTGGCTCATGTTCAGCCAGCTGTCGACCAACACACCCCAGGTCCTTTCCAGCCACCCTGCCCCAGCCTGTAGAACTGCTGGGGGTTGTTGTGACCCAAGTGTAGGACACAGCTCTGAGTCTTGCTGAACCTCCCACAGTCGGTCTTGGCTCATGATCCAGATTGTCCTGATCCCTCTGTTCCTGCCCTCAACCAGATCAACATTTCTGCCAACTTACTGAGGGTGCACTCGATCCCCTCATCCAGGTGATTGATTAAGATCAATCCTGAGCCCCGGGTAACACCACTTGTGACTGGCCACGACCTGGATTTACCTCCATTCATCACAACTCTTAGGGCACAGCCATCCAGTGAAGCATATGCCCATCCAAGCCATCAGCAGACAGCTTCTCCAGGAAAATTATGTGAGAAACAGTGTCAAAGGCTTTACTAAAGTGCAGGTAGACAACATCCACAGCCTTTCCCACAGCCACTAAGCAGGTCACCTTGCCACAGAAGGAGATCAGATTAGTCCAAGGACAGAGAAGTCACCAAAACCATAGTGATTCATTCTGATGATTCATTACCATCAGTGTCAGAAATGTGTCTCTGGTATGCATCATGGTTTAAACACAAATTTGTCAAGCTTCAATATCACATCATTGATACATTCTTGACTTTCCTTCTTAAAAGGCTTAGATCATCTCACAGGCACTTACCAGTTGTGATCTCAACACACCTTAACCTTTCCTTTGATACTCAAACAGGTAGAAATAGTGGAATCCTTCTCTCAATCACTATCCTTTAATAACTCTGAAGGCAGAGAAAACTGCCATCATTTTTACAGTGAACCATGACATACATGCCCCTTCCAAACTGCCTTTTTTCTAAGATGGCATTATTCATTCAATAAAGCAAACACTTCAGAAAAGTAAGTAATGTTTTACCCCAGAGTTAAGGATTTACACTTAGCAGGGACATCTTTTGCTTACATCTCACTACTAAACAACTACTGCACAGGCAGACAATAGTTTACAATCATCTCTCCTCCCATTGCTCAACACCCACACAACCTAGCTTTATCCTTTCTGATTATTAATGAAAAATCATCTAAAAATGATTCAACAGGATTCCACTGAAACATATTTTACAACTTCCTCACAGATGAAGTTGAAGACTACACAAACATTCAGGTCAGGAGTGATGTTTCACTATTGTTTCATCCATCAGGTTACCATTCATTACCAAGGAAATCAACGAAGTAAAGCAACTTTATAGGTGTATTCCCTTTACCATACAAAATTGTGGCTCAAACCAAAGAAAACAGTTTTAAAAGACGAATTTTCTTGGCACTGGCTTTGATATTAACTACACTTCCATCCTTTAATTTCTTAAATTCATTATCTGCATAGGGTTTATACCACTATTTTTGCTTAGTCTTGTCACCCGTGACAAGCCTGTAGGTTACCTGCATTGCCTAAGCTTAGTATTTGTACATTAATCCTCTGAGACTTCTAGCGCTTAAAATGTGCCGAAAATGAGCTTCAACATATGTGACAGTTCCTTGGCCTGGTCTTTTATACCTTTACAGGTTCACATGACATTCACTCCATCGTCCATACCACTACCTGTCTTCACAGAATCACAGAGCTGTAGGGGTTGGAAGGGTCCTCCAGAGCCCATGGGGTCCCACCCCCTGCCCAAGCAAGGGTCCCTAGGACAGGTCAGGGCTGGAATCTCTGCAGAGAAGGAGACTCCACACCCCCTGGGCAGCCTGTCCCAGGGCTCCCTCACCCTCACCACCAAGAAGTTCTTCCCCACACTGGGGGGGAACTCCCTGGGCTCCAACTTGAGCCCATCGCCCCTTGTCCTGTCCCCACAGACACTGAGCAGAGGCTGCCCATGGCCCCTGTGTCCCACCCTTCAGCTATTGATACCCACTGATCAGATCCCCTCTCAGGCTTCTCCTCTGCAGGCTGAACAGCCCCAGCTCCCTCAGCCTTTCCTCACAGGGGAGATGCTCCAGTCCTTTAATCATTGTCTTCCCTAGGTCCTTCTTCTCTAAGTCGTTTCACTGGGTAGAGCAGGAAGACTAAAGGCCATCTTGTATGGCTGCTGAAATTCAACATCTCTTCAGCCCATACTGGGGGAATCTGAGCATCTCTGTGGTAGCTAAACAGCTACACAGCACCAGATGTTGACTGTAAGGTTCCTAAGTGTGGCTCACTACCATAGGTCACTTTCATACCACATCTGTTTAATAGGAAGCCCCACAACATTCAACTCACATAAGCAACCATAAGCCTGTTCTCATGCACTGTCTTTTAAAAGTTCTGGGGGAACAGCTTTGCTCCTCAACCAAACAACAGGAGAAAGAAGAGAGCTTTGTCCAAGAAGTTTTTCACAACAGGATGCAAAAAGCATGCCCTTTCTTCCTCCATGCTTTCACAACCTCAAGGTAACAGAACTGTCTTTAGTATGACTTTTTCTCCTTGGTGAAGAAACTGCAGTCGCACCACACCTCTAGAATTTAATTTCACCTGAGTTTTCATGGCTTCTTTCTGTGACCTATTTGGAAATGTGTTTACACAGAAGTGTCAGTTACTGTCTAATAAAATATCCATCTCCTGAGTAGCAAGGGCAACACTGTATGAACTACGTTAAGCTTATCTGCAGAATGTAGGGCTTGTCCTGATTTACAGCTTCCATCACAGTCACTCAGGAGGACTGCAACTGGCCTGTGCTCCAACCACTAATGCAGCTGGCTTCTTCTGAGCAGTATTTCAAGTTAAAATTAGCTAAAGCATTCTTAGAATTTTGAGATATCCACTATTCTCACCCTGGGTCTTGGAGTCTCTAGCTCAAACCGAGACTATTTCAACTAAGTGGTGTGCAGGAGACCTTTTCTTAGCTCAATGGGAGTTCACTAGATAACATAAAGAAAGCATCATCTTCACAGTAAGTTTTCATTATGTGAAATTATTTCCTGGACACGAATCCTTAATGAAGATCAAATCAATGCCAAGTATAAAATGGGAGTTTTATTTTCCCAAGCAAGACACATAATTTCCTCAAAACTTAAGAATTTGCATGCTATACCCTTCTGTCTCTTGAAAGACAACCTCGTGTGTGATGCAAGCACTTTAAATCCAATGTCTGGCTAGCTTACTTTTAGATCTAGACAACTCTACACAGATTCAAGATTGAAAAATACTGTCTAAAATATGCAATTTATTTTTTTCTCAAGAAAATTCCTCCACTATGTCACTTAAGTCTATTTATTTTAAACATACAATACAAAGAAAACTTTATAAAATCAACATGCAAATCAACGTCCTGAAAATGTTTTGCCTGCTAAAAATCTAGTCAAAGAGGTTTTAAAAGCTGTGATAAGGTTCCATAATTATTATACAAAAATATATATGGTGTAAAAATGAAATGATAATTCCAGAAAGTAAGAACACAAAAGCACTGCTCAACCTTCTCAAAGGATAAAGTTAAAAAATAAAAAAAGAAATTAATATCTTATTCTGTTACTCCTTACCACAGATCATTATTCTTTATATCATCTTATGAAAATACTGATAATGGACACACCATTACACAAAAAACTTCAGTGCAGATGGAGTAACAGTCTCCTCTGGTGTTGCAGTTACCAGACTCTAACCCACAGTTATATCTAATTCTTTTCCCTTTCCTTAATAATTGTTTCTGAAATTCCAATATATGTAAGAAGGCAAAGAGACTCATACCCTTTAATGCAGTAGTCTTCTCTTTTTCATCTGGACCTCCTTGCTGGAGCTGAGCCATCATTACCAAAACTTTCAGAAGATTTACAATATGGAGAGAAGTGTACATGAATTGTACAATCTGAAAATAAACAAGATTTGGAAATTAACAAATTAACCAATTCCACGTTAACAGATCTCATTTGAAATCACTTACACCATAAAAAAAACCCTCAGAACTTTTTCTAAAAGCAAAATTTCCCTATTAGAAAACCCTCTATTATTGAAGGCAAAATTAAAATTAACTTTTCCTCTCCTCCAAAGCTTATACTGTACATACTCCGGAGTCTCATCACACTATCCTGGATTAAGACATTATACAACACAGTGCAACACACACTCCAATATCAAGTTTGGTCAGAGATTAAAGTTCACAAGAATGAACACTAAGTAATCCTAGAAGTACCTCTGTCTGATTGATAACTTACTTTTTCGTGATTCTAATGTAGCAGCATGTGGTAAGCCTTTGGGAGAAGCACAACACTTGGAAATCCAAAGGAGAACATA
The DNA here is from genome assembly GCF_964237585.1 of Gallinula chloropus. NCBI lineage: Eukaryota > Metazoa > Chordata > Aves > Gruiformes > Rallidae > Gallinula > Gallinula chloropus. Next base: position 2,235,377 of record NC_140089.1, on the reverse strand, counting down.
GAAGAAGACCCAGAAGACAATCAACAGAACTTCTACAATCTTTAAGGATTTTCTTCACCAATTAATTCTAATTTATTGTTCTTGCTATGCTATACAGTTTTAGTTTAGTGAAATCCCAGCTCTGTGTGGCTGGGATCTGGTGGAGAAGGGGGGCTGCAGGGGCAGCTTCTGCAGGCAGCAGCTGGAGCTTCCCCCAGGCCCCACAGAGCCAACACCAGCCGAATCAAGGCCTGGCCCCCCTGACCAAGACCAAGCCCATCAGCACCGGTTACAGGCCTCTGGGAACCACAGTGAGGAGGGAAAACCCCAAACAGCCACTTTGTGCCCCAGAGAAGGGAGAGAAGGTGGGAGAGACTGTGCAGGCACCAAGGGCAGGGAAGGGGGGAGGACAGAGATGCCCCTGAGCCCGTGGAGAAACCCATGGTGGAGCAGGTGTCTCCCCGCAGCCCATGGAAGATAACAGGGAGCAGAGATCTCCTCTACAGCCTGTGGAAGCCCAATGCCAAAGCAGGTTTGCTGGTGGACTTGTGACTCTGTGGGGGACCAGGCTGGAGCAGGCTTGGGCCTGAAGGTCAGCACCCCATAGCAGTAACCCATGCTGGGGCAGCTGGGGAAGAGCTGAAGCCTCATGGGAAAGGACTCACATTGCAGAAGTTCATGGAGGACTGTTTGCCATGGGTGAGACCCATGGGTGGGGTAAGGAATGCCCTCCCCCCTTCCCCTGCCCCAGCTAAGGAGGAAAACAACTTGTGAGGAACCGATAGAAACCCCCATTGCCCCAGTCCCTGCCGCTCCCTGTGCCACCAGGGAAGAAGGGAGTGAAATCCTAACTAAAGATCAGTCTGCTGAGAAGGGAGGGGTGGGGGGAGCTGCTGTAAGATCTGGTCCCACTTCTCATCACCTGACTCTGGTGTCACTGGGGTGCAGGGCAAGGCCATCAGTTAGAGTTTTCCGTCCTTTATTCGCTGTTGAGTCTGTTCTGTCTGTGACACTGATTGCAGAATGATCTCTCCCTGCCCTTATCTCCACTCCTGAGCCCCTCAGTATCCATTTTCTCCCCTCTCCAACTGAAAAGGGGAGCGACAGACCAACTTTGGTTGGCATCTGGCCTCCAGACAGGGCCAAACCCCCACATGAAATAACACAAAGAACAGTTTCGAACCTCCATGATTCCTACAATACAGTATCAACACTCAAATTATGTATAGAGCAAATGTCCAGCCATAGAACAAATCTTAATAGATCCAAAGTGAGAATCTACACGCAAAATATATCTCCAAATTCTTCCTAGTGCACAGAAAGCAGACATTCAAACCCACAATCTCTTTCATCTTCAATCTGACACCACGGGAGCAAACTACCACATCATCATCACCGCTTCTTCCTTCTCAACAGAAAGACTTCTGTGCATGGAATTCTTCTTCCCTTCATCTTTTTTCAGTTCTTTGTTTCATCTGCCAGTCAACACCAATCTGTTTTTGCTCTTCTCCCCAATATACCTCATCATGGCTGAGGTTGCACGAGCCGCATCACTGCAGCAATTTGTAACTTGCAAGCAAAGAGTGACAGGATTCACCAACTGCACTTCTGGCTCCCTGATACTTCCACCTCTAAGGAAGAACCCCAAAACCATCTTCTTTTAAGTAACAGTAGCTCACTGCAAAGGCAGCAGCGGCAAAGTTAAAAACAAATCAAGAATAATAAAGCCTATTCTACTGGCCTTAGGGATAAACTATTACATGAAACATTGCCTTGAAAGGGAGGGGGGTGTGACTTGTTTAACTTGGAGCTCAAGAACACTTGAAAATCCAACATACAACTTGGACCTACAGGACACCTTGACCCCTCCTTTGCAGAAGGCTATTTAGTCCAATGGACAATGAGAGTACACTGCCAAAAATCTTGTGAAGACAAAGCCCCACTGAGAAAGCTCTGCTTAGAGTGTATACTTTTTAAAATTATGATGCAACTCTTAATACAATTCAGTTAAAAAGGGCATCTTTTGGCTAACACTTTAATCACATTACCACTCATAACAAAAGTAGTCATCAAAACTAACAGCAAAGCCACAGAATATTTTGGATTTCACTTCCTGGCATATCATGTAGTCAATGTAAATACTAAACTGACTCAAATGTTACAGAATCACAGGGTTGGAAAAGACCTTTAAGCCCATCGAGTCCAACCGTCCCTGTCCTTTCCTAAACCAGATCCCCTCTGTTAAACATACCCAGGGCTGGGGACTCAGCCCCTCCCTGGGCAGCCTGGGCCAGGCCCTGACAGCTCTGCCAGGGAAGAACTTTTCCCTCCCAGCTGAGCTGACCCTGCCCTGGGGCAGCTTGAGCCCATTGCCCCTTGTCCCATCTCCTGGCCCCTGGCTGCAGAGACCATCGCCCACCTCTCTGCACCCTCCTGGCAGGGCAGGGGAGGTGGGGAGAAGGGCTCCCCTCAGCCTCCTCTTCTCCAGGCTCAACACCCCCAGCTCCCTCAGCCGCTCCTCAGAGGATTTGCCCTCCAGCCCCTTCCCCAGCCTGGCTGCCCTTCTCTGCACTCGCTCCAGGCCCTCCATGTCCTTCTGGCAGTGAGGGGCCCAGCACTGGGCCCAGCACTCCAGCTGCGGCCTCCCCAGTGCCCAGCCCAGGGGCACAATCCCCTCCCCAGACCTGCTGGCCACGCTGGGCCTGGCACAAGCCAGGATGCCCTTGGCCTTCCTGGCCCCCCGGGCACACTGCTGGCTCGTGGTCAGTCACAGTCACCCAACACCCCCAGGGCCTTCTCTGCCTGACAGCTCTCCAGACAGTCTCCCCCAGCCTGTAGTGCTGCCTGGGGTTGTTCTGTCCCATGTGCAGGACTCTGCCCTTGGCCTTGTTAAACCTCATCCCCTGGGGCTCAGCCTATGGGTCCAGGCTGTTCAGATCCCTCTGAAGAGCCTCCCTACTCTCAGGCAGGTGCACACGTCCTCCCAGCTCAGTGGCATCTGCAAACCCACTGAGGGAACATCCCATCCCTTCATCCATGTCATTGATAACGATGTTGAACAGGACTGGCCCCAGGACTGCGCTCTGGCCTACAGCTGGATTTAGGTCCCTTCACCACCACCCTTTGGGCCCAGCCACCAGTCAGTTTTTTACCTAGCAGAGAGTGTGCCAGGCCAGGCCAGTGGAGCCAGAATGTTGATTCACACATGTGGATTGTGTTTAAGTCTTTTCTCAGATGCTTCCAAATACCACACTGACAAAATATCACCAAATACCGAATCTGCTCCATCATCAGTTTGCACATTTGCAGCACAAACCCATGTAAATATAAATCACTAAAAAACTAATCTATTCAGGTTGAAATTATTAGAAATGCTAAAAATTGACAGTGATAGCGTTTTTTGATAGCCCAGGTGATTTTTTTTACCAGCCACTCACACTGGGTAGCCATCCCTACATCATTGAGTATAGATACATTAACGTACTTACAAAACACATACAGGTGGTCAAAGACTTGTTATAACCCATGAGAAGGAACACAGGATTTCTCTGAACAAATTCCCATTGATAAAGTAACCTCATCCCCATATCAAATAGATCAATGCAGTGACCAAGAACCCCTGGCCTTGTTTCTATACAATGGATACCCTCCTTCTTCCTTTAACAGAGAAAGACCCTGCCACCGAGGAAAGAAGAGATAACTTAATGGGTTCACTTGCCAAGCTAGAAGCAACAAAACACATAACCAAACAATTAAATCTGATTTTAGCTTTGAGAGAGAGAGAATTTGCAGTTCTTTTTGATGAAGGAAAAAAACTGTTGCAGCAGCCACTGGAGGGAGGACTTGATATTAGAATGAGGATGAAACAAGCTCACGGTATTTTATGCATTGTTTGTGTGAACACAGCATTTTGTTGAATCCCTCACTGTTATTTGTTTAAATGACAAATAGAAGAAGTTAGAGGAGAGGGGCTGGATCTCCTTTCTTTGACAGGCAGATGTCGAATCAACCATAGCCTGCTGGTAGAGAAATGAACAGTAGGAAAATTACAAAGCTCTCTGGTTGCTTATAGGCAAGTGCAGGAACTGCAGTTTATTCTAGAGATCAGTTTCAAGCCCCAGTGATCTTCAACTGCCTAGGCTGACCACTCCATGTATTCACAAATACCACCATCAAGCTTCTCGTAATAAATACAGATTAATTTAAATGTGTTTTTCTGTATGATTTCTTAGATGATTATTCTACAAGCACTGCTTCTCTGATTGTTTCTGCATTAGCATATTTCCTAAGAAACAAGATAGTCTTTCATCTGAATAGTTACAGATAGTAAATTTATTGCCAAGGGAATGTATATTTATTTGTATGCACCTTGTTTTCCCATGCAAACCTAACTGTTCTACCACAAAATATCTTATGTATATTCTGTGCCTCTTCAAACCAATGCCCTCCAATACTTGAAATAATTTGATCCCAGAAATATTCCAGTTTCATGTTCTCTTCTGAGATAGCAAGGCTGCATTTTTATCACACCCCTACCTGTACTAAGGCAACTAAAGAAGTGGTGGATCCACAAACAAATGGTCATTAAACTCAAAATACAAATAAGCAAACAAAAACCCCCCAAACCAACCAAACCCAACAGGCTTCTTTGCACGCATGAGGGAATAAAGGTACGTATTTCACGTCCTTGCCTGGGAAGTGGTATGGGAAATTTGGACCACTGAGCTTGTGACTTTATAACAGGGCTCGTCTTCAAATCAAACCAGACACCATATCATATATAACAACTCTGAAACAAATGTACACGTACAGACATAAATTATTCTTCATTGTGTAAATGAAACTAGAAATGTGGCAAAAAAAGGAGTATATGCTTTTGCTCTACGTTAGCAATACCTGAAATTAAACCAGTGCTAGAAATGATCCAAATAAAGGCTATAAATATTTGTAGTGCTAACCTGCAACATATGAAGAAAACCTTTCAAAGACCACAAGCCCACCAATCTTATCTCGACATAATCTGAACAGCAGTGAACAGAGTGGAGCTTTGCATTTCACAGCATTAGTCTTGTTCCCTCTGAGCTGATGTCCCAAGCAAGCTAGGGACAAGCATGGGTTACATTTTTGTGCAATGTGGCTGAGAAATGAGCAAGACACAGTTTTTCTTCAGAGATGGCCAGGTGACAGCTTGGCTCTACTCCCTTCTCTGTCTTGGCTCAACAAAGCAAAACACAGGCACTTATCGGCATTTTCCAATTAGATTTTATCTGTTCCTGCTTTCAGGATGCTACAGATGACATCAGGAAAAAATGCACCAGTTAAGACTGTACTTCATCTCCCCTCACTGACCAGACTCTATTTTCCAGTGCTTACCGGTTTGCTCTGGAAGCCAACCATCTCCAGCCTGCCTCAGACTAAGTGGTTTTGAAGAAATCTACCTCTCCTGTAAGAGGAGGGTTCAGAGACAGCATCTACTGCTCGGTTCTGCTGGTGTTAATGAGCAGCTACAGCATCTCCACGTTGCAAAGATCAGTAATTTAGCCAGAGGACCAGCCTAGCAGCATATGCCTCTTGCCATTACCCTTAGAGCCTGCCTGGATCTGCTCAAGTGAGAACTGCTCTTTCACAGTCATTTAATAAAGACTTATTAAGGCTTATCAGAATTCCCAGAAAATGTACCCATTTGCCTAGAGCGTCCTCCGTACAGCTCCAAAAAGCCAGAGGGATGAAGATGCACAGGAGAGGAGTCACAAATGCTGTAAAAGCAGGATCTTTAACCATGAGAATGCAAAGAAACCAGTAAGGATCTGAAAGTCCCTGAGTCTTGGTGCATCTTCACGTTCCACCAAAGGGTGGTGGAAACTGTGGATAAAATACAGGACTGCAGCCGACACTAAAGGTTGATTTATTTGCAGAGCAGCTACCTTCCAGTATTTGGGACCCTGGGGGGCATCAGGAGGAGTGTGGCCAGGACGTCACAGGAGGGGATCCTCCCCCTCTGCTCTGCCCTGCTCAGGCCCCACCTGGAGTGTTGTGTCCAGTGCTGGGCTCCCTGGGATCAAACAGCCAGGGATCTCCTGGAGAGAGTCCAGAGGAGGCTACGAAGGGGATGAAGGGCCTGGAGCATCTCCCCTGGGAGGAAAGGCTGAGGGAGCTGGGGCTGTTCAGTCCAGAGAAAGGAAGACTAAGGGGGGACCTTATTCATGTTTATAAATATCTTAAGTATGGGATGCAGGGGGAAATGGGCAGCCCCTTTTCAGTGGTCTGTGGAGACAGGACAAGGGGCAATGCCTGAAAGTTGGAGCACAGGGAGTTCCACACCAACCTGAGGAAGAACTTTTCCACAGTGAGGGTGAGGGAGCCCTGGGACAGGCTGCCCAGGGGGGTGTGGAGTCTCCTTCTCTGGAGAGATTCCAGCCCCGTATGGACGCCGCCCTGTGCAATATGAGCTGGGGAGCTGCTTTGGCAGGACCTCGATGAGCTCCTGAGGTCCCTTCCAACCCCTATGATTCTATGATTTACCCTGTAAGCTCAAAAAGCAGAGGACTACGAGCTACAGGCACTAGCGTCCCAACCGTGTCAGCAACGCGGCTGCTTACACACGGCAGAGTAAACACGATTCCACAGGCTGAAATCTTAATTATTTCAGTTTAACTTCTTCAAAATGCTGTCAGTGACCTTCATGAACACATGCAAGTAAACATGATCAAATAATCATGTCAAAAGAATATAAAAACAGGCAGCACAACCTCAAGAGCAGCCTCTGGGAGGTTTACAACATCGTGTTGGTTGTTACCAACCAAACACGAGGTTCAAAATAATCATAAAGAATGATTCTGCAGTAGCAACAGCTTTGAACACACATACTGGTTTGGCTGGGAGAGTTAAGTTTCTTTGCACTACCTAGTGTGGGACTATGTTTTATATTTAGGCTGAGAAGAGTGTTGGTAGCACAGTGATGTTCACACAGAGCCAAGGGATTTGCTGCTCCTCACAGCACCCCACTAGCATGCGGGCTGGGGGTGCAAAAGGGGTTAGGAGGGGACACAGCCAGGACAGCTGACCCCAATGACCCAAGGGATATCCCATACCCTATGCTCATCATGCTCAAGCTGGGGGAAGAGGAAGGAAAAGGGGGATGTTGGGAATGATGGTGTTGGTCTTCCCAAGCCCCGTTAGGTGTAACAGAGCCCTGTTGCCCTGGGGATGGCTGAGCTCCTGCCTACCATGGGCACTAAGGAAGGAATCCCAGGGTTTGCTTTCACTGCATGTGGGGTTTTTGATTCCTCACTTTTATTCCTGATTCCCTCTCCATCCCACTGTGGGGGAGCGAGCGAGCAGCTGTGTGGGGCTTAGCTGCTGGCTGGGGTTAAACCACAATAATATATAATACAACACTCTCTTAAATATGCAGGATATCAATAATTAAGTGCTCTGAGAACCCAATTTCTGTTGTGGCAGATGGATAGCTACCTAATGAATCAGGCAAGCAACACTGGGGACAGAAGAAGTGATCCTGCAGCGAGGGCAGGAGAATGCTGCCAGGAGAACTCTGTTCACAGGAGAAATTCGTACATGATCTTATGGATTATCACTCAGGTGATCTCAGATAACCTATTTTTGTGCACTTCCCATTTTCTGGGCATTCAGATGAATGATCTCCTTCAATGCTGAGAACTACGGGCCGTTGGATTCCTGTTTTAAGAACTCTGAAGAAGCTTCCCCAGATTTCCTGATCTCAGCACCCAAGATGGGTGTACACCACTGACTAGGACATCAATTTCAAGATGCCTTTCACCACCTGCTTCTCCTAAAAGGCCAGTAGGAGTCTTCCACAAAGATACTAGGGAAAATTCAAGGAATTAACCTTTATGAAGAGCTAACACCCTGCCACCCAAGCCCCACAAAAAGCCCATGTAACATGTAATAATGCCACATTCAGTGCGTGGTTTGTATCGTGCTGTTCCGTTCAAGCACGGGGCCACCTCTCAACTGATGAGGACGAGCAGAAGCGTTGAAGCATTATTTGTGAAATGCTCCTTTACCACAGAATCAGGTTTTCCTGCCAGTGTATGTCAAAAGGATAAGCTACAAGGATAAGTCACCAGGATTTGACACAATATTCCTTCATAATATACCTGAAGTAACCCTGTGATAGTCTATTAAAAAAAAACCAACCCAACCAACACCAAAAGAACTGGTCTGGATAAGATTTTAAGATGATTGTTGGTTTTAATGGGATTCTAGCTTGAAAGATGGGGTGAAGAAGACTGACTCTCAACAGCCTCATCTCTGTACATACTAAGCAGTTACAGGACAAAGCCAGAATTTTTAATCTTTTTTTTTAATGTCATCCTCTCTCAAGCAATCCCACGGGTCAGCTGGGAGAGAAAAAGGCCTCTGAACACAGAAAAACTCGAAGGCTATTAAAAGAGCCTTCTCTTAGGAGAGACACCAAAGTAATTTGAGGGCAGCCACAGAAGGAGAGAGAAAGAGAGAGACTGGAAAACTCAAGGGGAATGTTTTCTGCTTAGGCTACCATCAAAAGCTGCTAAAAACCCCTAGAAATATGCATATGTGTCTAGTACTTTAAAATCACTTTTCTTCTCTTCCCCTTTGCTCTTAAGTAACAGTGTGGCTTTCAGAGGGGCTGCCTGCCATTAACTGAAGACTCCTGAAAAGATGACAGGCAAATCAGCTGGAAATGCAGCAAATCCAGGTCTGTAGCCCAGAGCCTCAGACACAGCAACTTTATCACCACCTACAACTACCTGAAAGGAGGTTGTAGAGAGGTGGGCGATGGTCTCTTCAGCCAGGGGACAGGAAATGGGACAAGGGGCAATGGGCTCAAGCTGCCCCAGGGCAGGGTCAGCTCAACTGGGAGGGAAAAGTTCTTCCCTGGCAGAGCTGTCAGGGTCTGGCACAGGCTGCCCAGGGAGGGGCTGAGTCCCCAGCCCTGGGGGTGTTTAACAGAGGAGAGATGAGGTGCTCAGGGATCTGGTTTAGCACAGGGCAGGACAGTTGGACTCGGTGAGTTTAAAGGGCTTTTCCAACCTGGTGATTCTGTGATTTCTAATTCTACTTGACTCCATGCCAAGGAGGTGCACTGAAAGGGACTAGGGATAGGTAAGATGTGCACCCAGCCTTCTGAGACTCCTATTTTCCTCCAACACTTTCCACATGCAGAGAGTAACTATGACCACCCCACTTGTTTGCTCTGCGTCTAACAGAGATACTCTTGACAACAAGAGAGATATCCAAACCAGATGGATGCTACCTGGAATCCAACCATGCACAACCAAAACGAGCGCACTGAAGACATGGGTTGATGGCCAAGAGACCCTTGTTTCAGAACCAGGCCACAACACCTCAAGCTCCCACAGCGTGTGCATCTCCTCCTTGCCTCAAGAGGTGTGCTTCACAGCTCTGCCCACGACTCTGCCTGCTGCAGGACACCTGTTTCTTTGATTTAATCCTTCCTGCCAGCTTTCCTAACACAGGATCTCAACTGCCTTTGTGCTGCCTTTTAACTGAGAGGCTGCACACACTTTTTGGCCAGCTGAACCCAGAAGCCCTGCTTCATTTCAACTATCTGGCAGGCAAAGCAAACAGCTCCATGAAACACAGGCAGTCCACAGGTTCACTCTGGATTGTCATAAAGCTGCACCACATCATAATATATATATATTAAAAAATGCAATAATATAAATGTGTTATTCTTTTAGCTGATTATTTAAGGTTCACTAGATTGAATTCTAATTGCACCACACTTTTATTTATTTTTCTTTTCATGAGATCTTTCACATTCTATTGCAAAACAATAAAAAGAATGAAGATTTAAAAAGCAAGACAAGTAAATTTAACCTTTCTCACTGGTTGAGGTTGAAATATTGAGAAATATGACACATTAAAAATATTACATTAATTGCCTAAGTCAGTAACTAGAGAGTTGGAGAGTTCTGCTGCTGCCTACTCTACAGTGTGCCCAGAGCCACTCTAACCATAGCATCACAGCAGTCTACACTGGAAAAGGTCTCTGGAAATACTCTGGTGCCCAACCTTCTTCTGGACCTTACTGCATTAGACCTTACAGAGCCTTGCAGCAGGCAAGCCAGAGAGCAGTCTCTTTTTGTGAGTACTGAAGTGGTCAGACAGTTGGACCAGATGACCATTGTAGGTCCCTTCTAACTGAAATAGTCTGTTCTGTTCCACTCCGTCCCACTCCTTTCCCAGTTGAAGAGGTTGCACCACGCCTCTGAGGAACTTACTCCAATGTGCAGTATTTCTAACAGATTTTCTCACACCCAAATGAAATGCTTCCTCTCACCATGCATCATTGCAAGCAGAAAACCACTTCCCCTCCACAACTACCTCCCTAGGCATGGAGTGACCAATGAAACCCCCTGAACCATCTCTCCTCCTCAAAGCCCCTTGAACCATTTTTCAAACACTGAGCTCATTAAGATGCTGGACCTTCTCCAATTTTTCACTCTCCAAATCAGAGGACAAACCACACTGCTGTGGTTTAGCCCTGGCTGGAGGCCAGATGCCCACCAAACTCAGTCTGTTACTCCCCTTCTTAGTTGGACAGGGGAGAAATTATATATTAAGAGGCTCAGGAGTCAAAATAAGGACAGGGAGGGATCACTCTGTCAACAACATGGGCAAAACATACTCAAGACAAAGTGAAGAGGAGAAAAACTACTCTGTTACACTACACTACAAAGAACAGCAAAGGAAACAGAGTTGAGAGCACGGCCAGATCTTAAAACAAACGTAACCAGATCTTAAAACACTTTCCCCCCACCATTCCCTTCTTAGGAGACTTTAGTCAGGACTATGCTCCCTTCTTCTCCCCCCTGCCTCCACCTCACAGTACAGGGGGGACATGGACTGGAGAAGATGGGGTTCTCAGTAGCACCTTCCCCCCACCCCTCCATTCCAAGCAGACTTCCCGTTAGCCATGATCTTGCTCCCTTCTTCCCCCTGCTCGCAGTACAGGGGGCAGGGACTGGGAAAAAATGGGGTTCTCGGTTACTTCTTCATCAGCTGTTTTCCTTTTCCAGATCTTAAGACACCTCTAACCTCCCTCCCCACTCCCTTCTTAGCAGACTTCACTCTAGTCATGATTTCACTCACTTCTTCCCCCCGATCGCAGCACAGGGGGGCAGGGACTGGGAGCTGGGGGCTTCACTCAGTCCCTTGCGAGTTGGTTTCCCTCTCAGCCGGAGGGTGGGGGGGGGCATTCATTCCACACTCTCACTCATCTCGGCCCTCCAAGGGCTGCAGGTGGGGTCTCAGCCTTTTCCATGGGTTTCTCCAAGGACTATAAGGGGCATCTTTCTCTCACAGGCACTTCACTATCTCTCAGGCCGTGACTTTGCTCGTTGTTCATAGTTTAGGCTGGCAGAAAACTCTTAACTGCTGCTTAAAGAAACCGTCTCAGCAGCACAGCCTCACAAAACTGCAACACACACGCAGCACACTGGATACTCTCTTATTCAACTTGCTTTCCTTGCCACAACGGCACAGTACTGGCATTGCTCAGCTTGCCATCCAACAGCACCTCCAGCTCCTTCTGAGCTGAGCTACGTGCTGGCCAGCCATAGCCCCGGAATGATACCTTTGTCAGTGTACAAGTGCAAAGTTACCAAACACAGTCCTTGGCTAAATAAAATTCTACCTGTTACTTCAATGAAGTTGAACAGCTGTTTCTGTAATATAAAGGGTGTGAGCCAGACATGTGGCTGCTGGGTGCCCTCCCATTGAGTCGTGAGGGTCAGTAAGGACCCCGTGGCTCTCTGAACCCCTTCTCGGAGAGAAGCCTTGGTGAGGCTGGGTCCACGCTTAGTCCCAGGCTTGGTCAATGGCTTATAGCTAAAGGATTATGGAGAGAGAGAGAGAGAAAATAAATAGATAGATAGATAGATAGATAGATAGATAGATAGATAGATAGATAGATAGATAGATAGATAATTCACACACACATATAACCTCATATGAGAGTCAGCGTTTGCCTATCAGAGCCCTGAAGGACAGCCTCTGAGACTGATGCCCAGAGCTGAAACAGACAGAAAGTTTACTAACGTGGCAGATATAACGAGCTCAGGATTGCCATTGACAGGCACACTCCCCCTGGTAGCACTGAGATTCACAGATTCACAGAATCACACGGGTTGGAAAGGACCTCCAGAGATCATCGACTCCAACCCCCTGCCCAAGCAGGGTCCCTAGGACAGATCACACAGGGAGGTGTCCAGACGGGGCTGGAATCTCTCCAGAGAAGGAGACTCCACACCCCCTGGGCAGCCTGTCCCAGGGCTCCCTCACCCTCACTGGCAAGAAGTTCTTCCCCACATTGGGGGGAACTCCCCGTGCTCCAACTTGAGCCCATCGCCCATTGTCCTGTCCCCACAGACACTGAGAAGAGGCTGCCCATGGCCCCGATCCACTGACAGTGCCAGCCAAACGCTCTGCCCCAGCTGTTCTCACCAAAACCACAGCTGCTTACCGAGAGGGTGTTCTTGCCTTGCGGGGAGGAGAAGGAGCCCAGCCTGTTGACTGTCTCTTCGGTGGTCTTCAGTCTCCTCTCAACTCCTGGGCTGTTTTCCTTGTCCTTTATAGCCCAACCTTAGCTGTCCCCTCCCCAGGGTGACGTTTAACATGATCTGGGAGGAGAGTCATGCTCTACAGTCATGTGATCTTAGCATGTACTGCTTTTAGCTCATTAGCATATTTGGGGGTGTCAACTTTAATATTCATTTCACCGATAATGAAGCAGAAGGTCTCACTCCGGTCACTGTGACCTTCAAAATTCTGTGTAACAAATGTTTATCTCTTTATTTTATATTCTCTTGCCAAAGCAGGGCCGTCTTGCTGCTGTAAGACTCCCTCCGTCAGCTGCTTTCTCATACCAACCCCACAGATCTCCATCCATAATGTTCCCATAACAGACAAGCAGGCACCGGTGCTTTTAACTGCTTGCTGCAACTCTAACAGAACCAAACAGTTTGGTTTAGACTCAAGTCTAAAGATCTTGTCCCAGTAGTCATCACTCTAACACGGGGGCTAAAGAACTTCACCAGTTTAAAAAACTAAGCCAACCTTAGAAAATTCTTTATGTATTTTTTTGGAAAACACTGCATTTCCCACCATGAATCGCTACTACGGTGGAGAGCCGATTTGAATTTTGCAGCTGCAGAAGATATGACAGTGCAGAGTTCAGCCAAGTAGCACCAAACTCAGAGCTGCAGATAAAAGAGGCAGGTGTGCAGGAACAAAGTCTGGAGATGCAACTTTAGTGAAAAAACATCACCAGAAATTAATGATTTTTGCTTAGAATCACAAAACCGTAGGGGTTTGAAGGGACCTCCAGAGCTCGTCGGTTCAAGCCCCTGCCAAAGCAGCGTCCCTAGGACAGGTTGGCATCCAAACGGTGCTGGTTATTAAGGGCTACAGAGTCCGTCACTTGCTGCAGTAGTCTGAAAGGCTAGCCACTGTCTTTTGTGCTTTATTTCCAGTTCGGATTGCTCTGGCTTCAGTCACTAGTTACCAGTCTGCCTTTGAACGCTGTTTTGTCTTCCTCTTCTCCCCTTACCCGATTAGATGCTACAGTCAAGTCCTGTCTCTTTCTGCTGTCAAACTAAACAAGCACGGCAGCGTCTCTTTCCATGATATTCTGATTCTAACACAAAGTAATTTTTCCCAGTTTCTCTGTCCCCTTCCATTTTTTCAGTGCAAACAAACATTATGCATGTCGACCTCCAAAGCAAGCCTCCCTGCTCGAGTGGCTGCTTCTCAGGAAGACTCCCCGCTCCTCCTCATTTCAGCTCTGAAAACCTGACCTGTTTTTTTTTAATTTGTTTTTTTCAGACCGGAGACCTAACTTCTCAAATAACTGGCAAATACCACATGAATTCTTTACTATTTATAACTTTACTGATCTCGGGTTTAAAACAAATGTTACTGGCAATGATTTAATACTATTTCCCAAGATCACTCTTAAGCAGCATTTACAGAAGACCACCACTCCCAAAAACTGTTTCTTACTTTTTGAAAAAGACATTAAGTGCCTTGCAATGAGGCTCATTTACAGATACTAAACAGTCCTTAAGTTTTAATAAGATCTATCTTACAGAATCTTAACTCTATTAAACTGAAGAAGTAACTGTAAATTAAGGAAACTAATTCTCTGAATAAACAGAGTTCATTGTGTCATTTAAATATTTATTAACTGAATTTTCCATTCAGATCCCTTATTTTTCCCAAGCTGTGACAATCAGATAAACAATCCATTATTGTCTTGGATTAAACCACTAGCAAGCACTGCCACACCATCAGCGTTTTGCTCATCTTGTAGGGTTTCCTTATAATTCCAAATATTTAAAACACATGACAAAAGACTTCCCTTAAAAACTCTTTTATTATTCTTTGGGTCAAATTTAATATATAATCACTCTCAGAAAAAACAGTACCTAACCATTAAGTCAGAGAAGTAATGGATTCTCATAACTTCATCGGGCTGCAATTAGATGCCTTTTCAGAGGGAATTCAACATTTTATTTGACTAGTGTGGTACAAAAAGAGGTAACAGCCACAACAGAGTTTATCAATGAAAGAGCAAACATTACAGCACAAAGGTAAACAACCCACTGGGTCACCGAATACCTTTAGGTCACCTTATGATCAGATGGACAATGCCTAACCCTAAGTCATGTAAACAAAATACAAGTGTGCTGAGTTCTGTCCACAGAATCACAGAATCCCAGGGTTGGAAAAGCCCTTTAAGCCCATCGAGTCCAACTGTCCCTGTCCTGTGCTAAACCAGATCCCTGAGCACCTCATCTCCCCTCTGTTAAACACACCCAGGGCTGGGGACTCAGCCCCTCTCTGGGCAGCCTGGGCCAGGCCCTGACAGCTCTGCCAGGGAAGAACTTTTCCCTCTCAGCTGAGCTGACCCTGCCCTGGGGCAGCTTGAGCCCATTGCCCCTTGTCCCATCTCCTGGCCCCTGGCTGCAGAGACCATCGCCCACCTCTCTGCACCCTCCTGGCAGGGCAGGGGAGGTGGGGAGAAGGTCTCCCCTCAGCCTCCTCTTCTCCAGGCTCAACACCCCCAGCTCCCTCAGCCGCCCCTCAGAGGATTTGCCCTCCAGCCCCTTCCCCAGCCTGGTTGCCCTTCTCTGCACTCGCTCCAGGCCCTCCATGTCCTTCTGGCAGTGAGGGGCCCAGCACTGGGCCCAGCACTCCAGCTGCGGCCTCCCCAGTGCCCAGCCCAGGGGCACAATCCCCTCCCCAGACCTGCTGGCCACACTGGGCCTGGCACAAGCCAGGATGCCCTTGGCCTTCCTGGCCCCCCGGGCACACTGCTGGCTCGTGGTCAGTCACAGTCACCCAACACCCCCAGGGCCTTCTCTGCCTAACAGAAGAAGTCCATGTTGATGTTCTTAGGTTTTACACCAACCTCTACAGCAGCTGATCACTTTGCTTTCCAAGGCTACATGAAAATTAACACAAGAAAAGTAGAGATAGAGTGTCACACAGCGTGTCACAAATTAAAACACAAACCAGCATAAGCCTCGCTGGGTGCAACAAGAAACTCCTGAAAAACACACTATAGGCAATACAAACATTTCCTCACAAACCCAGACTTTTCCAATAAAATCCACACTGAAATATCACCACCTTTAAGGTATCCTTAGGTAAGCAAGGATTACTTTTCTGCAGTGAAATGAGAGCTGTAACGAGCACTGTAAGGTCACATTAGTGGTATAAACATAGGACACAGCAAATCTGCAAAGGAAAATCACACATGAGCAATTACAGCACAGCAAGAAAGTGTCACAAGACTATGCCGCCAACTCTCCAGTCCTCCTGTGTTTGTAACCTGCTCCCAAATGGAGGCAGAAAGATGTCAGCTAGGACAGCTTAAAGGTGTGACACAGTCCAAAAAACCAAAACCCTTTAGTCCTCAATTCCTTGTGCTGGAGAAGCCCAAAAAGGAAAAAAAAAATAAAAAAAAAAAAAAAAGGAAGAGAAAACAAAGCTACTAGAAATCAAAAATTTTTGACTCTTCATGCTTTTCATAAATAGTACAATGAAACGTGAAAAAGGATACAGGAAAAAAAGAAGATGGGGGAAGATGGGGGGGAGCAGATGGAAAGTTACTTTACTAAAAAACCTCCCCAAACTTGTTAATAAAGTATATGCTTTAAAAAAAAATATTTAAAGAAAAAATATATATATATATTCCATTCTTTGGAACCACTCAGGCACTTTCTTGATATAAATTATCAGACTTGGCACAATTCTGGAAGGCAACACAAAACATCTGAGAGAAGATGAAAAAAAGTAACGAGGGGGAAAGGGGACAGAGCATTACACTTAGAGAAATTAAAATCTAAAAGCACCCAAAAACTTAAGCACCATGAAGTGCAAATCCAAAATTATTTTAAATTAGGACTCTATGTGTTTTAAAACAAAGCATAGTGTTGCAAATAACAATAACAATAATAATAATAATAACAACAACAACAATAGCAACACTATGCTTGGTTTTAAAACACTTTAATAATAATAATAATTATTGTTATTATTATTTTTCCATTAAAATCCACTATAAGCAGCCTGGTGTCTAGTGATGAGATTTACGTATAGGCCTCAAACAAAATAGAAAGGAACTGCCAAATTAAGTCCATACTGACAAATTGCTCAACTTTAAGACATTCCCCAATCCTGCAAGAATCAGCTGAAGCAAACTTCTCCATTCCAACAGATGCATCTTCTGTGTTACTATCTCTGAGACCACATGAAATATAACAAAGCTGCTAGAATTTGGAAAGGGGAAAATCCACAATTTAGAAGAAATCTGGATGTTATCTTCTAGACTATCTAACTAATGATCCTCAAATTTTTAAAATGGGACCTGAAGAAACAGATTGGTGAATGGGACCCTGGCAATGACATTGAGCTGCTTTAGGAAAAGCATTAGGTTGAGGGACAGGATCCTTTGCCTCTGCTAAGACATTGTGTATGTGTGTCTTCATACCTACGTTAGGTACCTCCCACAAGAGCAATGGACAGCTTATGACATGGGATGTGAGAATCACTGCTAGCAGCATGTGGCCAAGCAAGGATCAGAGCTTGTGGACTCGGGGGTTTCAGTGTTGTGTTCTTAGGAGCTTCCTTCTGATTCCAATTCTTTAATTTCTATGAAGCAGCCAAAATTTATCATCATGAAACTGTCAAAACCAGCGGGGCTACAGCCATGACAAATTTGCAAAAGCTGACAACATTGGGTATTACTCATTCTATTGGCAACCACTCTTCTAAAGTGGATTAAAACACCTTCAAGCTGGTTAAAAATCACCCTGCAGATGAATAAAACCGTAAGGAGTGTCCATGCTGTGTTTCCACAGATAACAGCCCACACTGAATACGTGTGCCTTCCTTACTGAAAGATGATTACAACACTGTGAAGTCCACAGGTATCAAGAAATACCAGAATTAAGGTTGCCTGCACAAACTTATTTCAGCACCCCTTACACTAAACTGCAGTCTTACACAAAAAACAAACACACACACCCCCAAAAAATGTGGAGAAAGCCAAAAGGCTCATTCCCTCCTACTTATCTAGGTCAGCGTCACCTATATCTGAGTTTCTGTCCAGCATGGTCTCACTTCTGAAGGTTCTTGCTGCTGCCACCCTGGAAGAGTCTCCCATGGGCACAAACCATTTCTGAAATGTGATGCCTAAAACTGGCAGAGCCCAAGTGATGTGGAGTAGAGTGAAATTACCACGTGATGTATTTAAATATGTCCCTTCTAACTATACATCCCCGAAAAATGATTACTCTTATTGCAACAGCACACAGCTACTGACGCATGTTCAGACTATGATTCACCTAAAAAATCTGGGATTCTTCCTCCTGGAATTATTGCTGGTTTGGATTTATGTAGGGAACTATCTAATCTAAGCACAGTACTTTGCATTTGTCCTTTCACACAGTATTATTTCTTTTACGTTGTTTCTGTATTTTCTCCTAAGCCATTTGAAATTCTAAATTTATTCTTGAATTCTCTCCCAGCCTGGTACTCTCTGCAAGATTAATACATGTTCTCTCTATGCCATCATCATCCAAGTCATTAACAAAGTGAAGGCATGATCACATTTGTTTTTTTCCACTGCACCTCTGCATCTGTCAATTGTGCAGAAAGGAGGTGCTCCCTTGATAAGGAGCTGTTCAGTCTAAACCTTTCTCTCTTGAGCTTTAAGTACAACCTTGATATTTCTCCAATCCTCAATTCCTCTTCCCTCTTGTTTAAGTGCCTCTCAATCGTGCTCTCCCATTTCTCTCACAAACTCCCAGCCCCATTTGGCATCACTCCACCCTGAGAGCTTCTAGGGCCATTCCAAGTGCTTTCACAGACACTGACAGCTCAATGTTCCCAACTTCCCCTCATCCACTCCACTCACCTGGTGTCTTCCATCCTACCATTACAGCATAAACATCGGAATAACAAACCTTTGAGCACCTTCCCCTGAGCAAACTTCCCGTTGTCAACCCTCACCTGTGGTCCAGTGGTGGGACAAGCATGGCTGGCTGTTCTGTGTCGCTGGTGCACGCGTCCAAACAACAAAAAGGACAGGTGGAGGTGGCATCACTGGACGTTTTTTTATGTACTAAAACTCAAGTTGATACCTGGCACAACAGCAGACCTTGCCAAGCAACACATTCCTTAGCCAGCACACAGAGGCTCTGTACCACAGCATCATGTACACTGGAAAGGACCTTTGGAGGTCAACTTGTCCAACCTCTACCAAGAAAAGGTAGGTCTTACAGAGCAGGCTGCTAAGGCAGAGACCTGTCCAGTCAAGTTCTGAACACGTTCAACAACGGTGATTCCACAGCTTCTCTGGGCCCCATTCACAGGTTTTACCACCCTCATAACATGTTTTTTGGGGGGAGTGTATCAACCAGCATTTCCCATTAAGACACTGAAATTTATGTATCGGCTATTGAACAGCAGATACATGTCATTTAAAACAAGCAAACAAAGAAAAAACCCTATGTTATCTATTCCATGCTCCTTTTCTGGAAAGCTATGCTGCTTAATACTGCCATGTGTATAAAACCTTCCTATGTGCTTGCTAGCAGTACTCTTTAAGGATGACAATTTCCAGGAATTAGAATGTTCTTCTAAATATTTTTTCTGGATACGACCAGGTAGGCAAGATCTGAGCTCCTCAAAGGAATGCACTACCACCTTCAAAAAACTCCATTTCTGTCTGATACAAACCAATCCCAGAATCGTAGGGGTTGGAAGGGACCTCCAGAGATCATCAAGTCCAACCTCCCTGCCTAAGCAGGGTCCCTAGGACAGGTCAGGGCTGGAATCTCTCCAGAGAAGGAGACTCCACACCCCCTGGGCAGCCTGTCCCAGGGCTCCCTCACCCTCACCGCTAAGAAGTTCTTCCCCACATTGGGGGGAACTCCCTGGGCTCCAACTTGAGCCCATTGCCCCTTGTCCTGTCCCCACAGACACTGAGCAGAGGCTGCCCATGGCCCCTGTGTCCCAATCACTAGTTTTCTCTGTCATCTCAGGAACACACAGGTATGGGTTGGCATCAGTAAAGAACTGGATTTCCCATCTCAGTGTATTTCCATCCCTCCTCTCATCCCTCCACCAAGCACCTTGCCCAAAGAATAATTCAAACTTGGTTGTCCTCTCACAATTGCTCCTTAGAGATTTACCCTAATTTTTTATGACTACTTAAATATTCACCAAAAATACCAGGTGAACAGAACTAACAGAACAAAGAATGAAAAGACAATTTTTTATTTTATTTTTTTTTTTTAAGAAAAATTAAATAATTAATTGCCCACAGAATGATGTTGGGAAGATAATGAACAAGAAGTTAAAGCACCTCTGCAGGAATGTACATCCAACCTATCTGGTATTAGTGAAGTTGGTGGGATGATTCACATGAATGTAGTTCTAGAAATCAAGATATAACCTATTTAGAAAGAGCAACAACGGAGAACAAATGTCACTGTGTGCCAAAAATGTCACTGTTTCTGAGTCACTGGCAACAGAAAATCATGTCTTAAGGAATAAAGTACAAGACAGGATACTAGCTGGGGTTCTCTACAGATACAAAATCTCACATAGCGTGGTGGTTAAGCATCTATTGCATCTTGTTGGAAATAAAAGTTTCATTATCACAGTGGACATAACGCCGAGTGAGATAACCCGGAGCTTTCATGCTGCCATTATCAGAACATGCTTGAAAATTTCTAAAAATTGAGGACAATTTCTTATGCTGAGAAATGTTAAATCCAACCCAAGGGAAAGCTGTGTTCGACTTCATCCGGACAGATAACAAGTACCCCACTGTGTCATAGAGAACAAATACAGAACAAAGACCGTTCCTGCCCCCAGGTCTTAGAATCAAAGGACATATTCCCAAACACATCTTTGCAAAACGACTTAAGCGGTCCCACCCCCTGCCCACGCTACCCCCTCAGCCCTGCTGACAGAACTGCTTCTAGCGACGCACGGCGAACCCGTTCAGGCAACCAGATCTGAGCTAAGCCAGAACAGGGACCTGATCTGAGTTAAAACCACTTTTCTTTCCTTCCCCACCACTGCCTTTTTTTTTTTTAGGGGGGGGGTGGGTTTGGGTTTTTTTTTGTTAAGGGTATACTTTTACCTTATCACTTCCCAGATGCAGTTCGTTACCTGGTACAACTCAGGTGGAAGAACAACAACAGGAACGTACAGCTACTGCCTGCAAAGTTTCCAGCCCCATTTGCCAACACGAGCAAGAAAGAAATACAGACAAGGCAAAAGGAGGACTCCACAAGTGATCCCAGAGATGGGCAACATTTTATTCTTCTGAATTTCAATCTCTGGTATTCCGAAACGCAAACGTCCAAAATAAAGTCTCAAGAAACCTCCACTACTTTCTGACTTACTGACCGGCACGTATTGAGCCCAAGTTCGCGCTTGTCACAGTTCAGCTGATTTTCATGGCTCTGAAATACCACTCCCTGGCTCGCAGGTGGGCAGCTATGTTAACGCAGCCTCACAGCTTGGGAGTCATCAACACAACAATTCCCAGCCGCTCAGACTTTATTTCACAAGATTTAATCGCATGCTCCAGTGGGAAGATACTCTTTCACTACACGGACTATTATTCTTCAAGAGAGTTACAGGCTGTGTGCATGAGCACACCTATTTATCCCTCATTTCACCGTATTTCCATAATGCCTTTACATAATGGCTCTTTCACTACCAAGTATTCCCGTTAACGCATTTCTCCTTTGAAAATACTTCCAGTTTGGTTTTTGACTGGGGTGCCTGTTTTTATTTAAATCTAGTCCACTTACTCAACATCTTATTTCCTGAGATGGGTTTATAACACACATGTGTGCTGCGAGAGGAATTACATGCTCATTTGTTAGGAAAAAAAGCTAGATGCTTTCAAGGTTGCTTGGTTATACTCCAGTGCTGAGGACAAGAAGGAAGAAAGCAAAGCAAAGCAAATGGTTCAGCATCTTTGGTTAAACAAGGAGAGTGAGATTTGAGTATATTATATGCTAATGGTGCTATGCATAAATATGAAATTCACTCAAACGTGCATCTGCTGGGTTTCCACGGGCAAGGTTTTACTGGAGGGGGGCTTCAGGGGTGGCTTCTGCATGAAGCTGTTGAAGGTTCTCCCATGCCTGACAGAGCTGGTTCCAGGACGGACCTGCTGCTGGCCAAAGCTGAGCCCATCAGCGACCGTGGTAGCATCTTTGGGTTAGCAGGTTTTAGAAGGGGGAAGAGTTGCTGTGCAAGAGCAGTTGCAGCTGGAGAGGTGACTGAGAAGATGTGAGAGGAACAGCTCTGCAGACCCCAAGTTCTGAGCAGAGGCGCTGGAGCAGCCCTGGAGAAGACCCTGGTGAGTGAGGCAGCCCATCCCCTGCAGCCCACAGAGGTCCACAGGGGAGCAGAGATTCCACCTGCAGCCCAAGGAAGTGGATGGGGGAGCAAATACCCCACACTGCAGCAGGGGAGGCAGAGCCAGCGTGTGATGGAGTGACCCCAGTCCCCATCCCTGGTGCTGCTGGGTGGGGAGGGAGAGGAAGGGGGAGTGAGGTTGCACCCGGGAAGAAGGGAGAGGTGGGGTTTTAAGGTTTGCGTTTATTTCTCACAGCTCTACTCTGGCTCTAGGTTGAGCCTGTTTTGCCCATGCCAGTAATTGCTGAGCAACCTCCCTGTCCTGTCTCAACCCTCCAGCCTTGTGCTGTACCTCCTCTCCTGAGGTACTGCTGAGCAGTGCAGTTACAAGGCAGCTTTGGGGGCACCTGGCATCCACCCAGGTCAACTTTGGAGGTGCTGTGCAGCCTGCCCTGCAGAACTTCAAATGAAACCATAACTACTATGTTATCTGTTATCTATGTTATATGTTATCTGACCTGGTCATTGACACACAACCTGGAGCATACCTGGCACACCAACACCACAATCAATTAGAATCCCCATGTCCATCTTCCCAGACAAACAGTTTCTACTCTAACAATCAAGACAGTCTTCCTTCACAGTCAAAATGTACAACTGAGCTGCTAATTCCCATCATGTAGAAGAAATAAGCCAAGAATGAGGTCAACTACACCTGTTCCTAAGCCAAAATATACTTAAGGAACAGGAGAACCTTTCGTCATACACGCTGCATAAAGCTGACACGGTGAAGAAAGCTCAGTGGGCCAGCAGACTACATACATGGCAGCTGAAGTGTCCAGAGAATTCAAAACAAGTATCTTTAAAGACTTAATTGCAAATGGAAAATGGCAACTTTATGAAGCTTATAATTCAGAGAAATCCAGACTAGCTGTCTTGGGAAACAGTTCACAATTTCCAAAGCTACCTTCCTATTAAGTTTAGTATTTCTTATCTACATCTTGGAGATGCCATGTGGTACTTAAGAGTCATCAAGAGTATTTTCAGTACAGTCAAAGACACTTTACAGTACATCCCACTCAAAAAACCATTCAGCTTAAACTCTGACCTGAAATTGGCAGTAAACAAGAAAACTTCCTGATGAGCAACTGACAATAAACTACAAAAGACATGCAAAAACTTTAAGAAGGTACTATGATGGATCTGCCTTCAAACACACAAGCATTAAGCACCAAACTGACAACAAACAAGCAGTCCAACTGACAACATGGTACAGCTAATTCTTATTTTAACCATTACCTCTCCTTCTAGACAGCCAATGAAGAAAGCTTCCTTTCTTTTTCCTGTCTGAGGAAAAAAATCCCTGTTTGCTGACAGAAGAGTTTCCTCAATTCACTGCTGCACTAATGGACTGGATTCAGCTGACCCTGGTAGGGCAACATTTATTTCAGGTTAAGTATTAAAAACCCACACTTGTAAGACCCAAATGTCTATATAGTAGGTTTAGCACAGAGTCGTCGCCTTCCTTTCCTGCTGGGCAGTAGGAAGCCAGAGGAATGCAGACACTACAGTCCCTACAAAGCAGAAACAGCTAAAGCTTGCCTGATAGACTCTGCCCAGTCCATCTTTCCCCTCTGGACCCCCACCCACTCCACAGAATGTAAAGTGCAGTACCAGAGGGGTTCCGTCAAGCTGGAAGTCGATAGTCTCCAGGAGACCATAGCAGGGATAGCATCAGCTACACCAAGACTGCACTATTCCAGAGCAGGAAACCATCCTCATCAGCAGTTTAATTAATAATTAACTCACAGGGGCACACTGCTCAGGAAAGAGACTGGTCACCATGGTCAGTTCAAGGTGAGTCTGGCTGAGGACCCACAGGATACACCACTTCCAGCCTCTCCACTCCCAACCACAGTCCCACATCCTTTCTCAGGATGTCACCAGATGTCACCAGAAAGGAGCATTTTGTACCTCTCATTCTGTACCAGCTTCTTTACCTGGGTCAGTCACTATGTGGCCAGGAGATGACAATGGGGCAGGAGGAAGAAGAGTGCTGCCTCTCCCAGCAGCAAGGGACCTGACGTGAACAGGCTGTGAAACAGCACCCTGGGTGCTCCATTGGCAGAGCGGGTCTGGAAGTGAGTTGTGGTACTCAGTCTAATTAATTGCTAGAAGCAGCCAGACACAGAAGAAAAAGTAATATCAGAACTATCGGTAGTGAGCATCCGATGGGGAGCTGAGCAGAAAGGGTGAGGATGGCACAAAACTGAACGTCGCATCTTCTCACCGTCCAGTAAGACTTGCTCACACCACACTAACAGCATAAGGACTCCTTAAGGTTCTTCAAGACCTCAATACAGAGTCTTCCTCTCCAAAACAAAAAAAGGTGTGTATATACACCTACATAACCATCACACTTAAAGCTCTGCACAACATCCATGCAAAATAACCATTTAAAACCCATTAAACCGTAGTTCAGGAATTCCACTCAGGGCAAATCTGTGAAACTGGTCTACAGGCTAAGTAGGTATCTGTACAGCCACACTCATAAAGGGGAAAAAAAATGTCTCTTTTAAGGAAAAAAAAATAAAAATCACAGGGTAGCATTAAATTTCATAAGCAGATGTTTTCATGCCCACTGTTAACCAATTTGTTTCAGTAAGGGAGTGGAAAAAAATAAAGTAAGATACCCATTCATTCTTTGTATGTATGCTTTACTTCAAAGAATTCCAGGAATCTATTGTAAATCTAAAAAACTCCTCAGTCACCACAGCACATTGTTCCCCAAAGGAACAGTGGGTCAAATTCAAAGTACCAGCAATAGAGTCGCATTCAGAACTTTTTCTATAGAGCCTGGAATGGACAAAACCTCCAAAGTCAGCGCTGAGTCTTCAGGGGGAAAAAAAAAATAAGGTTGTGAACTTAAAAGAAAAGAGACCAACAGATAAATCCCCACTGAGTAATTATAAGGAGAAGCTCTCCCAAACATTAGCTAACTAGTACATAAAAGGCAATTCAGGAAAAACCACGGCCAAGTCAACTGGCAGATTAACATATAGACATAATTGGCTACCATGGCTGAAAAAGCAATCTGAAGAAAACAGGCAAAATCCAGGCACTGGTGAGAAAACTCCAATAATTAAAGGTATTTCAGTGAGGCAGACAGCACTCTGAGCGTGCACTATGCTTCTGAAATGATGATGCCCTTGTCCGCCTCCAGCTGCTCAGTACTGCTGGCCTGCTGGAAGTTTTCATCTCATTCCTACGCCTACCAGCATCTGCTAACCTACTTCAGACAAAAAGAGTCAGGTCAGCTTAAACACTATAAATATTACCTCTTGTCCTGACCCACCACGTTCTGACTCAGGCCGGGCTGGGGAGCGCCCAGAGGAACACCCAGGGTGGCACACCGGACCCCCAGCAGGCAGGCAGGAGCCACAGAGGCTTTGGCAGTGGGTACAGCCATGGCCTGGGGCTCCTGTCTAGAACAGCCCTACAAAGACCAGCGCTCTGACAAGCAGAAAACTATAATTTTTTTTTTTTTTTTAAAGTGAAATAATATCTGAAATGCGGGGAACATCAGATCTGTTTCAATTCCAAACACACAGGAGGGTATAAAGAGGTGTTTTCTGCATTTGACACCTGCATCAGCCCTGCCATACCCCCTGAGACATTAAGTATCTTCAGTGGCCAAGTTTTAGTTTCTCCTATGGAACAGCATTTTTACTTTTCCCTCCATAATTACAAACTACCTGATTTTAACATCACACAGGCATTCCTGAAGCAATATCCTCTCATCAGGCAGCTTGGCCATGGGTAGCCTAATGCATCGCCACCCTCCTTCACCCCCAGTCTTGTTAGTTAGCGATCCCTAAATGCATTAACAACTACTGACAGGACCCCACCTTTTTGCTGTACTAGTGGTGCTTGAGGTAGGTGTTTTCACTGCCCTACTCTCTGCTGTGTCACCAAATCGACGTGCCATTAAGACCAAAGATACGCCCCCCCCCCCCCAGCTTTGTGTTTGCTGTCCATTTCGTAACACCTCCTTTGCCAAGGGCAACATGTCCCAGCCAAGGCCTGTTAGCTGCTTACTCTGCCAAAAAGTTCATGCAGAAACAGTGTAAAAGTGGACACTACATTTAGTGACTCATAGAATCATAGGCGTTGGAAGGGATCTCGAGAGATCATCGGGTCCAACCCCCCTGCCAAAGCAGCTCCCCAGCTCATATTGCACAGGGCGGCGTCCATACGGGGCTGGAATCTCTCCAGAGAAGGAGACTCCACACCCCCTGGGCAGCCTGTCCCAGGGCTCCCTCACCCTCACCAGGGAGAAATTCTTCCTCAGGTTGGTGTGGAACTCCCTGTGCTCCAACTTGCAGCCATTGCCTCTTGTCCTGTCCCCACAGACACTGAAAAGGGGCTGGCCATTTCCCCCTGCATCCCATACTTAGGATATTTATAAACATGAATAAGGTCCCCCCTTAGTCTTCTTTTCTCCAGGCTGAACAGCCCCAGCTCACTCAGCCTTTCCTCACAGGGGAGATGCTCCAGGCCCTTCATCCCCTTCGTAGCCTCCTCTGAGTCTCTCCAGGAGATGTTTGTCTTTTGTATACCAGGGAGCCCAGCACTGGACACAACACTCCAGGTGGGGCCTGACCAGATCGAAGCAGAGAGGGAGGATCCCCTCCTGTGACCTGCTGCCCACACTCCTCCTGATGCCCCCCAGGATCCCACTGGCTCTCTCAGCCCCAGGGCACACTGCTGGCTCATGGCCACCCTGTCACCCACCAGCACCCCCAGGTCCTTCTCCACAGAGCTCCTCTCCAGCCGGTCACCCCCAGCCTGTCCTGATCCCAGCAGTTATTCCTTCCCAGGTGCCAGACTCTCCACTCGCTTTTGTTGAACCTCATCTGCTTTCTCCCTGCCCATCTCTCCAGCCTGTCCAGGTCTCTCTGAAAAGACTTGTTAAGCTGGCTCATGCAAGATTGAGCCGCTCGGGCCACGTTAGGACCGCTGTGAAAAGTTAACTCCATGGAAGGAAAGCCGCACGTCCTGTACCGACAGCGCCGGTGTTGGGCTTCTGACAGAACAAAACAAGTGTTTCTTTTAAAAGCATGTGTTTTGGGTTGGGGTTTTGGGTTTTTTTTGTTTGTTTTCCTGGAAGACATTTAAAACAACACCTGCCTGGTTTCACAGCGAGGAACTTTTCAGCTGTCTCCTTGCCAAACCCAAACCAAGCGAGTGGTGAAGGTGCCCCCCTCCCCTCCCCACGCCTGCGCCTGGGCGACAGCCGGTGGTTGGCGCGGCTCCGACGGCAAGGACAGCTCCAAAGACGAGCTGTCAACCCGGGGTAACCAGGAAAGCCGAACTCGGGGTGGAAACCAGCGCTCCGGCCCAGCTGCGCCGTGCGGTCAGTGGAGTTACGCTCCGCGCCGTTAACGCGTTGTCACTCGGGGCCGTGCGGAAGGCTGGCTGCAGGTCACAGGGAGAGGGGCTGACAGCACCGGGAAGCTGCGGCTGCGGGCACGGGTTTTGGGGGGGGGGGGGAAACACACACACACACACACACACCCCTCCCCCGCTCCGGGCTCTGAGTCACTTCAGGGAGCGGGGCTGACGCGGCCGTCCCGTCCCGTCCCGCCTCGGGAAGGGGACCGCGAACACCAGGTGCGAACACGTGGAGCGGAGCGCGGTGACCAGCGGGGCAGGGCCGGAGGTGGCACTGCGGCCGCGTGTGTCCCCCCCCTCCCTCCCCGGACCCTGTTCCTCCTCCTCCCCGCACCGCTGAGGCGGCGCCAGGGCGCTTCGAGGCGCGGAGCTCCGTGTCGAGGGCGGCGCGGACAGCCCGGGGGCCCGGCCCGCTGACAGCCGCTGGACACCCCCCTTCTAACCCCAGCGGCGCCTCGGGCCCGCCGCCGCGAACGCGCCAGGCCCGGGCCAGGGCGCCGGGGGTGGGGGGGCGGGGAGGGAGGCCGGGCGCCGCCCCCACCCGCTCACCGCCGCCGGCGGCGGGGCGAAGGCCGGTCGCTCCCCCTCCGCTCAGCTCCCTTCCCCTCCCCTCCTCTCCCCTCCCCTCCCGCCTCTGGGGCCCGCCGCCGCGCCCCGCACCCCTCGCCCCGGCAGGCGGACGCCGGGCCGGGCCGGGCCCGCAGCACGTACCTGGCGCCCGTCGCCGGCGGGGCGGGGCGGGGCGCGCGCGGCGCCGTCACCGGGGAACGCGCGGCCGATCCGGCTCCCGGTGCCGCGCGCGGCGCCGCCCGCCGCCCCCACTCCCCCCCCCTCCCTCCCCCTCCGGCTCCACTTCCGGGGTCCGCGCGCGGTGACGTCAGAGCCCGGGGGCGCGGCGGGGAACCCGGAAGTGGAGAGGGAAGAGCGGTGGGGGCTCTGGGCCCGGCCCTCGCTGCTACCCCGGCTCGGCCCGGCCCGGCTCGGCTCGACAGCGGCCTGCGCCCGGGCTTCGGCCTCGGCGCCGGCCCCGAGCGTCACCGCAGCGCGCCCGGAGTACGGGGCTGCCGGCCCGGCCCGGCCCGACCCGGCGCTGCCTGCAGGCCGCGGCTTCCCCCGGGGACGTGGGGTTCGAGGCGCTCGGTCGGGGCCCCGCGCTCCCCGCCGGCCCGGCCCGGCCGCTCGGGATGCCAGGCCGGGGCCCGCTGGCCGGGGCCCCCTGTCTGGGGCATCCCGCCGGGTCTCCGTGCGGTGGATGGAGGCCTGGGCCGAAGTCAGAAACCCACTGGCGTGGCGTCGGCCTGTGCTAAGCCAGCCCCAGCCCCCCGTGAGCGGTGCCCACAGCCTGGGGCTGGCGTGGGGAGCGCCGGCTCTGCTCGGAGCAGCGTTGCCTTGCTCTCTTGAAAAGGTCTCCAGCTGGGTCAGACACCCATCTGCTGAGCCCTGCGTTAGGCAGATGGCCAGTGGAGGTTTCCACTTCGCCCAGCTCTCTGCACAGGAGGGTTGTGAGCTGTTCCTGTCCCGTGGGCAGGCAAGACAAGTAGCGTGCCATGTGTGTGCCTGAGATGTCACACCCTGTCCTAGCTCCTGGCCACCACTGATGGCCAAATCCGCTGAAGCAGAGCTGTGGAAGGGGCTAGGTGGGAGAAGATAAAATGTTTCTCATCCAGGTTGCTCTCAGCTCCTCTCTCTGTTACAAGCCTTTATGTTCTGCTGCCTGGCTTTCTGCAACATTCAAGGCAGGAGCAAGGGAAATACATTTTCTTCGTCAACCTGGAAGATACAATGATGTCTTGGAGAACTCATCTCTTTACAGTTGCAAATTTCTGTTGGTGTTTTGACTTGAGCCACTTGTTCTGAGGTGTCTTTTTGCCCATGTCTGTGCCCTGTTAGACAAAGTGGTGCTGAGATGCCTGTGTTTTGATGAGGCATTTGGGATACGGTAGGGCAGCACTGTGATTTGAGGTCTAGCCCATGAGCTCTGATAACTGTAGCAGAACTAAAGAGCTCAAGAGTTTTGAGAGACTAGCAATGGAATCATTTAATGAATGTTTTTGGCAACTTTATTGCATTAAAGAATCCAATCCTTTCACCCAAAAGTTCATGCCATCACCCTTTACAAGTAGGGCAGGGCTGAAAAGCAAAGCTGGTTCTGACCAGTACTCACTGGATTTTATTCGGTTATTTCTGATTTGGATCCATCTCCTAATCTGATTCACCCATCATTACCCATCTTCTGTGGTCCAAATTTATAACCCACAAAGTGCAAACAACAACAAAAACAATGTATTCACAGGTGGGTGTCAGAAGCAAGTTTCAGGGGCTGTCTGCATGATCAGGAACAGGTAAAAAACCCACCACAGACTTCTGTGACCTACAGTAATGCCAGCAACAGGGTAATACTAGAAAAATAATCCACATGCTTGGCATTGTACCTAAACAAATGGCATGCTTTGGTTCTCTTTCACAGCCCATGTCTCTTCTCCAGTCTTCCTAACGCTTTGACATTGGTAGATGGCTATGGATACGTTCCTTAAGTCCATCCTTAAGTTAGACCTGCCTATTTATTGCTTGTTAGATGTGCAGTAGGGCTCTTGAGTTCAATTTTCAGAAGGATTCAGAGTGAATGGTTAGGTGTGAAAGGGAGTGGAAGCTGTGATTTGCCCACACAGGGTGCTGTACAATGCCAGATGTGTTAAAAGCCAGGTCTGCATTATTTTCAGTTGAGCATCCAAGGTTATTCAAACTGCTTTGCCCTCTTTCCAGTTCCCAATTCAAGGAAAACCTTCATTTTCTTATGTGGAGTATGATTAGGTCAATTATAGTCTGAGACACTCAGATGCAGTAGAAATGAGCTCCATAAAACACCTTTGAAAGATGGGGGTTTATCTGAGTCTGGCAAACGGAGCTGTGTTTGAAAGGACACAGAGAAAGCAAGGCATGAACTGTTTCTTCCTACATCAGCACTATTCATCCCATGTGGTGTATGAAACAACAGCCTCCTGTAGACAGAGTGTCTGGTGATGTAGTTAAAACTACCTTGGGCTGCATGTTGTTCATAACTGTTAGTGTGTCTCGAGTCTGTGGGAAGGTAGAGATCTAGTTAAAGCTGGTGGGTTTTCTTACGTGGTCCTTCACATCTGTGTAGCCTCCATGACTGTAAAGGAAGCGTAGGGAACAGAGAGAGGTTAAAATTGCATAGAAAATTTAAAAAAAAACCACATCCTTTTTTGTATAAGTTCTTCCCAAGGCTGCTGGATCACACACCAGCTCATACCCAGCTGAGATGACTCCCCTTAGACTGCCTGGTTACCCAGAGCTAAGCCAGATTTTGACACACTTGTGGTCATAGAATCCCAGCCTGGTCTGGGTTGGAAGGGACCCCAAGGGTCCCAGAGCTCCAACCCCCTGCCACAGGCAGGGACACCAACCTCCAGGCCTGAAGCAACACAAGGCTGCCCAGGGCCCCAGCCAACCTGGCCTGGAACACCCCCAGGGACGGGGCACCCACCCCCTCTCTGGGCAGCCCCTTCCAGCCCCTCACCACTCTCTCTGCAAAGAACTTCCCCCCAGTCTCTCCTCTCCCCCTTCCCTCCTCCAGCTTCACTCCAGCCCCCTTGTCCTGCCAGTCTCTGCCCTTTAACAAGCCCATTCCCCTCCTGTTCCTGGGGTCCCTTCAGGGACGGGAAGGCTGCAGTGAGGTCCCCCCACATCTGATCACAGATGCACAGTGTGGCAGGTTGCAGAGCGGTGGTACCCAGGGCAGGTCCTGTTATTCTGGTATGATTACCATCTCATACACATGAGTAAATCAACCCTGATGTAAACTGAAGTCACTGATTCCCCATGGGGGGGGGTATGACAATGGGGACAATGATAATTCAGAATTACCTGATCTGAATTACCTGGTCATGGCTAAGGAGGAGACTGCAAAAGACAAAGCTGAAAGGCAGTTGTCAGGTGGGAGAGGCGTGAGCAGGAGCACTCTTTGGGGACTGTGATTAGTTTTCAGTCATAATATGTGCAATATAGTCATTAATGAGACAGAGATAAGAATTTTATGTGCATCCATGAAATTTGCAGGTGACACTAGGTTAGAAGGTATTACGAGTAATGATCTTGACTAGAGAAAGAAATGGGGTGACATTTGACAGCATAAAGTTCAAAGTCAGGTACTGAAAGAACAGAAAACCTCTGCTATGAACTCATTAGTTAGGGTAAATGAGGAGGAAATAGGTCTCTTTTAGGAAAATTGAGATTTCTTGAAGACCTGATTTTCTGTGTTTTGTCACGACTGTTAAACCACAGTCAGATGGTCATGGATCCACAGGAGAGAGGCACTTCTGCTTTTGCTAGTGCAAACTAGACTTGTTTGCCTGGACTCGATCTCTAAAGGAGGCCTTTCTGTTACTATGCCTTTATTTTTTTCCTTCACAAAATAGAAAAAGAGAGACAGAGACTGTGTCCCTTTCCCATGAAACGATTATGAAATTGAATTTGAAAGGGAGGGAGATTCATAGAGAAAAATTGTCAGCTGCCCCTGGGCTGGGCACTGGGGAAGCTGCACCACGAGTGCTGGGGCCAGTTCTGGGCCCCTCACTGCCAGAAGGACATGGAGGGCCTGGAGCGAGTGCAGAGAAGGGCAACCAGGCTGGGGAAGGGGCTGGAGGGCAAATCCTCTGAGGAGCGGCTGAGGGAGCTGGGGGTGTTGAGCCTGGAGAAGAGGAGGCTGAGGGGAGACCTTCTCCCCACCTGCCCTGCCCTGCCAGGAGGGTGCAGAGAGGTGGGTGATGGTCTCTCCAGCCAGGGGACAGGAGATGGGACAAGGGGCAATGGGCTCAACAGGCG
The DNA here is from genome assembly GCF_964237585.1 of Gallinula chloropus. Classification (NCBI taxonomy): domain Eukaryota; kingdom Metazoa; phylum Chordata; class Aves; order Gruiformes; family Rallidae; genus Gallinula; species Gallinula chloropus. Next base: position 2,203,154 of record NC_140089.1, on the reverse strand, counting down.
GGTAGATGAGGTGCTCAGGGATCTGGTTTAGCACAGGACAGGGACAGTTGGGCTCCAGGACCTTAAAGGGCTTTTCCAACCTTGGGATTTGATCTGTGAAATAGCAGTAAGGTTGCAAGGAAAACACCCTGTGGATGGAGGGTTGGGGTGAATCACACTCAGAAACAAGACTCAGAGACTTTCAAGAAAGCCACTAAGGCAGTAACACCTTGTCAGGAAGAGGCCTGGGATGCCCTGGGAACATGAGGTAAGCAGTGCATCCACCTGAAGAAGGAGACACCGACCTGAGGAAAAATGGCTCTGCATGGCAAGGCATGAAATCTTTGGTGCCTTCAATATGAAAATACTCTGGGGGTTTTGTTGTGGGTTTGTATTTTTTTTTTTTTAAATTTCAAGGCAAAAAATGTGACTCAAAACTGTATCAAACATGAGAGAATTTATTTTAAGACTTCATCATCATATCTAAAGAGGAGCACACCAGGGGAACCAAATATTTGTAGCGTCTCTGACAAGTGATCATGGTCTGAAGACAGTTCTTATTACAGTAACATAAATACTGCTTTAACAAGGCTTATTTCAAATGGCTGAAAAAGTGTCAAGTCTCATCAACTCAAAAAATTGAACGGAAAAGCTGAATGAAAATATGAATGAAAACCACTTTGAACCCCAAAACGCAGGCTCCTGCTCTTCAGTACTGGAGCTGAGTGGAAACAGGGAAGAAGCTCTTAAGATCATAAATATGAATGCAGCATGAATGGACAAAAAAGGGAATTTGGTAACAAATGACAGGGAAATTAGGAATTATTTGAAACTCAGGTGAGAAAAGAGCCAAAGCTCAGAAGGGAAAAAGCTGCAAAAGGCAGCATTTTTCTCCCCCGTTCTCTGCAGCTCACTCTTTACGCTCTGCTCTTTGCTGTCCTAGATTTTATTTGTTTCCATTCATTTTATTTATCTTTTTTTGTCTTTTAGAAAGCTGCCTGCAAAACTTCCACTGGCACAGGCACTGAAACATAAAGCAAGATAGGACAAGAAATTTGGAATGACAGAAGGCGCCTTGTCTTCTCCCCCTCCCCCCCCCCCCTATTTTTTTTGTACCACCCGCTCACAATTAAAACTTTATCTCCTCCAGATGACACACAGAAGGTGGGCAGGATTTTAGAAGCAGCTGATAGATGATGGTAGCAAGTAGGATGTCTGATTTTAATAGCTATCCTGCAACGCAACTCTCACAAGCAGTTGTTAAATCCTCCTGTGGTTCATTCAGTGCTGGTAGAGCACAACAACCCTTTTCTTCAGAAGTACCCACATTTCTGCTCTCACAGAATCACAGAATCATAGGAGTTGGAAGGGGCCTCCAGAGCCCATGGGGTCCCACCCCTGCCCAAGCGGGGTCCCTAGGACAGGGCGCACAGGGCGGCATCCAGACGGGGCTGGAATCTCTCCAGAGAAGGAGACTCCACACCCCCTGGGCAGCCTGTCCCAGGGCTCCCTCACCCTCACCAGCAAGAACTTCTTCCCCACATTGCGGGGGAACTCCCTGTGCTCCAACTTGAGCCCATCGCCCCTTGTCCTGTCCCCACAGACACTGAGAAGAGGCTGCCCATGGCCCCTGGGTCCCACCCTTCAGCTATTGATCCCCATTGATCAGATCCCCTCTCAGTCTCGTCTCTCCAGGCTGAACAGCCCCAGCTCCCTCAGCCTTTCCTCACAGGGGAGATGCTCCAGGCCCTTCATCCCCTTTGTAGCCTCCTCTGGACTCTCTCCAGGAGATCCCTGGCTGTTTGATCCCAGGGAGCTCAGGACTGGACACAACACTCCAGGTGGGGCCTGAGCAGGGCAGAGCAGAGGGGGAGGACCCCTCCTGTGATGTCCTGGCCACACTCCTTTTGATGCCCCCAGGATCCCATTAAGGTTCCAGCACCTGACAATGTCAAGTGTTGACATCTTTAGATCTCAGTCAGATCATGGCTGGTTAAGAGCACTCTAAACCTTGCGTAGGCGGTTGGCAGCAGGGGCACCCGAATGTGCCGAGGCTGATCAATTTATTTTGCATGGGTTGGATTTACATTTGCAATAAATGTGGTCAGTTTATAGCACCTGAGGTTAGCTCTGAATCCTGGAATTGAAGGACGCAGGGGGACCTCACTGCAGCCTTCCCATCCCTGAAGGGACCCCAGGAACAGGAGGGGAATCAGCTTGTTAAAGGGCAGAGACTGGCAGGACAAGGGGGCTGGAGTGAAGCTGGAGGAGGGAAGGGGGAGAGGAGAGACTGGGGGGAAGTTCTTTGCAAAGAGAGTGGTGAGGGGCTGGAAGGGGCTGCCCAGAGAGGGGGTGGGTGCCCCATCCCTGGGGGTGTTCAAGGCCAGGTTGGCTGTGGCCCTGGGCAACCTTGTGTAGCTCCAGGTCTGGAGGTTGGTGTCCCTGCCTGTGGCAGGGGGTTGGAGCTCTGTGACCCTTGGGGTCCCTTCCAACCCAGACCAGGCTGGGATTCTGTGATTCTGTGATTCAGTTTAGGAATCTTTTGCTGCGGTAAAGAGATGTGAAGGGTATTAGAGTAGAGAGGAAGCACATGAAGAAATGCATTGCACTTCTTTTCTGTCTTACTGACTATCTCATGTCACCTACTTCATGAAAATCACAATATATCACTTAATGATGAAGACTGTGTTGCCCAGTGGAGCCCTCACTGCTGAGCAACCCAGTTTTTGCTGCTGCACACAGATCTGGAAAACATGTTTTTAAACTTACAGATTTTTTTTTGTCAATGATACTTGCTGTTTCCAGAGAAAAAAAGAAAAAAATCCAGAGCATAGCCTTGTCATCTAGTAGTTGCATTTAAGAATAGCAACACTTAGGATGTGTTGTTCTTGGAAACAGTTATCCCATGTCTTTGGGACCCAACAATTCCTTATGAGACTAAGTCCAAAAGGAAAGGTGGTGGGAGAATAAAATAAAAAAAAAAAAAAACCACCAGAAAAAAAACCCAAAACAACCTCTTTAGAATTCCCTTTGTAGTTCCATTTTATTTGTTCTTTTGGCTTGGCATCGATGGAGTGGGCTTTCTGTGTACTGTGTATGTCACTATATAAATACAGCGAATGCATTTCATGAAAGAAATGCTCACTTTCCCAAGGAAGATGATGTGTTACCTTTCAAGAAACATTTTGCACCAGAATTAAATTAGAAAGTTGGTGTTTTTTTTTTTTTTTAAGAAAAAAGCAAGATACTGAAAACTCATGAAAACCCAAGCATTGTTCTTGAGTGCTCTGCAAGGCTGAAAAACCTCTCTTTTGGCTTGGAAGTTTTCCTTCAATTCAGAATTCTTACTCGGCTTGTTGTTTACACCCTGAATCTGCTTCTTATGCCTTATTCCTGGATAATTTATTTTGGTTCCTGCTATTGTGCCAAAAGTACGATACACAAATATTCTCAAATTTGTCTTCAGCAGTTTTTGCTGAAACTAGAACATACATAAATCTGTCGTGACATTCACTTTTATGCTTCATTATAATGTTCTTGAGAGTTTTTACAGTCTGTTATGTCTTTGTTTTTCACTTACTGCTTTTGCATTTGTCGTAAAGATTAAATATATGTGATCTGTATTTCAAGTTAGCACTCCTAATTCTCTGGTCCTGTGTGTAGCTGTTCACAAAAAATGCCAGAAAATGGTATGAAAAGTTTTGGTGGAACGAAGCAAAGATTGAAAGCAGCACCATCGACAGAACTTTATGGTCTGTGTTCTACTACTTACCCTGTAAATATATGGGTTTATGATGTAAACCTCACAGAGCTATTTCGCTGCTGCTACATGGGCAAACAATTTAATTGTACCTTGAATTTTGAAATATGGGATCTCAATATATGATTGCATGATTTATTTTTGCAAGAATGTACTTAGCATACCTATAATTTTTCTGTTCCAAACTATCAATCCCTCAACTCCACAAATGGTTTCTGGATAAATTATGCATGTTCAAGCAGATGACTGCTCCGGGGTATTACATAACTTTTTTTTTTTAAAAAAAATGTACAACTGTCACCTAAACAATTTGTGTACATATAAAATGGTAAAGGAACTACATACAGCTTTTCTGATATGTAGTTTAAGTGCACCTTTTGGAACTCAGCTTGGGAAAATGAGAACCTTAAAAAGGCAAGGCACGTAAGATACCAGAGCTTTTTCCTGCTCTTCCCACCTCTAACCATGAAAGGAATACTGTGCTTATCAGGGGGAGACCTGACAAAGTGGAAATAGGAAATTATGTTAATGATAGACCATTTTATTAGAGAGATTTAGACTGAGGTCATATAGTGCCTGTTGCTGTGATGGACGCTTTTAATAAAGGCTAAACTCACAGATTACTTCTGCTCCTGGCAGTTACAGCAGTGCCCAGGTGGCCAGGAAGGCCAAGGGCATCCTGGCTTGTGCCAGGCCCAGCGTGGCCAGCAGGTCTGGGGAGGGGATTGTGCCCCTGGGCTGGGCACTGGGGAGACCGCAGCTGGAGTGCTGGGCCCAGTGCTGGGCCCCTCACTGCCAGAAGGACATGGAGGGCCTGGAGTGAGTGCAGAGAAGGGCAACCAGGCTGGGGAAGGGGCTGGAGGGCAAATCCTCTGAGGAGCGGCTGAGGGAGCTGCGGGTGTTGAGCCTGGAGAAGAGGAGGCTGAGGGGAGACCTTCTCCCCACCTCCACTGCCCTGCCAGGAGGGTGCAGAGAGGTGGGCGATGGTCTCTGCAGCCAGGGGCCAGGAGATGGGACAAGGGGCAATGGGCTCAAGCTGCCCCAGGGCAGGGTCAGCTCAGCTGGGAGGGAAAAGTTCTTCCCTGGCAGAGCTGTCAGGGCCTGGCCCAGGCTGCCCAGGGAGGGGCTGAGTCCCCAGCCCTGGGGGTGTTTAACAGGGGGGAGATGAGGTACTCAGGGATCTGGTTTAGCACAGGACAGGGACAGTTGGACTCCAGGAGCTTAAAGGGCTTTTCCAACCTTGTGATTCTGTGATTTATTAATGCCCAGACTTCTTGTCCAAATTGTGACCATCATGTGTTGACCAATCATCCGTCCAGATGGAAAGAAACCAAAACAACAACAAAAGCAAGAGAACTAACATAACAATATACACATATTAATATACAAGTGATCCCTTCCTCTCCTCTCCTGTAAAAAAAACCAAAACCAAACTACCAAGTTCTTACAAAATAACTCGGTACATCTCACCTCAAAGGTTGTCAGATAGGAGGTCTGCTCAAATGATGAAGAGCATAGGATTAAAACGCAAAAGCTTTACCTGAAAAGTTCCTTATTACTGGGCTGGAGAACTACTTATCTGTATGAACTGGATCCTCTTTGAGACAGTTAACCACTTTGCATGTGTTTTGTATGCTGGTGTGTAAGGTGTGGTTGCAGCCTCATCTAGAAATGGCAGGGGGCTTCCTAAAACTGACAGTACCGGCAAAACTGGAAGGGGGAGAAGGTGCAGAGCATAGAAGTGAAAGGGCTGTGGGACTGGTCATTTTTGGTTTACAAGTCCAAGAACCACACCAGGCATACAGAACACCTTTAAAACATGAAAAATTAAACCATGTTGCTTGGAAGTATCTGTGCTGCGATACCAAAGTCTGGCAGAGGTACTTGTCTTGCTCAGGAATGTTGATGAGGACACTGAAGACTTGTCAGAAATCAAGAACAGTCTACCACATTCTCATTAATTATTTGTCTGAAGAGAAGAGGAGGCCAGATAATTAACATTACACATTTGCGTTGCATTAGTGCAGCAGCCTCCATCAATCTGTCCATTCTTACAGTGGATGGGCGTGTGTGAAATTTGGGAGCCTTAACTGGAATAGGGGAGCTAGAAACTGCTGCTGTTGGAGAAGACCTAACAATGTGTGGGACAGAGGGGAAAATGGCTAATCTCTTTAGAATTGTCTGTGAGGACAGGACAAGGGGTGATGAGCTCAAGTTGGAGCACAGGGAGCTCCCCCGCAATGTGGGGAAGAACTTCTTGCCAGTGAGGGAGCCCTGGGACAGGCTGCCCAGGGGGTGTGGAGTCTCCTTCTCTGGAGAGATTCCAGCCCTGACCTGTCCCAGGGACCCTGCTTGGGCAGGGGGTTGGACCCCATGGGCTCTGGGGGTCCCTTCCAACCCCTGCATCTCTGTGATTCTGTGATTTGCCTCTGAAAAAAGCTCTTCATAGCATCACTCAGTCATCAGTTCCCTGAAGTTTGCAGAATCCCAGAATGATCAGGTTTGAAAAGACCTTTAAGCTCACTGAGTCCAACCATTCCTGTCCTCTACAAGTTCATACATACCTGCAGGTAGGATTTCAGCTGTGATTATTTCATTCCCAAGGGCATATCTACTTTACTGTATAAAGTCACCTGGTTGTTTGCTAATCCATATGCCAAAAGAGAAACCCCTGCCATTTCATCCTCTTACCTCCCCAACATTCCTTCCGTTCTCTAGAGGGAAAACATAGTCTTACCCTATATAATAAAACCCAGTTAAGACATAGGCTTTAGACAGGATGGAAGATACCAACAAAGTGCCCAGAATAGAAGCACACAGATCCTTAATGGTGTTACTTCTGGCATATACAGAGCAGAGAAAATCCAAGTGAAAATGACTGCCACACTTCTGGAATGATAACCTTGCAGGTGGTTGGTTTGAATTTCACATGTATTAAATTCTCGGTTCTCTAAGACTATCGTGTTTGAGAAGATGCAGGCTTTATTGGTATGTATTTATCCCTCTGTAGGCTGTGAAAACAGATGTGCTGTGCATTTCCAAGTGCAGAAACCTGGGGAAAAATACATTAGCTTAGGTATAAACAAAATAAATAAGTTACAAACAGCAATGCATGCAAATAGCTCCCACTATCCCAGGTGGCACAGGTAGCTTAGAACAATGGGAAAACATAAGATGCTACAAAACTCATGTGGAACATCAGGAGCAGAAGTGTTGAGACGGCCCTAATCCTGAAATTATTACCCATATGAGACTTACACTACTGTAATACTGTGTGACACTAGTCTAGAAGATGAATTATTTACCCCAGTAGAACCCAGTGCGAGTGGTACCCACATCCTAAATTGTAAGAAACATTAACCAATCAGTTTGTCAAGGATGCCTGAAAGACAATATTGAGGTGGAAAACAAAAGAGAGTCAAGGTAAGACATGAACAGCTGTGTGATCCTATATGGTGATCACAGAACCACAGAGTTGTTAGGGTTGGAAGGGACCTTGAAAGATCATCTAGTCCCACCCCCTGCCAGAGCAGGGTCACCCAAACTAAATCACACAGGAACACATCCAGGCAGGTTTGAATGTCTCCAGAGAAGGAGACTCCATAGCCTCTCTGGGCAGCCCATCCCAGGGCTCTGCCACTCTCACGGGGAACAAGTTTTTCCTTCTGTTCCCATGGAATCTCCTCTGCTCCAGCTTGTACCCGTTGCTTTTTGTCCTATTGCTGCCATCCCTGAGAAGAGCCTGGCTCTGGCCTCCTGACTCTCACCCTTCACATATTTATAGACATTAATGAGGTCACCCCTCTGTCTCCTCCAAGCTAAACAGACCCAGCTCCTCAGCTTCTCCTCATAAGGAAGAAGCACCCAAAAGTTATTAGTCATTTGACACAGAAAGCACAGATAAAGGGACAACAAAAGACAGAGTTGCTTGTGTAACCATATTTCTGTCCTCTAGTGAATTCATCTGGGGGCAAAATATGTATGGCCATGTCACAGACAGTTTTCTTAAGGGACACACATGGGTGACTTGGTAATCATTCATCAGGTGTTGCCTAATGCATCAGTGCTTGTTTTGCAAGAGCAGTTTTAATTAATGTACATATTTACTGGGAGAGCTGGAAAGAGAGATGATTTTTCTAAGGAGCTGTCCTGATAAGAAGTTGTTACCTGCTGTTGCAGCAAACCTCCACCACAAAGTAAGTCTGAAACCTGAGTTTGTCAGAGTGGACATGGTGTCATCTTCGCGCTGGTCCTTGGAGAAGATCATGCCTGTTGAGTAGTTCCATTTCCAGAGAGAGAATTGATGTGACTTGGGGCTGTGTAGACCCTGAGGTTGATGTTGGTTGTAGCCCTGACTGACTTACTGCAGAAACTGCATAATGAGCTATTTTAACATTTAAACACTTTCTTCAGTAGGAGATATGACAAGGTAACCCCTCAGAGGTGGTCATAACCTACTAGCAGCTGAAGCTGTCATGGATCTAAAGGGTTTGATCTGGCAGTCATCAAATTTTCACTAGCCACCACTCGAGTGGCTCCTTGTCAGCTTAGGCACGGTTATCTACTAAATTTAGATGTAAAAATCCTCATTCAGGTGATCACTTTCTGTTATTAGTATTTGGTAATTGCCAGTTCACCCTGAGATGCTTGTTATAGAATCACACTTTCAGGAGAAAAAAACAGGCTTAGGATTTATTTTAGTATAATTATTATTAAAAATATAAATTAATATATATCAATATAATTAACACAAATGTAATCAATACTTTATAAAAATAAGTAATGTATTAATATGAATGAAATTCTTATTTTATTAAATTATTTAATTTATTATAATTGTGCTTGTTTGTACGATTCCTGGCTTTTGAGAGTACTTTTGTCGGCTTTGTATCACTGTTTCACTCACTAACAGCCTTTTCTCAAATGCTGTCGCTAGAAAGGAATAGTCAGGTTCCTTCATCATTTTACTAATGAGTTTTACAAGGTCCTTGGTGATACCCATCCTGCTCTAGACCTTGCATGACCTGGCACTACCAGCTGGTCCCAAGTGCTGGAGTACAAAGGTAGAGGAAGAAGCGACCTCACCCTTGCCCATTCTCTGGGCCTTTTAAAATATTTTGCTTTAGAGCTTCCTCTTCCTCTCATACCACTGTTTACAACACGGACAGTTACTGCCAGGGAGCAGCTTTGCACAAGCCAGGTCCTACTCAAGATCTATACGCTCACTTAGAAATCTTCCTGTTGCCACCAAGTTACCGTCTCATTTCATGCCTAATTGGGCAATGGGCCTAATTCCTCCATCGTTTGACTGCTGCCTTGGAAGTTTGAATAGCGTCTGCCTCTGGAAATGATTGCACATATTTTTAAGGAGCCCCATAAAATAGTTTTATATCAGCATATAATTGGTATCTTACTGTAGGTAAGATTCAGCAGTATTTTGCGAAGACTTCCCAGCTGAGAGGGAAATGGAATATTTCTGTCAGAGGAAGCTAATTGGAAGGAGCCAGCCTCGTGCCTACCTTGAGCTGCTGTGAGGATGTAGAGATGAATTAGAGAACATCCGTGTGCCGCCGTGCGTATTTCCAGAACAAATAGCTTTGTTGCCTGTGGTCTCTGAGGCAGCCCTCTCCTGGAATAAAGCGTGATCTACGGGGGGCTGTGTGTCAGGACGACCATCGCTAAAAGGCAGGGCTATGTCTCTGTGACTGTCTTTTCCCAAAACTCTCCTTCCCTCTCCTGTCTTTCTCGAGGTTCGTCTCCATTTGTGTTACCTCAGCTTTGCCTTGCTGCTGACTGTATTAACCATGGTTATGGGTTGGAGAGCCCTGGACTGGATACCAGACAAATGCAGTCAGAGATACACCACACCATCAAGTCTCCCACTTAATCCTGCTTCAGTAAAAGGGCTCAGCATACTAACATGTTAGGGTTAGGTGTAAGCATTAACCATAAGGCATATTAGTCTGTGATATCTGATCCAATTCATTGCTATTAATATAATTATTTCCTTTTAGGCTAACTCACCTGAGCCAATGAGGGTGGCTTTTACCCATCTGGAAAGGTTGTCTGTACGGTCTGGACATCAATCCTTGGTTTTGACTACTTTTCACAGAATCACAGAGTCACAGGGTTGGAAAAGCCCTTTAAGCTCATCGAGTCCAACCGTCCCTGTCCTGTGCTAAACCAGATCCCTGAGGCACCTCATCTCCCCTCTGTTAAACACACCCAGGGCTGGGGACTCAGCCCCTCCCTGGGCAGCCTGGGCCAGGCCCTGACAGCTCTGCCAGGGAAGAACTTTTCCCTCCCAGCTGAGCTGACCCTGCCCTGGGGCAGCTTGAGCCCATTGCCCCTTGTCCCATCTCCTGTCCCCTGGCTGCAGAGACCATCGCCCACCTCTCTGCACCCTCCTGGCAGGGCAGGGCAGGTGGGGAGAAGGTCTCCCCTCAGCCTCCTCTTCTCCAGGCTCAACACCCCCAGCTCCCTCAGCCGCTCCTCAGAGGATTTGCCCTCCAGCCCCTTCCCCAGCCTGGTTGCCCTTCTCTGCACTCGCTCCAGGCCCTCCATGTCCTTCTGGCAGTGAAGGGCCCTGCACTGGGCCCAGCACTCCAGCTGCAGCCTCCCCAGTGCCCAGGCCAGGGGCAGCCGGCATGATCAGAGCGGGGTGGTCATGTAACACAGGCCTCACACTGCAGCCAGCAAATCTGCCTCCTGCAGCCTTCGTTTATTGAGGCTAAATAAATGTGAGATGTTCTTGGATCGACAAATAGTATCAAAGAGCCAGGACATAAAATACAAAAGCAAAACTTTGCAGCTTTACGAACCTACCAAAATGAAATGAATCTTAAGTAAGGTTTGGAACCAGTAGAACTTTATTACAAATATAGAACTATTGTTTTATTAAGAAAAGCCAAAGAAAGCAGCGATCTGTTATACAAGCACTCCTAATTTTACACACCTTACAATGTAAAAGCGATCAGCTCTTTCAGGTGTCTTTCATTTTACTTCAATTAAGGGTTTAAGTTTAAAGTAAGCAGTCTTGATAAATTAATGGTATGTTATTTAGCAGTCTTAGCAATCTTATTACTGTAATTTTATTGAACAAATGTGAACGTTGCAGAGGCATCTATGCAGCACAAAGTGATGTTGCCAAGATGATGTGACTTCCATACCCTGAAGGTCAGTTAACTAAATCACGACATGACAACAACAGCCCTGCTGTTTCTCAGCAAGGATTGAGGGACAAGTTCCATTTCAAACACACATTAGCTTGCATTCAGGTACTCCTCTAAAAGGTGTGAATATATATATAGAGAGAGCTTTGGATAACAAAAACATCCAAATAAAATATTGTGGAAAAGTTGAGCTTTTATTCAGGCGAGTTACTCTGCCAGCTCCACATTAATAAAGATTATGAATATATTCTTGCTAAGACAGACAAAATTGTCCTAGTGCTACCCAGTGGGCTACAGCTGAATTATTTCAGCAGGGAAAGAGGGAGGAAGGGGCATAAAGAGTGATATATATATTTTTTTTCAATGTGGCTGTTTACAGGTTATTCCAGAACCACTTCTTTTGGGTGAAATTAAAGGATGATAACCAGTTTGGAGTAACTCCCCATATGGACATTCCCATTTCAGAGTAAGTGAGGGGTCTTATTCTGGGTTAGCTTATTTCACTCGCAAAGCCTATCCTGTCCAGAACAAGCGTTTCCCAGAAGGGTAGCTCCTTGACAAGAAGTATTTCAGTTAGATTCACCACATAGAAGACAGAAATTCCCTTCCTGTGACGGTATAGAAAGTTAACCAGCTACAACAGATTTCAATAAAACAGGAAAGAATCCTCCAGCCTGCAGCTTCTATGTGCACTAGCCCATCATTGGTATGGTGTAGAGCTTGTGTGCCTTGGTTGTCACAATACCATCCCTGCCACCACAGGCTATCCCTGTAGCCGTGACCACAACTGGTCTTTGAAGGTGAAATGCCAAGGAGACAATAGTTGTTTTTACACTTCATCACATCCTTATGATCTGACTGTGTCAGTGGTGGAGGGGAAGCTCTGTTCTATTCCTTAAATCGTACTTTTAGCTTCTGTGAAGTGCTGGTGCCTCACAGCCCTTTTGTTGATGCTGTAACAAGACCTTTGGAGATTTGTAAGATGCAGTGGTCCCCGTTTTTGTTTTAAATGGTCCAGTATTTTATAGACAGGATAAAAAACAGAGAGCAATTAAGAGGAGGCAAAACTGCATTTCAAGGTTGGACCCTGGGGCAGCATTAGTGTTTTGGTTACCTATGATGTTGCTGAAGTCTTTAGGAAAAAAAGAAAAAAGCATGGCTTCCTATTATTCAAATGGCCTGAGTTACACCCTTGGACTTCCAGTGCAAGAAGCAAGTAGAAAAATGATGGATTATTTCTGTGGGCTAAGGAAATACTAAGCACATCTTCATTATTAAAAAATACTGTCACAGTAGCCACCCATCTGACTCAGCTATTTTTAGACTTTGAGGAAGGGCTTTTACTGACAAGAAGAACTTTCAGTTATTTGGAAAATCTGAGCATCAGGGGTTACTTTGAAAATGGAATTTTGCTGTATTTATCAGAAATAAATACCACATTTTTACAATTTTCTCAGTTGACTGAGACAGTCCTTTGAGTGCTGCCTGTGAGTGGTTCTTCTAAGTTAAAAGATGCTTCTCAAAAACTTTAAAAGCCACTTAACGAGCTTTTGCTTTAAGGAGCCTTTTAAGCCATGACTCACCCTGGATGTTCCGACAGGATTTGTGAGGGCAGGGAAGCTGATGGAGTTTCGCTTGGGAATCATGGCCAAGCATACTCATCCAGGAGCAACTCTCAGGGGACTGCAGGGCTATGGCCTATCCCTGTGTTTTTTTGTACATTTCAGGTGACTGAGTGCCAGACTAACTAGAACACAAGACCCAAAGGAGACAGAAGACCCCAGACTCATATTAATCAGGGGCAGGACCGACTCCCGAACGGCCGATGGCAGCACGACATGGGTGTACATGCAGCACGTGTCCAAAGCCACATTATTTTTAGAGCTGGGTGGGGTTTTTTTATACTTCTGGAGCAGTTCTTGGTTTGTCATTCAGGTTTGTGCCTCCGCAGGGCTGAGCTACACCCTCCTTGTTTTGTGACATTGATGCTCGCCTTATGCAGGTGCGAACAATTGCTGCCTGGATGGGGTGACTAGACAATAACAGGGGAACGTTCTTTAGTTTAACACTCCTACTCAAGATATATATTCCCGAGCTTTCTAGTCCTGTCAGTTATAACTAAGCCATTAAGTTAATCATGTTGAATTCAGAAAAAAAGAGGTGCAACCCGAAGCCTGTCAAGGTAATTATTCTTCTTTATCCTCTGAGGTAGGAGTGCTCTGTGTCAAATAAACAGTTTTCAAGTGTTCCACCATAACTTTCTCCTCGTCTTCAAGATCTGCACCTTGTTTCATCTCCCACCTGAAAGAAAAAACAACTTTTTTTTTAATTTATGTTTTTAAGTGCTTTAGGCTAGTCTTTAGAACAAGCAAGTCAATGCAAAACTCATTACTGTCAATTCACTGGTGCTCCTAATAACATTAAAACTCAAGACCTGGAAAAAAATAAAATAATATGAAGATGATTTCACTTCTCCTTAGTAGTTAATTAAATATATAAAACCTTAAGAGTCACACAGTATTCCCTTGCAGAAAATCAGGGTAGTAAATGCAGAAATAGTGCTGAAACATAGTCAGCTAAACTTTGTATCACTCTAATTATGCCTACATAATGCTCAGTAATGTGGCTCTATCTCTCTTACAAATTTTGTGGATGTTTAAGCACTTGATATCCCTTTAATATTAATCTCTTTTCTGTTCTAAGTAGATAATAAAGTGTAGGCTCCCAGTTCAGACCAGCTGAAGACAAAAGGTAAAGCATGAATACTGAATACAGACATATATTCAAGTATTAAATCCCGTGGATTATAAACGAGCCATAGGATGATGCTATGAAGTAGGAGGCATGCAGAGGAGCAGCAGAACAAAGACTGCTTTTAGGGAACTAATGTCAGGAGCCGTGCTTAAATCCTGTCCCAACACTTGCTAGGTCCTCATTAGGACCATGTAAACCAATGTGTAAATTATATATAGTCTTGAATGGTGGGAGGAGTACATTGCATTCATCATATGTGCAAAGAGAGGACAATCCATATTGGCAAGAGAGCGTGGTGTGCGTTTTCTGCAACTGTGTTTAGAAGTTTACTGGGACCTGAAAAGGAACAAGCGCCCTGTAGCGTAGTCTGGTGGTTGAAATGCAGCTAGGAAAAGTCTACTCACTGAACAGTATAAACTAGCACATTATCCATCACACCTTTACCTTAAAACCTGAATCTGATGACCCCCATTGCCACCTGCAGTGAAGAAGCACCGTAACAAGCAAAGCATGCTACAAAAACCATCATGAACACGCTGTGTCCACCACCAGAGCTTTGCGGTAATGAACCTGCTATCACACCGCTCATATATGAGCACTACCACACTTAACCTCACCTGAATAGCAACATCAGATACAATTAATTGCTATTATCCTCTGGTTTGTGATATGTTTGTAAGTTCAGCCCGTATGAGCCCTCAGCGCATTTACTCTTGCCAGCTGCTATCAGGGCGCCCGGTTTCCCTCTTCCCTTTTGCCCCAAGGAGCCTCTTCAAACCTAGGAAGAAGTCGTGAAACCCTTAATTTGAATTTATGGTCCTTGGAGTCATTCCGGAACACCACTTTACCAGCCGAATTGATTCGTTTTAATTAGTTTGATTTGTTGCATATTTTTAAGTAGAGGGGGAGCTGTTTGGTGGGAAGGACGGCAACTGAAAATGCTGAATGGAATACATTCAAAACAGTTATTGCTGGAGGTATAACACAGAAATCGAGCTGTCTTGGCTAATGGAAGCTTAACAATAAATCAGCAGATTCCTTTTAAAGATAGTGACTTCATACTTGTCAGCACATTTCATTGAATCTTAAACGTTAGTGTTGGTAGAAATCTTCAATGTCATCCAGTTTGGACATTCTTTAGCGTTGACTTTATAACAAGTTATTACTAATACATTACATTATCATTTTATCAAAAAGTGGTCTATTTTTAAAGCATTTAAGCAGGTCCGATGAGGATAAGAATGTCTTCTATGCATTTGCTTAACTGTATCCATGAATTAAAGATCTGTGAAGTGAGCTTGACAAACACCTGGTCTCTCATCTAATTTAGACATTTTTCCACTCTGATGCTCAAAGTCTGGGGACAACACTGATTGTTGTTTTTTAAAAGACTACTGGACAGTAAGAAAGAAGGCCACCACGGATCTTCTATCTTATAAATGGGAAGAGAAAACAGGTGTTTCTGTCGGAAATGGGGAAAAAAATAAAAACCCTGAGAAAACATTTACTATTCAAAAAAATTGCCCAAAACGGAACATGTTTTTACTAGCATGTCTAAAATGTGTGACAATTGTTTTGGCAATGGTAGCTGGGACAAATCCAACTAGCCAGTTCAGGGCAACGTAGATGTGAATGAAATTACCATCATGAAATACTTGGAAAATTGAGGCTCCATCAGCGGAACCACCAACCTGCACACCTCTGCTTGCTCACAGTGTTCCGAACGACGGAGCTCTTTGAGACAAGTTCCAAATACATAGTTGGCATATATTTCCTGCTAGCCTGGCTATATCTTGGAAGATTAAATAAAATCAGCATTTAAAAAGGGAACTGGAATTATTTCAAACCAATCCATCACATCACCATCCACATTTCACTTAGAGTCCATATAACCCTAAGATGAACCTGAGTGTCCAGGAAACCAACTTCCAGTATATTCTATTCTAAATATTTACAAGAAAGCACGTGTTTAGAATAAAAATCCATCCCCCTTCTAATTTTCAGAGCACTGCTGTGAGCTTTCAGGCTACTACAACTTGTGCACTTAACAGAGTTAAGCATTTGAAATATATTTTCAAAATAAAGCCGAAATACCAAGTAATGTAAGGTGACATGCTCTGCATGCCTGGAGTGAGATGCCTAAAAGCTTTTCACTGCAAGCTGTTCCTTTCTGTGTTGCATGTGGCTAATCAAGGGGGGGAAAAACCTCAAATCCCACAAAAAAGTGCCAACCTAGCAGTATATTTTTCAGAAAGATGCAGCAAAACACACCAGCACACACGAATACAGGCATCACTGAAGACTTCTCCTGGTCAGCTCAGATGATGAGATCATGAGGACAAAGAGGATAGCTAGCACTGGGAGGGCTTCTACTTCTCCTCATACATAGGAGATAAGAGAGGAAGAAGCTAAAAAGTGCAAGGGGAGCAGTACACTCCAGAGGATCCAGCTCAGGTCTCCTTAGCGATGTACCCACATCCTAGCCTTGCTCATAATTAGCACCAGTACAGCCATTTATATAAATGGCTAGGCAGGACTATGTTCTGTACAGCTTTCATCTCTGCTGGACTGAAATATAAAAGCTGAAGAAACAGTAAGTTTGTCTGCAAAGATGCAGAGAAAAGCCTTTTCCCGTGCATCTGTCAGAAAGCATGCAGGGCGTTTTAGCAGGGCTGGATTTAATGCAGGGTGATACATTCCTGCATTGATTTTCAGTTGCCATGCTGCATATATTCTGTAAATTCTACATGCATTCCTATGAAGGCGCTTTTTAAGAACCATATAGGAGTATATGTTAGATGCTTGTTACAGATCAAAAGGAAATATGTGCAGTTGGTACCAAAGCAGAGTGTGTTAAATCAGAAATAAACCATATACAGAATCACAGAATCCCAAGGTTGGAAAAGCCCTTTAAGCTCCTGGAGTCCAACCGTCCCTGTCCTGTGCTAAACCAGATCCCTGAGCACCTCATCTCCCCTCTGTTAAACACCCCCAGGGCTGGGGACTCAGCCCCTCCCTGGGCAGCCTGGGCCAGGCCCTGACAGCTCTGCCAGGGAAGAACTTTTCCCTCCCAGCTGAGCTGACCCTGCCCTGGGGCAGCTTGAGCCCATTGCCCCTTGTCCCAGCTCCTGTCCCCTGGCTGCAGAGACCATCGCCCACCTCTCTGCACCCTCCTGGCAGGGCAGGGGAGGTGGGGAGAAGGTCTCCCCTCAGCCTCCTCTTCTCCAGGCTCAACACCCCCAGCTCCCTCAGCCGCTCCTCAGAGGATTTGCCCTCCAGCCCCTTCCCCAGCCTGGTTGCCCTTCTCTGCACTCGCTCCAGGCCCTCCCGGTCCTTCTTATGGTGGGGAGCCCAGAACTGCACACAGTACTCAAGGTGTGGCCTCACCAATGCCGAGTACAGGGGCACAATCCCCTCCCCAGACCTACTGGCCACACTGTTTTTGATACAAGCCAAGATGCCATTGGCCTTCTTGGCCCCCCGGGCACACTGCTGGCTCATATTCAGCCATTTCCTGTGGCAAAGCTGATACCTCAGATCATCTTGCAAGGAAGTGTTGGGAAATGATGAAACATTAACAGTGCAGCGGTACATCAGATAGCTGAAAACAAGCATTTCCATACTGAATGATAGCTATATTTAATAATTGCTACGTATCAGAAAATAGCGATGTAGTTGATATTGAGCTAAGAAGATGACATAATTCACAGCTCATCTAAATCAGAGACGGTGCCATTCAAACATCCTAACACGGGTAAATATTCAGACTTCAAGCACTGCAAGCTCTTAAGCTTATCTATTTTTAATGTGGTGAATTACCACTGGAAAGCTTTACAGTCGTAGTATTTTCAAGAGGAATTTTGATAAAAACAGCGAGCACAAGGAGAGAGAGGGAGGTTTGGGGTTTTTCTTTTTTGCCAAGTATTATGTAAGAAGGCAAGAAGAGTGAGAAAAGAACATAGAAAAGGTGCTTAAACTTCACTTACATTTGCTTTTACCTTTATGTGATTTAAGAGTCGTTACAGGTAATTTGCATGAAAATATTTCCCCCATATTCACCCTCAATTTCCTCAATAACGTCTTTTGCTGTAATTTTCAAACTTCTGTCTAAATGTGTTTATTTCTAAACAACACTATAAGCCAAAGGAGGCGAAAGAAAGCAGCAGTTTGTGCATAAACCACTAATTGGTGCAATTTTTTTTTGAAACTGAGATGAAATTCATCACCATTGTTTGATAGGCATGGATTATCTTAACCCTGCTATGCTCTGCCAGCTGTGGTATATTCTCTTACATCTTCCATGCCCCTGGACTGGTCACTGGTGAGGCCACTCCTCAAGTGCTGTGTTCAGTTCTGGGCCTCTCACTGCCAGAAGGACATGGAGGGCCTGGAGTGAGTCCAGAGAAGGGCAGCCAGGCTGGGGAAGGGGCTGGAGGGCAAATCCTCTGAGGAGCGGCTGAGGGAGCTGGGGGTGTTGAGCCTGGAGAAGAGGAGGCTGAGGGGAGACCTTCTCCCCACCTCCCCTGCCCTGCCAGGAGGGTGCAGAGAGGTGGGCGATGGTCTCTCCAGCCAGGGGACAGGAGATGGGACAAGGGGCACTGGGCTCAAGCTGCCCCAGGGCAGGGTCAGCTCAGCTGGGAGGGAAAAGTTCTTCCCTGGCAGAGCTGTCAGGGCCTGGCCCAGGCTGCCCAGGGAGGGGCTGAGTCCCCAGCCCTGGGGGTGTTTAACAGAGGGGAGATGAGGTGCTCAGGGATCTGGTTTAGCACAGGACAGGGACAGTTGGACTCGATGGGCTTAAAGGGCTTTTCCAACCTTGTGATTCTGTGATTCTGTGATTGTGTGCTTGTGTGCTTGCAGCTGTGGAGCCCTCCCAGTTCTGTTGGCCCTGGGGTCCCTTTGTGCTTAAGGATTATTTTTCACGAGCAAGTGCTTCCTTTTAAGCTTGAGCAGATATGAAATGATTGTATTTCCCCCAAAAGACATCTTCATTCTTGTCCTTACACATGGGTCTTCATAGAATGTAATTGTGATAAATATTATTTGCTGCTCAATGAAGATGGGATCGACCATCTTTCAGCTGGCCCTTGGCAGAGCAAGAGGGGAGTGATGGAGCAGGCAGGAAGCAGAGGCAAGTCTTTGGTCTTTGACTTTTGTAACCTCCACACTCGTCACAAGCCATCATCAGTCATCCTCTTCTCATACCTGTGCAGGACCTTTACTGCATTCAAACACCTTTGGTTGAGGCTGCTGTTATCCCTTTGTACCAGCTTATATTGGCACATTTATACCTGAGGTGGAGAACAGGTGGAGTTTAATAATTTTCTATAATTCTTGAGATTTCTTACAACAGACCATTCCATTAAAATTTATGTTTAAGTGCTTATTTTGATCCAAAATAAGCCAATGCAATTAACATTACAAAATACCACCAAGCAAGTGGGTAGTGTTCCCTACACCGAGCTGCAATGGGTAGAGAAATCATGCAGTTAAATAAAATACAGTACCTCTCTATCAGCTCACACAGCATTTTAATGAATTACCTTTTTGCCTCCTGAAGTTCATGAGGGACACAGCTGTGGATTAAGCTCTTGCAGGCAGCGAAACAATTGTTTTATCAATGTCTAGCATGTTATACTTCACCACAAGACAAGAAATCTCAGCAGCTCGTGTCTTGTTTGCTGTTGTTAAGTAATAGAAGAATATACATCTCTGTAGCTGTAAATACACGTTTTGTAACGTGAGGAATCATAGACCATGAAATACATTTTACGTCAGTGTAAGACAGCCAACTACCTGCAATGTTTGTCCATAAGCTCAAGTCCTGAAAAGCCTTTCAGTTTCTATGTGGGGCAATTTTTCTAATGGTAGAATTAAATTCAAAGGGAAGTCTGCAGAGGTTTAATCAGATTGCATTTGGTTACGGTAATTTTTTTATGACTGTGACCAACATTTAAACTCCTTAGATTTTACAGGTTTAAAGACGCCCATCTTGTTTCAGCAATTTCACAGAATCACAGAAATCACAGAATCCCAAGGTTGGAAAAGCCCTTTAAGCTCCTGGAGTCCAACCGTCCCTGTCCTGGGCTAAACCAGATCCCTGAGCACCTCATCTCCCCTCTGTTAAACACACCCAGGGCTGGGGACTCAGCCCCTCCCTGGGCAGCCTGGGCCAGGCCCTGACAGCTCTGCCAGGGAAGAACTTTTCCCTCCCAGCTGAGCTGACCCTGCCCTGGGGCAGCTTGAGCCCATTGCCCCTTGTCCCATCTCCTGTCCCCTGGCTGCAGAGACCATCGCCCACCTCTCTGCACCCTCCTGGCAGGGCAGGGGAGGTGGGGAGAAGGTCTCCCCTCAGCCTCCTCTTCTCCAGGCTCAACACCCCCAGCTCCCTCAGCCGCTCCTCAGAGGATTTGCCCTCCAGCCCCTTCCCCAGCCTGGTTGCCCTTCTCTGCACTCGCTCCAGGCCCTCCATGTCCTTCTGGCAGTGAGGGGCCCAGAACTGGGCCCAGCACTCCAGCTGCGGCCTCACTAGTGCCGAGTCCAAATAATGGAGTAATCTTCTTAGCTGTTTTTTTAATCTTTATTGAACCCTTCTACATACCCCCCTGAAGGACTATAAAGAAGGGGGGAAAGCGAAGACACCAGATACACAACTATTTCACTATTGAACAAGACCCAGAAGAGCAATGCAACGCATGCAAAGGTTCCGGTTGAGATATTCACACTGAAATCACACCAAACAGGAAAATATCCCTATGTCTACCTAATGGAAAAAAATTCTCTTGCCTTTCTCCATCCAAAGCAAAAAAATATCCCCTGTAGTGTAAAGTTATATCGGTATCAGGACAATCTTTGTAAAAAATCAGTGTCCATCATATTCAGAAATAAACCTGAAAACTTCAATACAGTTTTCCTAAACTCATATATATATGTATAAACATAATAAAGAATGTCCTCCAAGAATTTTCCCAATCACTAAAACAAATATATAAGATATAGGGGAAGATGTAATATGAATTATTATTTATGTTTTTAATTATCCATGTGCCACAAAATTGGGGGCAAAGGAAAAAAAAATAAAGGAAGAGGCAGCTATAAGGAATCAACAGACTTAGGGTCCTACTTCCTAAGACCAAACCAAAAGAGGAGACAGCATTTCAATGTACTGAAGAAATTGGTACATGGGAAACATTTTAGAAAGTATGTCATGAGAAGAGAATAGAGCTCTGACTCACAGGTTAACCTGTCCCAGCTATGAAGTTAAGACATTAGAAGGATATTTAAGAAGTTTTGAACTGAAATAGAAACTTCACAAGTGTTGGGAAAAAAATGATGAAAGACCTTTTTCCAGGGCAAGAACACAGCTACAAAGGATGTTGTCAAGGGCAGCGGAAGGCACACAGCAAAAACTTTAGAAGCTTTCCAGCTGCAATAAGAAAGGAGAGGTAGTATTTACCCAGCCTCCCTGTTACTGGTGTTTGCTATCCCACATCTTTGAAAAACAGTGAATCAAACCTCACAGACACCGAGCCACGAGTTGCAGACAGCAGGAACACGCTGCAAGGGGATGAAGCTTTCTCTTTGGTCTTCCTTTTTTTTTTTTTTTATTTAACCTTTTTTTGTTCATAATTTTAACACAGTGGAAAATTGGAAAGATTTATATCCTCAACATTTCAGTTGGTTCTTTCAAAAAAAAAAAAAATCATTAGGTTGGATTTCCATTTTTCAGCTCGTTCTTACAGCTCTCTCTTAACTGCATAGTTCTAAATAATGGACATTTGGGAGAAATGGGTTCACACTGACCCAGCATTGTTGAAGCTGCCACCATACGCTACTCTGAAGATAGTCCAGGGTTTTTTTTTAGGTTTCTGTGGCAGCAGGATGTCTCTTTATTTTCAGTTTTCTGAGATTTGCTGTTTTATACACAACTCATATGCTGGTCCTCTTGGTCCAACACCGTTTATATTGCAGTAACATTGATGCCATAGTGTTATTGTGTCAAGAAATGGGAAGAGGCTCTGAATAAAGGTTTGGTTTTTCCAACTTGGGTGAGAAAACATAGACACGTGTGGGCATCTATGACACTTGTAATTAATTAGTGGTACCAGTACAGACTAATAGAGAAAAGGGAATGTATTAATTAATAGAAGACTAATAATACACTTCTGAGAAGGGCAAGCTGTCAGTAGATGAACACAACCTGAGCCAAATGAAACCAGAAGCTTTGGACATCTAGGCTTTTGCTCCCAAAAGCAACCTGGAATTGTATTTTGCATAAATCCTACAGTGAGAAAGGGATACAAAAGAGAGAAATTACAGATTTCTAACACGAATCTTCCACACTGATCTCATCCAGCCTTGGACTAAGGCACATGAATTCCCATAAGGCTTCTGGTGTCCCAGATCTGGTCCTACTGGCTTTCCACCACTTCACTGTCAGTCACAGAGTAGTTGTCTTAACCTGTTACTGCATCTAAGAGGATTCTGGGGTGAATTACATGCTGAAATGCACAGAGAAGATGTCTGCCCCTCTCACCTTTGCAGTTTGATATTAATAAACATGGGTCTTTTTCCCAATTAGTGAAAAATATTTGGATGAAAGATCTAGAATAACACAGCAAGTTTGAAATGACCTATTCATTATCAAGTAATTTTAATTAAGCTGAGCCATATAAATTTAACTCCAACATGAAAGCATTTGGTTTCAGTACTTGATACAACTTTTTTGTCCCAAATAATATTTTAATATGGAATGTTTGGTTTGGGGTATTTTTAATTAAAAAAATATTTACTTTAACTCAAACAGATTTTAGTTACCAAGTATGTACAAAGTATTTTATGTTTAAAATCAAGGTGGGGTTTTTTTTTTTCTTCCCCTGTTGTTTTTAAAATAAGTTAAACAACAACAAAAAAAACCCAAACCCAAACCCTAATAACAATAGTTCAGTTTGATTGACTCGTGCCTTACTCAGATTTGGACCAAAACGCATTCTTTCTAAGTCTAGATGCTTAGAACATTAAGAAAAAGTTATACACAAAAGATAATTTCTTACAATGATGTTCACAGAAGTAATTGTGCTAAGATCACGTGTTCATTGCCTGCAGACTGCATCCTGTCCCCATTCTTCTATTTCTTCTCTTGACTACCCCAAAAACCTCTAGTGAATGCATGAAGTTGCTTTTCTGAAGCTGAGTGAAGAAAACTCTACACTTGATTGTGCAAAAAAAACCAGAGTATTTCAAATATATATATTTACAAACACATTTACTGGTGCAAAAAATGATGCAAGCATTCAAGAGGGCGGATTTTATGGAAGAATGGGATCAATAACATGATCAATAACTAAGTGCTTGGAGGTAAATATTTGTATTTTCAAAATTTTTTTTAAAAAAATTGTTATTGTTATATAAAATTAATTATTTTGAGCATTAATATAATTTCCCAAGAAAATCAAGAGGCCCAAATTCACACAAGGAGGTATTTTTTATGATCACAGAGCTGGCAACTTTTCCATTCAGTAAACGTTAAGTTTTACCTGCACATGATTACATGGTAGAGCTTAGGAACCAAAAATTCATCTACTAAAAATATCCTGCTCTTCAGATCGCGCATTACTTGCTCCCTCTTTCCACCCCTCCCCTTTTTATTTCAATTTACACAGGCTTTCCATAATGAATGTTGAAAACCCAATGTAAATACTTTAAAGGATTAAGCTTTCAAATGTGGTTACTGTGGCATACGTATGTTCCGTAAATACAAACAAGATATATCTGCTGAGAAATTATGTTTGATAATTTGACAGCTTTGTGGCTTTGGAGTATAAAAAATTCATATTTTGTCAACAAGTAACTTCCTCCATTTATTAAGAAGGGGCTACTATGATAGCATAGAAGGATGAACACTTGGAAAACAAATTATTATGAGAGTAATATAATCACCTACTTTTCTTAATGCATTGCATCTTTTAAAAAAAGTGTTGTGTTTTTTCAGTTTTTTTTTCTTTTAAAAGAATTAGGCTCAGTTCATAACTTGCAATCTAAGCAGAACATTTAGGGGGGTTAAGAAGCTGCGTTTTGTTGGTACCAAACTTGAGCAGGTGGTGGGCTGCTGAAAAATTCACATCGTTTCACGTACATACCAAAGAAAAACCCTCTCCTGCCTGGCCCGTGTCCAGAGTCCCCCAGTGTCTGGTGAGGACCAGGCACATCCCACCACAGGGTACTGTAGGCACCTAAGGTTGGTGTTCATCTAGAGCAGGTTCATCATGCCCATGTCAAGTTTGGGTTGGAGTATGTCCAAGGACAGAGACTCTGTGATCTCCTTGGGAAACCTGGAGCAAAGCTTGACCATGCTTGGAGTAAAAAGTGTTTTATTCTTATGCTTAGGCAGAATTTCCAGCATTCCTGTTGCACCTCTGGTCCTGCCATCAGGCAACCCTGAGAAGAGACCATCATCCAGGCCTGTGGTTGGTAGATCATAACCTGTAGCTCCAGGTCTGGAGGTTGGTGTCCCTGCCTCTGGCAGGGTGGTTGGAAATCTATGACCCTTGGGGTCCCTTCCAACCCATACCATTCTATGATTCTATGATTCCATGATCTTTACACCTTCCATCAGGTGCTCATACCCATGGATAAGGTCCCTCTGAGCCTGCTTTTCTCCAGGCTGAGCAGTCCCAGCTCTCTCAGCCTCTCCTCATTCCATCGTATTTCACCACAGCCATGTGGAGCCACCCCAGATGGCACACAAACACAGAGTCCCCTTCACACCCATAGAAACCCGAGCAGGCAGCCTTACCCGCGGAAACATGAGCCCCGTCATTAGCGCTGTCCCATATGGCACAGTTGTCCCTCCTCATGCAGGCAGCAGCTGCATCTAGCTCTGACTGCTTCTCCTTCACGTAACTGAGGATGGTGTCTCAGGATATTTCTGCGTGGCGTGACAGATAAATGCCAGCGCCAGCACGGAGCGAGCTGCTCCCCGTTCTGCAAAGCGGCGCGGCTACGTGGAGGAGGCCGTACCTGCGCTGAGGAGGACAGGCTTTAAATGGCTCAGATGACCTTCCCTCTGGCATTTTTACACATGCTGAAAATCTTCAGCGTGCGATCTGAGTGCTCTTTGGAGATGGCACATTTGTACGCTGCCTCAAAAGCGGAGAGTGCCTTATGGAAAAAAGCTGACAGCAGTCCAGTGCAGAATATCACAAGATGGTTCACAGGCAGAGCTGCCTTACAGGCCCAATACCAAGGACAAGCTAAATAATTATCATTTTTTAGCATTAAAATAACACCTCAATACAATGCAGCTGTCCCCAGAATGTACCTGTCTCCCTCCCGGCCGGTATATTTCCTGACATGACCATAAAGGTATCAGTAGGTCTCCCTGGGAAGGTGTAGTTGATGAGGGAAGTGTTCCAGGCTTGGTGGCATGGGGTCCCCTGGGTGTTCTGGCCTCCCTTGGCAGGGGAAAATTCCCTTGTTCAGGGAGCACTGGACATGGTTCTTCTAACGCTGGCTTCTTCAAGGGTTTTGGTACTGTCTCCCACGACATCCTGATAGCAAAGCTGAGAAAGTATGGGATAGATGAGTGGACAGTGAGGTGGGATGAGAACTGGCTGATGAGCTCAGAGGGTGGTGATCAGTGGAGCACAGTATGGTTGGAGAGCCGTGACTAGTGGTGTTCCCCAGGGCTCAGTGTTGGGAGCAGTCTTATTTAACATCTTCATCAAGGACTTCAAGGAGGGAATAGTGTCCACCCTCAGCAAGTACACCAATGATACAGAGCTGGGAGGGGTGGCTGACATGCAGGACACTGCACTGCCATCCAGAGAGACCTGGACAGGCTGGAGAGCTGGGCTGGGAGAAACCAGATGAAGTTCAACAAAAGCAAGTGGAGAGTCTGGCACCTGGGAAGGAATAACTGCTGGAATCAGGACAGGCTGGGGGTGAGCTGCTGGAGAGGAGCTCTGTGGAGAAGGACCTGGGGGTCCTGGTGGGTGACAGGGTGGCCATGAGCCAGCAGTGTGCCCTGGGGCTGAGACAGTGGGATCCTGGGGGCATCAGGAGGAGTGTGGGCAGCAGGTGACAGGAGGGGATCCTCCCCCTCTGCTCTGCCCTGCTCAGGCCCCACCTGGAGTGGTGTGTCCAGTTCTGGGTTCCCTGGGATCAAACAGCCAGGGATCTCCTGGAGAGAGTCAGAGGAGGCTGCGAAGGGGATGAAGGGCCTGGAGCATCTCCCCTGGGAGGAGAGGCTGAGGGAGCTGGGGCTGTTCAGCCTGGAGAGGAGAAGCCTGAGAGGGGATCTGATCAATGGGGATCAATAGCTGAAGGGTGGGACCCAGGGGCCATGGGCAGCCTCTGCTCAGTGTCTGTGGGGACAGGACAAGGGGCGATGGGCTCAAGTTGGAGCACAGGGAGTTCCCCCGCAATGTGGGGAAGAACTTCTTGCTGGTGAGGGTGAGGGAGCCCTGGGACAGGCTGCCCAGGGGGTGTGGAGTCTCCTTCTCTGGAGAGATTCCAGCCCCATCTGGACGCCGACCCTGCTTGGGCAGGGGGTTGGATGTCATGGGCTTTATCCAGAAAACTTGTCCCTGTGTGCAAAAATCAAAACTTTCAAAATACCTGAAACAGTGAAGTAAACCTGCCAAATTCAGACACCTGTAGTGCACATCTGTACTTCATTTCCCTGCCTGACACAGAGTAAATCTGGCCACTCCAATAAATTACAGTACCTGCAGTCCTTTACTACAAGTACTTTACTACAGGTAGTAGTACCTGTACATCTTTTCCTACAGAAAATAAATGTCTGGTGTGTTGCAATCAACAATCATTTTTTTGAGGTCTGAAGTACATTTTTGTTACTCTAGGGAAGCTGTGCACTGAACACCATGACCTGTTACTGGCTAATGCTGAGTCAGTGTGAATCCTTCAACCGTGGAGATTGGGAAAGAATATGCCAAAAATAAAACAATATAATAGATGGAAAGGCCAGGGGAAATTGTCTGCCTTCCATTGTTAGATACGAAAAAATTGAATTCAACGAGACTGGAAGCCTAGCAGCTGCTTCTGATTTCATTTTCAAAACTTAGTAGCTGGTTGTACAACCCCATCTCACTCTTCCTGAGGATCAGGCTGAAAACGCAACGACCAATTGATGCAGAGATTATCATCTCAAAGAAGAGTAAAATAGCCTGTGGATAAAAATCCACACAAGCTAACAAAAAGACAATTTCAGACCGGCAACCAGGTGAATAAACAAAGGGAGGGGAAGTGATGAAGATACATGAGCAGCTCCTCTGCCCACAGTATGCCTCATTGCTAGGCATTTAGGTCTTTCACCGCTGTCTTGCAACCCTTACAGACAGCTTCAGGCAAAGTAAATAAATAAATAAGTAGTAGATACAGAGATGGATGGATGGATGGATGGATGGATGGATGGATGGATGGATGGATAGATAGATAGATAGATATAGATAGATAGATAGATAGATAATTTATGTTTGGAACTGAAAAACTAGTTGCTCCCCCCATTTCATTCCATCCAAGGTAATATTGCCTATATCGGTGTAACTAATGTTTACACCCAGAAATGAGAAGACCACAAATGCTAAGAAGAGAAAGGTAAGCAAAAAGGGGACTGAAAGTATTGGAAATCAGTCATGCAGACTAACATCGTGGAACCAAGGTAAGGGGGAGAGTTGGCAGAAATGATAAATAAATTGTCAAAGAGCTTTGCTTTCTCTGCACAGCTCAGGTTGGGTTGTTAACTGGAAGAAGATAAATAAATGAATGTACATTTCTTCTCTTTTTGACCCATTACAAAGACTGTTGTGCCAACAGAACAGCATGGTGAGCTCTGGTACGTAAAGCTCAACTTGAGGAAGGCATCTATTAAAAGTTAAGTTCATAAAGCTGCGTATTAAGCACGTTTTCAAGCCGTGTCGGTTGATTAATTAATTTGCTCAGCATGCATACATATAGAAATCTTTTAACTGTAAATAGTGTTTACTATATTTCAAGATACACATTTAGAATAGTTGCTAAATAGGGGGTTGATTAAACAGAAATACGGCATGATGAAATGTCTTAATATACCTCATATTTACTGCAGCGTTTTTTTCCACTCCTCCATTCTTTGGGAAGTTAAATACTACTGTGCAAATATTGTTTTATGAGGCTCTCACGTTCTAATTCATCCAGTAGAATAATTTAAATTATAATATTGGCTTCAGTAATGCAAGCAGTGATTGAGGAATTTCCCTCTACTTGATGTAACTAAAGGAACTGTCCTATTATGGTACTGTTTGTTAGCCTGTTAGTGTTGTGGTGGCCAAAACCTTATGGTATAAAAAGAAAAGAACCCCCATACCTGAATACAATATATATATATATATGTATAATGCATATATATATGTATTTATGTATATATATATACACACACATATATATACATGTGTGTATATATATGTATATATACGTGTGTGTATATATATATATAGGTCAAGCACACAGCAACTACTACATACTCTGTATATATAGAATATATATATTTATATACATATATATATGTATATAAAGCCCTTAAATTATTTCACACAATATATCTAATATCAATTTTGTACATCCTCCAGTGAAGACTTAATTGGTTGCCTAACAGGCTAGAGAGAGTAACATTTAGCAAATTACTTGCCAAATTTCCTGCTGGCATTGTTTTGCAGGTGCAATAAGCTAAGGATGGCATTATTTCAACAGATAAAGCAGAAAAGGCAGCTTTACAGCTTGTCGTGCAAGGTACATATGATGTCAGGAGTGGAAATCACAGAGCAGGGGAGGAGATGGGTGAAGAAAAAGGCATGTAGGGAAACAGCAACATCATGCAAATACTTGGTTAAGACATGTAGATTGGGTTGAGCTGCACAGGTTTGTTGTTGCTATCATCTAAACGATATTTATTCCCACTGATTGTTGGAACTGGGAACTTGCTTGGGATTACGTGCATATATATATATATATATATCAGCAACCAGGAAACTCATGAAGACATATGTTCACAACTTTTACTGACGCAGAAAACACCAATTTGGTGAACATTTTTTTTTTTATGGATGTAAACTCGCTTTTACATAATTTTCAAAAGAAAAGCACATTTCAAAGCCAGAAATCAAGAAAACATCCTTCAGACAGTTTAACGGGTTGGCCTTTGCCAGCCAGGATCAAGGCTCGACCCTACTCTGCTGCCTTGGCCAGGGATGTGGGGACAATGAGACAAGCACTCTAATTGCAATACAGTGATTCAGGGAGGATTTTATTAACCACTTAACACAGGAGAAAGAAGTTGTCACTGTGGGGTGGTCTGTATCTTTCTAATTCAAGTGCCTTACAGGAGACATGAAAGAGCAGCAGAGGAAGGGTCTCCCATGTACTGGTGAAATCCCACCTGTCAGGCTCCTGGCTTTGGGCCTCTGTGCCATGAACTTTAAAAAAGTTTGGATTTCGTCCTGACATGGGATGGGAATGTATTCTGTATCTCAGAAATCCTCTGAAGACAGGAGTTTAATTTACTCTATATGCCAAGTATATGGAAATCCAGCCAATAAAAAAAATCTATATGTCAGCCAGGTATCATACATGAAGGTGTGGGAGGTGACCAAAAAAGCAGGTACAGGTGGAGCCTACAGTATCTGGTAAAATACATACCAAATAATGCCATTTTCAGCACTGGGAACATGAATTTGTAGCCTCTTAAAGTCTCTCCAGCTGCTTACACCTCTCAGAGAACACAGACAGCACGCAACAGCATTCAATCAACCCAGATACAGACTAATCTGGTATAGCAAAGAGTTAAAAAAAAAAAGTAATAATTCATCACCATATATGAACTCCTGGTAGTGCACTTTTTATTTTTAAAAATCAGAAATCAGCACAAAGTTCAGGGCTTTCAGGAAAAAAAAAAAAAAAAAGAAAAAAAAGAAAAAAGAATAATTTCTGCATAAAGAGCTGCCAAAGAAATAAATGATGGATATTACAATAAATGAGACCATGAAGCCAACGTTACTGCAATGTTTCTCTCTTTTTTGATATCCTAATTTTCTCTATATTTCTGCTCAAGGCAAATAGCGTTCTTGCTACATATTTGTGGAGCATCATGTGAACTTTATTCTAGGATAAAATATCGAAAGAATTAAGTTGTTGAAAATGTATTGAAATGGTTTTAATTATTCAGTATTTTTAATAAGAATGACAGATTCAGAAATTGCAGAGAGCCTTAGGATGATAAAACCTGCAGTGTCTGCTGCAGCCAGCGCTTGCAGTGTCGATTTTATCCTCAGCCAGCAGTTTTTCTGTTTCTGAAGTACCTGAAGCAGCTTGCAGGTATGGCTGAAACCGTGAGGAATTAGTGGTCACTGTGTAAAATCATCCTCTTTCCTGTCTACTTACAGTATTTTTTAGTGCATGAGTCACTTCAGAGGGTGAGATGAAGGGCTTCTGAGGGCTACATTACGGTTTTTATGAGCATAAGAACCTTCAAGAGGTCAAGCACATGGCGACTACAGGCCTGTCTCATTTCCATCCTACACTCACACAAATCATAGTTAAACAAACCCCACACCTTCTTCTTCTTCTGCCTTACGTAGTAACTCTCCACCAGTCCTTCTAACATCTCTGTTCTGCTTCTCAGACGCACGCGTGCCAGTGCGTTGGCACGTAAAACCCACCCACGGTGCTGCAGGAACCAGGCAGGCATATTCTGTGAAAAGGGCTCCGACCCCTCTCTTAGGAAAGATGAAGAATAAGCACAAAGGGTATTGGTGTAGAATTTCATTCCCTGCCTTGACATTTCCTTTTGCTGTACCCAAAAAACCACACAGAAAATGTATGGGAAGAGTAGGGAGACAGAGGTGTCATGGAACAGACTGAAACTGGGCAAATACCCCAGGGGAGAAAGATGATGGAGCCTGTTTAAAATGCCTTTAAGTAGCTTCCTAAAACTGACTTCATGCCAAATAGAAGAGGCAAGGTTTACACACACTGCATGGCATCAGTCTTGCCCACGTTTGTGCCAACCACAGATAATCTCCTTTCCTCCTCAAATCCGCAACCGTCACTATGAATTCTGTGACCTGTGCCAAACTGGAGGTGACACCACCAGTGACACCACGAAATAGGGAAAAAGGAGAGGCAGAAACATGGAAACACTTAAGCAGTTCCCTTCTTCTTGGCAAAGCTGCTAGATTTGTAGGCAATGCTGTCTTGAAACATCTGTAAAGTATGGATATTGACAGAGATAAAAGGTGCAACTCCTCCCAGCACAATGCAGCAGCAAAAGATAAGGAGATTTCCTCATGGAATCTAATCAATAGAGATACCTCCTAAGACCAGGATGTTACTGGGAGAAAAACTAAAAAAAACCCCACAAACCCCCCCTATATTTAAATTGTTCAAAAACTTAATTTAAATATTTTAAAAGTTGGACACTGGCTTAAAGGTCATCACAACATCTGGAGATGAAGTAAAGGGTTAATAAATGATAGAACCACAAACAGGTAACTGTCTAGAGGATTATTTGTCATGGAGGAATATATTAAATAGATGGAGAGATGAGTAAATGGAAAAAGTAAATTGTGCAATTATTTCAAGGAATAAAATGTTTCTAAGACTGAAAGTTTTACAACCTCATGGAACTAGCTGAAATCACACCAGAAAAAAGTAGGCATGAAGGGAAAAAAAGAACAAGATCTATGCACATGGAAAATGGAATGAAACAAAAGCATAAGAGTAAAGGAGTTCCTAGAAGAGTTTAAGGAAGTGTTTAATGTTTAAAATAAAATACTGGTTTTGCAATGTTTTATTTTAAACCTTATTTTTGAAAAAAAAACCCCAAACACTCCAAACGAACCCATTTTTAAAAAATATATGACAGATAATAAAGGAAGAAATTGTCAGATTCTGACATTCTCATCCTAAATATATTCCAAGAAGCTTTAAATTGATGGTATAAAGCAGCACAGATTTATTTGTTTAAGAGAGAAAAAAAAAACCCAAACCCAATATGTGTTGGTTCTGGATTAGTATTCTCAATATCCAAAAATTATATTATAAATCATATAAAGCACATAAAAATCAGTGTTTGCCTCACAGACATGCCAACTGTGGAAATGACAGGTCAGAGACTACAAACTCATTTAAACTCATCAGAATTTTTCACAGAAATAATATTGAGTCTAAAAGAGGCACAATTAAATGGCCTGATGGCAAAATGGTATTAAAAATTGCATGTATACTTCAATATAAAAAAACAAATAAAAAAAAATCTGCAGTAACAGATCTTGAAACTGTATTTGGTACTACTAAATTACACATCAGTGTAACAGAATAGAATTACCACCTGCTGGAAAGTTGTGTGGAGGTCTGAGAGCTGGAGTGCTTGACCACATGGTAATTTCTGTTCAAAATAACAAGCTTAAAAAGTCCAGAGGACACACACACTGTGACACAAATGGGAACATCTGGAACGTTCTCATATGACACTAGACATATGAGAGATGATGGCAAACATATATGATATCACATAAGTAGCTGCTCGCACAGGATGAGCACAAGTGTCTCCTCACACTTAAAAGGTGGACACCGAGTCTCCTGGGATGGGGCCTCCACCACCTCTCTGGGCAACCTGGGCCAGGTTCTCACCACCCTCAGAGTGAAGAACTTCTTCCTCAGGTCTCATCTAAACCTGCCCTGCTCTAGTTTAAACCATCACCCCTCAACTTATTGCCCAATGCCCTGACAAACAGCCCTGCACAGCCTTCCTGTAGGTACCACAGGCAGGGACACCAACCTCCAGGCCTGGAGCTACACAAGGTTGCCCAGGGCCCCAGCCAACCTGGCCTTGAACACCCCCAGGGATGGGACACCCACCCCCTCTCTGGGCAGCCCCTTCCAGCCCCTCACCACTCTCTCTGCAAAGAACTTCCCCCCAGGCTCTCCTCTCCCCCTTCCCTCCTCCAGCTTCACTCCAGCCCCTTGTCCTGCCAGTCTCTGCCCTTTAACAAGCCCATTCCCCTCCTGTTCCTGGGGTCCCTTCAGGGACGGGGAGGCTGCAGTGAGGTCCCCCCACAGCCTTCTCTTCTCCAGGCTGACCCAGCCCAGCTCCCTCAGCCTCTCTGCGTAGGGGAGCTGCTCCAGCCCTCTGAGCATCTTCAAATCAGGGAATGGGAATAGTTGGTGCATGTTACAGTGCAGTGAAGTGTTTTTTCCCTGAAGTACGCATTCAGTGAGCAAACATAAATATCTGGGGACCGTGGGGGAAAACGTAACCCTCCTGGACTGCTCCAGCACGAGGGGTGTGATTGATTAGCAGAGAGATACCACGGTCCTGAGGAACAGTATGTAAATTCTTGGTCACTGCTTTCTCTAGGTGCTAATATTGGGTTATCTAGTCTGTATTAAAGGCTCGATTTACCATGAGCTGGGTTTTCATTAATAAAAACATATGCAAGCACATACATGGAGGGGGGGAAAAAGGGCAAAAAAATCAGTGTAACAACAATTTATTAGACATGCAGGAGCTAATGCAAACCGTTTCTGAACAACTAATTGTACGGCTCGGCATGTGAGACTTAGTGGTCTTCATGCAGGTTGTGTGATAAAGCACACGATGCATTAAAAAGCCCAATTCCTCCCCCCCCCCCCCCCCTTTTTAGCTGCTAGTTCTATAACCTCCTTATTTTCCTAAATTTGCTGAGCCTCTCTCTTTCTTTATGTTGTGGTAGTGAAGCAGATTGCTGATAGCACAATACCTGGTGCAACACGTCTTCTGCAGCAGTTTTCCAGGTAATTTCCCCAAACACAAAAGAGACAACACATACAGGACAGAGCCAGTCTGTAATTTACCTCTGGATAACGAATTATCAATTTAGTCACTTCTCTAACAAAACCAAAATAATTTTCCTCTCTCAGATTGATTTTTAACTGTGCTATTACAATATTACCCCATACTACTCGTATCATGCATATTTAATTTTATTTCTGAGATAAAACATTTTGTGGAAGGAAGAGGAGGATAAACTGACACGAAATGAAACAATTCTTCATGTTAAAAATAACCGGCATGAAAACACAGTTGCGAGGAAGGTAAATTATAAAGTGTGCATTTATCCAATCATTTTAAATACCATAATTACACTGACTGCTCATCAAAAGACTTTTAAGACTCATTAAAATTATAAAACATTTCTAATTAAATCCATATTTAAATGAAGTTTCTATAACGAATCTACATGGTACTTTAAATCAAACAAAAAAAGTTCTGGTGAAAAATCCAATTAATTGAAGTTTTTGTAAGAATTACAGCTTAATGATGGGGGCACAGCAGTTGCCTTTTAGTTAAAATTGAAGATGACTGTGCCACATCCATCTTTAGCCCAAACTTGTCCATAAATTAATCCTTGTTCATGAAATTCCTCACGCCAAGTATTATTCTAGCATGCTTTTTTTTCCTCTCTTTTTTTCTGGAAATAGTAACTTTCCAATTTAAGAATTGATGCAAGCGGCCCTTAGGGTTGACATGACCCTATAACTGATTTAATTGATCCTATTAGAAGAGGAAGAGGATCTGTGTTCCTCTTAGTCAAAAATCAGTCTGAAGCACAAGCATCCACACTTACATGCTCTTACACATAATGTTTTACCAGTTCCAGACTCAGGTGCCTCTTCTCCAGCCAAGGAACTGGGCTGCTGTCCAATGCATTGGGATGGTCCATCAACAGTCATGTAGAGAATGTGCCAAAGTGCTTGTCTTTCAGATCCCATGCAGTATCCCACCTTTATTTACATCAGGCTCCCTCTTCTGATCTCAAATGGCTTTACCATTTCTCAGTTGTATCAACAGGATTGCTCCTTTTATTCTTCCTCAGTGGTGTCACACTGGTGTGAGATTAATTGCCTGCTAAAGATCTGCATTGCCCTATGTGGACTTTCACAAGACCCTGGTCTTCCCCTAGGCTCCACAGGTTAAAGCTGTTCAAGCCGTACACAAAGATGCTCCAAGAGAGAATCTTTCCTTGCTCTTCACCATCAAAGTTGGAAGGGATCTCTACGGGTTATCTAGTCAACCCTTCTCCTCAAGCCAGGTATAACCAGATCAGGGTGCTCAGACCCATGTCCAGCGAAGTCTCAGACCCCTCCAAGGATGGACAGTCTGCAGTATCTTTGGGCAACCTGCTCCAGTGTTTGGCCACCAAACCCAGCATAAATATGTGCAACTCTCCTTACCTATTTACAACCTATGTTGAACTGCATATAATGGTTTGTTAATTAATTTATTTCTTCTCTTTTTTTTTTCAATTGTAGATCCAGTTCTAGTAAACTAGATGAAGTGCAGCTGTGGAATGATTTTCTATGGGTAAAAAAGAGAGAGGTGGCAAAGTTTATATTTTTCTCCGTGTATTTCAAATGAACATCTGCAATTCAGGCTGTAGCTCTGTTTAAGGATGAAGAAATCCAGCGTGGAAGCTCTCATTGGCATTTGGGGATGCTCAGGAGTACAAAGGCTCCCTCCTTACGGTTGGACTCAATGATCTTACAGCTGGACTTGAAGATCTTATGGTTGGACTCGATGACCTCAAAGGTCTTTTCCAACCTAGTGATTCTGTGATTCCTGAGACCTGATGAAACAAGGAAAACTTCAGGGAGCAAAGTGTAAACAAAGAGAAGCTTCCTTGCTACTTCTCCATGTGGACACATCACCTGCAGAAGAGGTGAGGACGTCCTTTCAGAAGAAGAACCTATTCAAAAGGGGCTGAAATTTCTAGAGCTCCAGAGGCATAGGAGGAAATCATGTAGATAAGATGGCAAAAGAGGAGTGAGATGTTAAAATGAAAAGGGAAGGAGGTTTGTACATAGGGAAGGGCAAAACTACGGTGATCTATGAAAATGGGAAGAAAACCTGTATGTCTTCAAGAGGGTCAGACGAAGGGGATCCAGTGAAGGGACTTAAAACTGTTCCTTTATAAAAACATTGACAATGAAGTTCTTCAGCTTTCTGCACAGATATTTCCAGTGGCACAAGAAACCCATACAGCTGAATTTTTAATATATTCTTCTCAAAACAGCCACATAGAGAAATGTATCTCTATTTAACAGACTGTGAAAACAAGGCACACAAAGCTTACAGTGGCCCAGAGTTCAGAGTCTTCTAAAATGTGCACTCTGGTTTCCACTGAAGAAGTAAAGGAAGGAATTAATCCTTCAGCTCCTTCCCCCCTCCCCCCCCCTCCCCCCCCCCCCCCTTGCTCTACTTATTCTCTTTGCTGCAAGTGGTTTCCTTAGAAATAAAGAGATAAGTGCATAAGGATCAGTTGGGGCAGTTTGATTCTGTTATGGCAGTGGTGTCTGAAGAGGTGTTTCCTCTGGCTTACCCAACCCTCTTGGTCATGTTGCCAAGCAAGGTTCTCTACAACTTCAGCTGGTGGGGAGGGAGCTGGTGTGGCAGAGATTAACTTCCAGTATATGATTTCAGAAGGAGGATTTTTCAGTAAGGAATGTCAGCACATGGGTGCTGTGAGAGATCAGTTTTCCAGCTTTCCTGGCTCTAGACTGCCTATCATCCAGCAGCAAGAGCTCTGCCCAGCCCAAGTGAAAGGGAGGACACGACCCAGCAGATCACATCAAATCATAGGATCATAGAGTGGTTTGGGTTGGAAGGGACCTTGAAGATCATCAAGTTCCAACCCCCTGCCATGGGCAGGGACACCTCTCACCAGCCCAGGCTGCTCAAGGCCCCATCCAACCCGGCCTTGAACACCTCCAGGGAAGGGGCAGCCACCACCTCCCTGGGCACCCTGTGCCAGGGCCTCACCACTCTTGTAGTGAAGAATTTTTTCCTAGCATCCAGTCTAAATCTACCCCCTTCCAATTAAAAACCATTCCCTCTTGTCCTATCAGTACATGCTCTTCTAAAAAGTCCCTCCCCAGCTTCCCTATAGCACCTTCAGGGACTGGAAGGTAACTATAAGGTCTCCCCAGAGCCTTCTGTTCTCCAGGCTGAACAAGCCCAACTCTCTCAGCCTGGCTTCACAGGAGAGGTGCTCCAGCCCCCAAATCATGTTCATAGCCTTCTCTGGACCCATTCCAAGAGTTCCATGGTCTTCTTATGTTGGGGACTCCAGAACTGGACAGAATACTCCAGGTAGAGTCTCACAAGAATGGAGTAGAGGGGCAGAATCAGCTCCCTAAACCTGTTGGCATCCTTTTGATGCAGCCCAAGACATGGTTGGCCTTCTGGGCTGCGAGTGCACATTGTTGGCTCTCATCCACCATCACTCCAGGGCTGGGCTCTATCACTTCGTCTCTCAGCCTGTATTGATGATGAGGACCCAGGGGCAGAACCTTGCACTTGTCCTTGTTGAACCTCATGAGGTTCACATGGGCCATTTCTCCAGCTTCTCCAGGTCCCTCTGGACGACACCCCATCCTTCCAGTGTGTCAATGGCACCACTCAGCTTGGTATCATCCCCAAGCTTGCTGAGAGTGCACTCAACCTCATCATCATCACTGATGAAGATATTAAATACTACCTGTCCCACTAAGGACCCCTCAGGAACACCACTTGTCACAGATCTCTATTTGGACTTCAAGCCATTGATGGCTACTCACTGAGTGCGACCATCCAGCCAATTCCTTATCCACTGAGCAGTCCACTCATTAAATCCATATCTCTCCAGTTTAGAGGGAAGGATGTTGTGGGGGACCCTGTCAAAGGCTTTACAGCAGTTCAGGTAGGTGACATCCATTGCTTTTCCTCTGTCCACCCACGCAGTCACCCCAGTATAGAAAGCCACCAGGACCTGCCCCGGTGAAGCCATGCTGGTTGTCTCAAATCATCTCCATGTGCCTTAGCATAGCTTCTAGGAGTATCTGTTCCATGATCTTCCCAGATGCAGAGGTGAGGCCTACAGGTTGGTAGGTCCCTGGGTCATCCATTTTACCCTTTTTAAAAATAGGCACAACATTGACCTTCTTCCAGTCACCAGGGACTCCCCCTGACCGCCATGACTTTTCATATATGATGGAGAGTGGCTTGGCAACCACATCAGCCAATTCCCTGAGGACTCTGGGATGCATCTCATCAGGTCCTATAGACTTCTATAAGTTCAGGTTCTTCAGGTGGTCATGTTTACCAGGCACTGACATTGTAGAGAAAATAAGGTAATTTACAGCGTAGATAGTATCTTGTATTTTGCAGGATTTCTGCTCTACATTGTTTGCAAACAGTGTGATTGTTGCCTTCATATGGGATATTTATTTTGTCATTTCCACCCCTCAATCTGTCCATGTTTGAAATTGCCACCTGTGATAGTCTTCTTTTTCCTTTCCCTTCCTTTTTTTTCTCACCATTTTTTTTTCTTTCCAGATGCTCCAGGGGCAAACAGGCAACAAGTGAGACTCGTTCCCCCCCCTCTACACACCATCTTACGTGTGTGTTTACAAACAGGATGATAAGAATGGTACACTTTAACAAGAGAAGAGCCACAGATCTGAAGAAACAAAAATGAGCTGCAGTTTTAGCAATCAACACTTGTAACAGACTACATAAATTCTACTGTACACAGAAATAACAAGACCTTCTTGAACCCTCCCAGTGATTAATTAGAAAGCCTGTCTTACAGATTTTTCTCTCAGGTGTAGTAACCTCATGGACCTTACCATTAAGAGCTAATAAATAAATGCTTGGTGAAGCACAAACTGGTTGATAGGCAGTGAAAAAGAGTGATGATCTCGGTTTTTATGCAAGACAGTTATCTTGTCATGTTACCTTAGAGGACAAAATAATACCAA
Source organism: Gallinula chloropus (assembly GCF_964237585.1). NCBI lineage: Eukaryota > Metazoa > Chordata > Aves > Gruiformes > Rallidae > Gallinula > Gallinula chloropus. The sequence continues at coordinate 2,164,661 of NC_140089.1, read as the reverse complement.
ATAAAAATAAAATTTTCAAGTGCCTGGTATAATGAATTATTTAGAAAAATTCATTACTGTATTTCCAATAATAATGTGGCACAGAGGAAGCCGAAGTTGCATAGAGTGTTCACTGTTTTCATACTATTTTTAGATTATCTGCACTAAAAACCTGAAACACAAACAGAGAGGAAGCCTACAAAAAATATTAACTAATATAAAGAAGCCACGTTTATTTTATGCCACATGTCTGCATATTGACAGAGGATGCTGGGGTTTTTTACCTTTAAATCATAGTATTTTTGATGTGCTTCTAAAGGTCAAAGTGTGATGCGATTACCTTAAAGGAGGAGGGGAGATGGAGATGTCCCTGGAAAGGAAACTTGGCAGAGTACAAAATACACTGACATAATTAGCTCTTCTCACAGATTGCATGGCACATCACAAGCTATGTATTTGCTTCTGTGTTGCACGTGTTATGATAATAAACCATCGTCACACAACTTTTTGTCACGTCAAACCAGTGTGTAATGTACAAACAGGAACTTCCAGACTACCTAAAAGATGTTGTGACTCTAGTTCTGGCCCCTTTGCTTCTCCCTTTCTTATAATTTAAGATGATTAAGATTAAAAGAGAAATAAATGCAATTCATAGACATTTAGATTGCCAAATGTGTATTTGGTCCTTAAACTTGAGATCAGTTAAACTGTGTAACTAGATAGGAGAACCTTAGATGCAGAGTAAATAATTTTTGTCTTAATAGTTGAAATAGAAAGAATTTTTTAGAAGTGTGACACAGGAAAACCTTAATTCTGTCACTGATGTATCCTGCCATACTCATTATAGGTTGCCTAAGCATAAACTGGTTTTTGTAGCCACTACCAGAGGAACAGGCTGTTGCCCCCAGCCTCTGGAAGAGGAAGATGTGCACAGTATGGTTCCTGTCTGACAACTCCTCACAGATGCAGGAGCTATGGATACCCACTTTGATGGCCACCAAGTGCAAGATCTGTGGCCAGACTGGAACGACTCCTGCTCATCTACTCACTGCTGAAGCGTTTCAGAGATACCAGCGATGTTCCCCTCAAGCAGAAATCCCAGGTTCTAAGATAGGAACGAAGGGAGACATGGGAGGCAAAGGAAGGGGCTGCCTCAGGAGATTTTGTTCCAGTGCCTGCAAGATAGGATACATGTCCATGGTTTTACTGAGGATAAAAGGAACTTTGTCCCCTGGTTGTTTTTTCCCCTCTTTTCTCTCTCCACGACAATGGACAGTATGAGAAGAAAGTGCAAAACCCCACAACATCTGAAGCAATGCTTAGCTGGTCAGGTCAGGATGCTTCCATTCAGAGGATTCAAGGATCACTGCTTAAGAGGATATCTGACTTTAAATACAGACAGCAGAATATCTTAGGGAACAAAAGTCATACTAAGAAAGAAAGAAAAAAAAAAGGCAGAATAAAATGTATGCAAAACCCTTAGAGTCAGATCTCAATATTCCTTTTTTCTTTTTCTTTTTTTCTCTATAGAAATAAAATATAAATAGAGTTGATAAAATAAACGGGGCAGGCTTTTCATACCCTGCAAAATAAAATATCCTTCTGTATTCTGAAACAGCGTGAGATGTCAGACGCTAAGCACATCAGTGAGCCCCGGAAAAAGTAAATTTAAATAAGATATGAACTGTGCTATGCACTGGTAGGAAGCACATAAATTAATTTGACCTGTCAGCTGAAAGTGGAAGGGGGTGTGCCCAAGCTTAAATAAATCCTCATGCTGCTTTTACTAATTAACATCTGTAAAAATCTACCCCTGCTGAAAAGCACCCTTAATATTCCACTTAACCCGTTTAAAGTTCACCATTTTTCCCTCCAAGCTCTTCCAAGTTATGCAATGGGAACTACATCCCTGGATTTCTTCTTGTGTTCCTTAGTTTTGAGACCCACATTTTGACAGCTCACCTCCCCCCCCCTCTCCCTGCCTTCCCCACCCTTGATTAATGTCTCCTAGGAACCCCTATATGCCTGGGTTGTAAGTGATCTAATTTTGTGAGGGAATGCCTGGGCTGGTACTTTGAACCGATTCACCACCCAGGTAGCTACATTTGGACTAAATGAGCTGTGAAGAGCTTCATCTAGGGCCATCACAGTCTTTCTTCATGTAGCCCCATGTAGTGCGCAGCCACCGCTCCAAACGTGATTTGTCACAACCCATCAATAGAAAATAAATTATTGCCATTCTCGCTTGTCAATGGGCTTGTCTTCACTTCGGCTGGCCTAATGATTGGAAGCTCAAAGGGAACATTTCCAGCCTTTGTGGAGCATGATTATGACTGAGCACACTACTCCCCTATGCATCCTGGCCAGTAAAAACATGTAGGGAAAGCAAATTATTTCAATGTTTTGCACCGATGATTAGAGCATTGGCCATGAATGCTAGAGAAGCTTGCATCTGACAGTCAAGACTTGTTCAGTTCTGACATTTATTCGCTCATTTTAATGCCACTTGCATGTGCAAGGTTGCCACATCTGTGCGTGTGCAAAGAACACACCGTAATGCCAGAGGGCAGGAATGCCAGTGAGGGGAATGACCTGGGCAAGATCACAAACCTTCAAGGCAAAGAGATAAACTGCACCTAGAAGTGAAAAAGATAATTTAAATTAAAATCACAGTCGTGATTTTCTCAGACATGCAAAAACCCCACGTCGAAGGGGCAGCTTGCTCAGAATTCTTACCCTGAATTTAACAAGAAGTTGTAGCTGACCTCTGGGAGTGAACACTGCAACAATACATTGGCTTTTAAAAGCCACTCAATTTTCCATAGGCCACCGAAAAGGGAATGAAATAGCCTAAACAGACCGCATTAATTTGGATTTTGAAATTCAAAGGCGTTAGGTCGAAAGGCAACTGCTGTAACCAGGTAGGGAAAAGCACAGATAGGATGTTCTCCATAATGGATATATCTGCACCACAGTGGAAAGAAGCCCAAAATTGTCTGTTCTAATCTGCAGTATGTAAATAATGTGACTGGAGATGATACATATTATGAAATACACTTTTACAGTTGAAGTATTTTGTACAGGAGATTGGCCAGTAGCTGCATTAGGAGGGAGAAGTGTCTCTGGTTCATCTTACTAAAAAAGGCACTTGGTTTCATTCCATAAAGATGCATCAGACAAAACCAAGAGATGTTCTTTAAACAATCATATTTTCAAAAATGGTTGCCTAACCTCTAGTTTAAAAAAAGGTGAATATTCAAAGCCCCCATTATGGGATCAAGTTTTGCTAATTAAGCACTTGCAATTGGTAAGGGGGAAATCAATGTGCCAATGATGTACTCAATGGTCACTTGGGCTATTTCATATAAATTGTTTTTTTGTTGTTTCTTCTAAAGGCAGCAAATTCAGGCAAATGTTATGTGCTTGAAATACAACCACAGAATATTTACTATTTGTGTTAAAACCTACAACCCATCAGTGCAGGGAGTGTGAAAGGACTCCGATGTGACCAAGTACACACACCCAGCCCTAGCAGACCCAATGTGTGGTGGATCAGTGGCACAACTCCCACCCACGATGACCACATGAACCACTCCAGTGGAAAAAGTGAGCTCTGCTTGAAGAATTGCACTGTCTGCAGGGATGAGATTGTTGAACAAAACCATACTGTGATGCTTTGCAGAAAAGGCTGAACATGTGCAGGCTAAAGGCTTGGCAATAAGAAGACAAGAAAAAGAAAGTCAAATGAATTGTTTCTTTAAATCTCAATATTCTCAGTTGCTGCTTGGGTCTGTAAGTGCTTGCAAAAGCAATACATTAACCAGTAACACAGGAAGTAATTATTTTACATATATCTGTCGGACTGTACAGACATGTAATCTGCTGCAGAACTGGAGGCAAAAACTGAATTAGAAATTATATTAAAGAACCAAAAATTATTCAGGCATATTTTTTCATACACATACCAACTCAGCTATTTCAGTAACCTGAAGCTGTCTAAAACAAGGTACAAAACAGAAAGAGAGAAACAGATAGACAACAGTTGCACCATAAAGAAGCTTAATCCTTTCCCTGTTTTACAAACACTTTGCCTGTCCAGGATATTCCCTGTGCTCGTTTCAACTCATCCTGCAAGAGGCTAACTCATTTAGAAGTGCTATTTCCCCTTACCAACTAGATAATGCTACAGAATAATCCGACGTTTACAAATTTTCTCACAGATTAAAAAAATTGTTAAGAAAAGGTTTAAGGTCAGGTACTTAAAAAGTCTGAAAATTCTGGAATTATAGGTAACTATGAGTTTTAATGTTTAAGTTCCATACACCATTTTTCTACCTATCTGTCTTTTTGGTGCACAAAATCTTTTAAAATAAATCTTTCAATATGTAATATTCACTATTGCATTTTCCACTAAGCATTCAATGTGTGACCTTATATCTAATTTACTAGAGACTTCAAAGCTGCTATTATTATTACTATTATTATTGTTGCTATTATTATTATTATTATTATTACTCTTTTCTTTTGCAGGCATCAGTCTCCAAGTGCTTCACAAACACTAAAGGAAAATTTTATTCAGCATACTTTGAGATGAAGAGTTGCTACCCTGCTCAATGTATCGCTGAACTGGAAAAGAGATTAAGACCGAATTCAAGTTCTCAGTTTGAGGCAACGTTAATGCACTCTTGCAGAACACTTAGCACCACACACTGGTTTCCTTTCTGGAAGAACTTCTCCCAGTGATTTAATCTGCAGCTGTGAACGCTCACATCTGCTCCAAGATAACGTGTCATACTCTCCAGTTCAAGTTCCTGCACAAACTCTGTCAAAGAGGCGAAAGTGGAAGAATTCAGCACGTTGCTCAAGCACTCGCATCCTCTCCTGCAGCTGTCTGCCCGTTCACACATTTCAACTGTGGTGGTAAGGAAGCAGAGGCTTTTCACAGGGCAGCTCTGCTCGCCGTGCAGCCACGCTCCAGCAACAGCACAGACCATGTTTTCCTGAGTGAAAGTTCTATGAAAGGAAGGAAACAGGTACTGGGCCATTAATTAAAGCTCTCCTGTAATGTATGCAGAAAATGCTCGTGTGTCTCAGTAACAGCTTTGCCACACTCTGTACAGATGGATGTATCCTGAGGATAACACATTTTTCCTTAAGGGTATACCAGGGATATACCAAATATCTCACTGTATATTTGGGTGAGCACGAAACCTCACACGAAGCTGCACTGGAAACTTACAGCTTAATAGAGCAGAATTTTGTAAAAATTACCCAATAGTAATTGTTATTCTCTCTTGACATAACAAACCAAAATGTTAGATATTACCTCTCCCATTGTAATTTTTTAATACTCTCCTATTGTCATCAGAAGCATAATAGAAAAAAAGACTGCTGCGCATACATTATTTTCTTTTGATTAAACAGGTGCACTGGTATTTCAATCATTTTAAATCATAATTAAATGCCCCATTTTTTTCATTGGCTTTTTTTTTTTTTAATAAAAACATTTTTGCAATTAAATTCTGAAAGGAGGGTTTGGTGGTTTTTTTTTTTCCTCTCCTTCTTTCTTATAGTTATATTTCTAAAGAAATAGAATAGACAGATTTATTCACTCTGGAAAGGTGGAAGACCTTACCCAGAATGATCTGATTATACTATTCATAAAAAGAATGAGTCTTCCACATCATCCTTAGTTTTATTTTACACCTTTACAATACTTCTGAGCTGCTTGATGTTGCTTATAATCTACAGGCTTCTCGACCAAATAAGAATCAAAATTATAAAACACTGAGGTGAAGTGACAACACATTAATAACCACATTATAAGGAAAGTTTGTGAAAACAGTATGGGTAAAACACTGGTAGAGCATGGATAAATGCTCTACCAATGGGTAGGAAGCTGCTACACTAGGATAGGGTATATGTTCAGGACAGCCAATCTGTTCAGAAGTTTCTAAAGAATTTAGAAACTCCAAGTGATCTACTAAAAGGTTTGCATTCTTTGGCTAGATGCTCGACACCACTTTCTCACAGGCTCAAAGTCAAGCTTTTTAGAAGCACACAGAAGGTAACAACGACAACAGAAATTAAATGGACATGTAATTCACATTTAAAAGGATGGACCAACCACAAACAAAGGATGGGCGAACTCTCACTTTCACTTTTTACATTAAGATAAAGTGCATTGGCTCTGGAATGAGTTAATGCAACTAATGTTCAGATCTCTGTAGAGGATGCAGAGTTTAAGCACTTCAACAGTCTCTCTGGTTGGCTTCTTGTTAGTGCCCTGACTTGGGTTATAAAAAGGTAAGAAAGAAAAAAAGAAATAGCCACAACTGAAGAGGCATATATGGTACTCTTACTGTACTTGCTTCAGTTAATGAAAAATATCTCATATTTCTATCCCAAAACCATGATCCACTGCCACCAAGAAATATTTTTCAAGGGAGGCCATCACTTTAGCTTCTCCAACAGCAAAGGTTACTACTACTGTGGTTTTGGCTACATGTGCTGCAGGTTTCATTCACCTGGCTTCAGGCAGATACTGCATTTTTATAAAGCACACTAATTAGGGCAAGAAATAGAAGATTAAGCTGGAAAAAAAAGTCTTTGTAGTGGCATCAAAACAACAAAAAATCCCAAACAATGGGTTTTGAAGAAGTGGGATGATAATCATAGTAAGGCTGAATATTTGAGAGAGCTTTTGCTCCAATATCTGGACTTCAGCAACACATTACAGGCTAATAGTGTGCATGAGTAATATCACATGATCAATATATGGCAGTAAAATTTATTGGAGGGAACACCTTCCTGCTAGCATGGTGGTCTAGGAAAACTCAGGTCTAGTCATCCCCCCTTGCTCAGATACAAATGGGTTGGTTAATCTTTCATTGTGTGTAAAAGCAAGAAAGTATAGCTGGTCATTTATAGGCATTGAGAATGGCATTTACCAAGCCACCAGAAATCATTAAGTCTTTGTTGCAAACTTCAGATTTCAAAAGATATAAAAGTATAAAAACCTAATCCTGAACAGGTAGCTAAAAAAATCAAAATTACAAGTATTTCTTCTTGCAGTATTCAGGTGATTTTCAAAGAAACAAAAGAGTCCTTGAAGAACAGTATGCAATCTTACACTATTCAGCCTATGCATGCCTTCCCAAGTATGATTTTAAAAGGAAATATTAAAATGTTCTTCTCAATATAGTGAAATGTAATGATACATGGATGCAAATCCCTTACGCCTGAAAATTAAGACAACCATGTTGTTGATACACATGTCTCTGTAGATGTATACTTTAAATAATAATATTATGTAACATTTACTTGTAAAATTACCTTGGTTTTAAGCAAGATCAACCTTTTTGTGATGTGGAGCGGTACCTGTAGTATTCTCAGTTATTTGGAGCAAGAGCTCAGATATGGAGAAAAGAGTTAATCACAACTCTCTTTTAAAGGATAAAACTACCTTCTTTAATTATTACACTGAGGATTTCGTAATTCAACAATATAGTCCCACTAATAATTCTGTCTAGAAGAAATTTGCATGTTTTAAATTGGAGACATTTTAAAATACCATAGTTAAATCCTGATTGTAAGAGAAAGTTCTTTTTTAGATTTATTTCAGCTTCTATCAGATGGCATTATTTTTCCAATAGTCACTAACTCCATACATCTCATTTGAAGCAGCTATGTCCAACCTATAATTATTTTCTTCTAATTAGAGTAATTCATGGTTAATTATTCAAAACGATTCTTCTTCAAAATCAAACCCATTTCTCGCCATGGCACTTTTAAAATGTAAGATACAAATAAAATATTCCTCAATGCAAATTTTTGCAAGAAAAGAATGTCTATTTTGCTTTCTTAAAATAGCATTTAAATCTTTGTGTAGTGGTAAGGACTCTGATAATACCAAAATCATAGACAAAATTCTGTGCTGCTTCAGGGGAGCACATATTTCCATGCATATGAGGTTCCTGCATAGGATTGATGTCTTTAACCTGCAGTGACCAGGCTAGAGTGTGCATAAGAAGGCTTTGACAGTGGCAAGGAATACACTGAGACCTCAAAAACACTGCAGGAAAGCAGACGTTCCTGCAATCTCGTGTAAGATCTGATCAAATCTCACTTAACTATAGCTTTGCTTATTCATGGTGCAAACTTAATTTGATGTGAAGTCACACCCTCCATAATTAAGGCTCTGGAGAGATGTTATTGTGGCCTTTCAACATTGAAAGGGGGCTGGAGAGGGGCTGGTGCCCAGGGCAGGGAGGGCCAGGCCCAGGGGAAGGGTCTTCAGCTGCAGGAGGGGGATGGAGAGGGGCTGGGAGGCAGAAATCCTTCCTGGGGAGAGGGGAGGCTCTGGCCCAGGGTGCCCAGAGAATCTGGGGCTGCCCCGGGATCGCTGTCAGGGCCCAAGACCAGGGTGGATGGAACTTGGGGTACCCTGGGCTGGGCTGGGGGGGTGTCCCTGCCCGTGGCAGGGGGGCACTGGGAGGTTTGAGGGCCCTTCCCACCCAAACCAGTGTGTGGTTCTGTTGTGTTGTGTTGATGTTCACATTTTGAAGTGTTAACAAGAAGTCCAAATAGTTACTCACTACCTCCATAGGGATTCTCTTATGGATCACCTTTAAAAATAAACTGGGGAACAGACTGAAAAGACTCCTTCAACTGGCTGGCCCCCCTTATTTATACTGTACACTTGATGTACAGTATAAATACTCCTGTTTTTCATGACTAAGTCCATCAGCCCAATTTGATTAAAACTAGTCAAGAGTTTCAGGCACCCTGTCCTGCAGGATTGAGCAATTAAATGCTCTGCTGAAATTTTTCACCCCACTCCCGTGCATACTCGTCTCTAAATTTACAATGACCTCACCACTTAAATCAAGAGATAAAATTAAGCACTTATTAAATAACCTTGTTTTGACAACCAAGTCCATGCTATGTTCCTGCAAGTTATTTTTGGGCTGCATGTGGCAAAACAGTGCATTTGCATGACCGAAGTTAAAACTGTTGAAAACAGTTGAAAAAGTGGATACATAAAGCAGAAGATATAAACTGCAAAGCTGTATCATGCTGCATTTAGTAAAGTAACTTTTCCGACTGAATCTTTGACAGATTGAATATTTTACCACATCAATTCCAAAATCCAGAAGCAGCATGCTCGGAGGCGCTTTTGATGCTGCATTTCTGCTTGGTTTACATTTCATTTCACCTATATCTCTCAAAAGAGATCAAATTAGTCATGAAGATCCAAATTCCAGCGGTATATGGGACAGCATTATTACATGGATGAATTTCTACAGGAATTCAGTGACTTCAGTGGATGATGAGATGATTTCTTTTTTTTTTTTTAGGCATTTTTTTTTCTCTGTAAAGATGATGCTGTAGGAAAACTACTTGTAGTAACTTGTTAGTGCAGTGCCATGACAACTGAATTCAGGGAGACATCGCTTGGTTTTCTGAAAGTGTTAATGGTGTTTATTGTCTCATTGACCAAACCTAATTTGAGCACATAAAAATCCACAGCCATAAGCACACACAACAAACCAAAGCACAGAAGATATGCAAGAAAAACAGCCTGTATTATCCACTCAGAAAGCTCCTGCATTGTCAAGAGTTTATTTATGGCTGCACAATGAAGCACAGCAATAAGGCAATCCTACACAGTTTCAGGATAGGCAATATATTAAGAAAAACAGTAAATCAGTCAATCTCTTCTCTCAAAATTCAAGTAAATCTGTGCTGGGCTTTATTCTATGTTGCTACATGTGTCTGAGTTATCCAGCGTATTAAAATATTACTAAGACCATGCTGCAGAACTGAATTCATTGTATCTCTCTGATGGAGCAAATAGACCTTTTTTATTTTTAATGTCAGGTATACAGTTAATATCATTTTGAGAGACGAGGCACAATGTAGGACACTCATTTTAAGCTGCAACTTGATGTTACAAAGGCCCAAGAAGTTATCTCTTTTGGCCCACACCAGAAACTACACAAAAATAACAACATCAAAAGATACAGAAAGCCACCTTCAGAAATTACCATGCTACTATCAGTATAAATCCTTCCTCGTAATTCTGAAGCACAAATAAAAGCCAGGGCTTCTAAGTCCCATATCCTGTATTGGAAACATTTCTCTGGAATTAGGCACACACAAATGATGTATGTACTTGCCTTCAAATCGGGCCCTAAACCCCCAGAAAAATCTAGCATATTTTTAGCAGCTTTGTAGAGCAGCTCTTTATGGTACCCAAACAAGAGGACTTGCTTCACAGTTGCATAAATTTCTTTTATTTAATTACCTGCTACTTCTTCCTGCAAGTTGCAAAGCCTCATCATTTTCCTACAGCCCCCAAAATGCTTGTCTTAGCCTTTTTTTCCCGTGAAAGATTCCCAGTCACAGCTTTCCCACAAGATGCCTTATACAAGCAGCTTATTTTAAACAAGGTCGTTTGGCTTCTTTTGTTACTAGAGATCAACTGCCGCAGAAAAAAGGAAAAAGATAGATTTGTAGAGGTTTGGTTTGGGTTTGTTTTTTTTTTTTCTTTATGACCCATTCTTAACTATTTAGCATCTGAAACTCTTCCATGACTTTGCCATGTATGTCACTGCCTCGTGTTTGGCCCCTCTTTGCAATGCCTGTGTTCCCTCTGCTTCCCTCCCCCAGCTGTGAAGCAATCTGGTTTTCAGAGACTCTGGACTTGGCCAGCTTCTGGAAATATCTGTATTCCTTATCAGGATCACATACTATGATAAGAAAATGAAGAAAACAGTCTCTGTCACTGATGAATCAAAACAAAAAGGCAACGCCAGATGTTTCCAAGGACAAGGCTGCAAGAGAAGACCTCCCTGAACTGTTGCTGTCAGCTCTTATTAGATCCAGCCCAGAAAGAAAGCTCTGCAACCAAACACCTGGCCACAGTTAATGCTGCTGGGGCCTCAGAAATCATCCTGACTAGAGCTGTACAAATCCTGGCTATACAAGAGATGGTTGTTCTCTGCTATTCATCACGGTACCAGGCTGAAGTCACACTTGTGTTTAACATTGCCTCCTTTGCCCTTACTCCCACTTGTCCTCCAGAAGATCTGTCCTAATTGATCTTTCTCCAGCCCTGAAATCTTCTTGCCCTGTGGCACATGTGTACAGGAGTCTTTTGCCTTACACTGGCCCCTGAAAAAAGTCTTCTACTTTACCTTGCTGTTTGATATATCCTTTGACTTCTCCAGCTTCGTCATTCCTGACTTTCACATTGCTCAGCCCCTCAGATTAAGAGAAACCTTTGGCTTCTTTTGTAGACAGTCTTGAGATCAGAAGGGTTTCTCTCAAAATCAAAATCAACTCCCAGTACAGAAAGAAGAAAAATGCCTCGAAAATCCCTCAGGAAAACAAACCAGAGATAGTCTGTGTATTGGTTCCTTTCTATCCCCTGACCAAGGCCGTCAGCAGCTAAAAAATCACCAAGCTGATAAAGACATAACAGTTAATTTCCAGAATAAACCAATCTCGTCTCAAGGAGAAAGAACCTTATGGAGGAGCTATCACATCTGTTTCATGGGAAAGTTGTCAATTCACCAGTGTCTGCCGTATTACAATGTCTCTCAGTGTTCAGGATATGAAGCTTAGTGATCCCCCCCCCAATATTTTTCTGATGCTTACTCAGTTTTCTGTTCTGTTTTTCATTTGGCTTCCTGAGGAGGTCTGGCATAGCACTGACATGACTTGCAGCAGCACAACAGCATAAGCAGCACAGATTTTGGAAGGAACAGACTGCCCTTAGTGAAAGAAACATCAATAGAACCGCATCCACAGACCCACAACAAATCACTACATGCCATTAGCAATGTCCACATTAAATAAGCTTCATAAGAGTACTCAAAAATTTGAGTCAAAACCAATGTGCCCTTCAGTTTCCACAGCAAATGGTGATGCTAAATTGTGGTCTTCAGAAGCAGAGAGGCTGTACAGTCTCCATCTGTACGGGTCTTCAAGGTCAGACTAGATGAGGTCCTGAACAACCTGATCTGTCCTCACAGCAGCCCCCAAAGGTCCCTTTCAACCTATGAGTCCGTGATTACTTCAAGTGCTTCACCTATTATTGGTGGATTATACCACATATGTGGTTTTTTATGGGGTTCAACAAGGCCTAGTGGCAGGTCCTGCACTCTGGTCACAATAACCCCAGTCAGTGCTACAGGTTTGGGGAAGACTGGCTGGAGAGCTGCCTGGAGGAGAAGGACTTGGGGGTGTTAGTGGACACCCAGCTGGACATGACCAGGCCATGTGCCCAGGTGGCCAAAAAGGCCAACAGCATCCTGGCCTGTATCAGGAATGGTGTGACCAGCAGGAGTAGGGAAGTGATTGTTCCATTATACTCAGCTCTGGTGAGGTCACACGTTGAGTACTGTGTTCAGTTTTGGGCCCCTCACTACAGGAAGGACATTGAGATGTTGGAGCATGTCCAGAGAAGGGCAACAAAGCTGGTGAAGGATTTGGATCACAAGTCCTATGAGGAGCGGATGATTAACTGGCTTTTTAGTCTTAAGAAAAGGAGGCTGAGGGGAGACATCACTCTCTACAACTACCTGCAGAAACGGTATGGAGGGGTGGCCATTGGTCTCTTCTCTCAGGTAACAAGTGACAGGATGAGAAAAAATGTTTTCAGATTGCACCAGGGGAGATTTAGGTCAGATATCAGGAAGAATTTCTTCACTGAAAGGGTACCCAAGTATTGGAACAGGCTGCCCAGGGAAGTGGTGGAGTCACCATCCCTGGAAGTATTTAAAAGGCATGCAGATGTTGTGCTTGAGGACACGGACTAGAGGTGGGCTAGGCAGGGTTAGACTGTGGTCGGACTTGTTCTTAAAGGTCTCTTCCAACTTAAGTGATTCTATGATATTTTCCCATGGGCCTGTTATTTAACTCATTCTTGCCTTACTAAGTACCGTGCCAAAGTCTTTCTTTGGCAGAAGGCACGTCTTTCTACATTAGCAATATTCATGCTCAATACTTACAATGAACTTTACATTTCTTCTATGCTAATCAGCCCACATATTCCACACATCCTGATTCCAAGTGGTGGGTGTGGAAGATAAGGGAATCGCCATCAAAGGTTAAGACTGCATTCTGAGCTAACTTGGCATGCTCCTTTTAAAAGAAAGCTACTGCACAATTAAAAATTGCTAGTGGTTTGTAAGACATATACATAAGGAATAAATGATGTATTCTCCAATTTGAACTTCAGGCTACCAATAAATTATTCAGCAAAGCTGTATTCAGTAGACTGCAGTGTCCTAAAGTTTCTTGCTTTTTCATGTCATGAACCATGTTAATCATTGCTTACTTGAAATAGATTATTTCAGACAATAGGTAATTCCAGAGATTCTGCCTATTTTTGCTGAATGCATGGGCTAGGCATCTTTTAAAATACTCTGTTAAAATGGATAGCCAGTCAACTCATCCCCTTAGTTGTACTCTTAAAAATAACATGTGCCACTGAGATGCATGTTTGATATCTACTGTGCTTTTAAATTTTTAAATTAAAGCAACAACAAGCTGTATTATGTGGGGCTTTGAAAACACTCTGCCACTCTAGCTGTTTAGCAATACTTAGGGATATGGTTTAGCACAGGATGGGAATGGTTGGACTCGATGATCTTCAAAGGTCTCTTCCAACCTTGTTATTCTGTGATTCTGTAATAAGGTTCTCAAGTTTGTAAAGGTATGACATTTTAACAAGCATTTTGACCATCATGACCAAAATGATCATTAATGTAACAAATACAGGTCCAAATGCTGCAAAATCTTAGAAAAGTACTGCAATTTCTGTTTCTTATGGAATCACTCTGTATAAATTCATTTTACAATACCTGGCATTTTGGTTTAGAGAAAGAAAACAAAGGAGGCAGAACACACCCCCTCCCCTCTGTTTTTACAAAAGAAATACATTAATGCAGACAACTGTTAAGAATTTCTCTGACTTCTGAATCAACAGAATCCCTGTACCTATTTCTTAACAACAATAATATAACTAATTATTTTTTTAATATTTGCTACTACTTAATTACTTTACTTTGCTAAAAAATAAAGGTCATTAAAATAATCTTGAAACTTGACTTAGATTTCAGAACTAACCTGCAAGTTGTAAAACCTTTAACTATGTTCCATTTAACACATTTAATAGATGTAAAAGCTTACAAGTGATGATATAAAGGATAATTTACGCTTGCAATGCATTTTTGTCCAATTAATAGATTGCCTGTGTGTTGCATATTTTGCATGACAAAAGAGCAGAATATTAAACTGCCATTCATAATGAAAATGCACTTTGCAAATTAAAAGTGCCGAAACAGAAATTTTTCACCCTGTTTAGGAAATAAACAGTCCTTAACCAATTAAACTGCATTGTAATAATTCTATGATTTATTGCAAGTTGTTTAACTTTCAAAACTCGGCTAACCCATATTAAGGTCACAATCCATCATGTCTTGCTTGGAAAGCCAGCAAATAATGGCTGTTGTATTAGCTGCTTTTGATGATAGTATGAAAGAAGTATTAGCACTTGTCAACAAAACTGCTTACAACATAACATTAGCATGCATGGGCTGCTGTACCTATTTATTATTCTGGCAGCTTCACACATATTGTTACAAGCTTATAAAACATTTTGTCGGGTGGAAACCGAATGTACACTGTTTGGTTTTCTGATAGACTGGCAGCATAAATGTCTGGGCTGACTTAGTTTAGTTTAAGTGTAAATAGAGACACAAATTCTTCAACCTGTTCTCTTATTGATACTGAAAAGTGCTGAATTATTCAGCATCCAACTCTTCTGTTTGTGTCTATCACAGTTATCAATTACCCATCAGTCTTCTTGTCAAAACAGAATGGATTAATCTGGCTGAAAACAAGACAAATAAGTGGATACTATAACAGGGGTGCAGGGTTGCCAAACTGTCAAAGGGAAATCCAGGCAGTGACATTTGCCGTCAAAAGTCGGATATCTGGCTTAAGTGAGCAAATGATTTCCCTTTACGAGCCAAGAATGCACTTAGCTTACCGTAAGTAAATTAATCTGCCTACTTTGCCTACTAATGCATTATCAACGGTGATAGCAACAGCAATTTTGTACTTACTGCTGGCATGCCGCGGCGGCCCAAAGCTTTGTCTGCAAGTTGACTCCTAAATATAAATATAGACAAAATACTGTCTTATTTTATAAATTAAAAGAGAATTACTTGAAGAGATGAACTCCTCAGTATGGTTACTTGTGTTACTGTGATCAATTCTGCAGCTGATGCTAAGAGATCAAGTAACTCTTGGAATAGCAGGTTTGTGGAATACACGCCAACAGTTCATTTTCCTCCCTGGCTTCAGACTTAAAAATCTTGCTTGGCAACCTCTTTAGGTCCATCCATTACTCTTGAAAAAGCATAGAGATGCATGTGATTTCATTTGTGCTTTTAGGATAAAATGTTAGTAACAAGTGGTGCCTGATTCGGGACAAAGGTTTGGCACCCACTGAGTCGTGTCTTGGGTTCCCATCAGAGGTCTCTGGTTTGTTTGCCTTCCCTTGCCTCTGCAGTAATACTATGAGAAATTAGCCTTCTAAGTTATTTTAGCTAATAATCACTAATGCCTGGAGCCCTGCAATCATGGCAGCAGACATCAAGAGCTTAGTGTAATCCAAACATTTCTATTAAGTACTGAATTAAAAGCTTTTGTATTTTAGGTAATGCATGCTTATTTTGGAAATTTATCTGCTACCCTATTTAAATGCCTACATAGACTTGTACATTTAAGTGGCATGCTCTGGACTTTAAAATGCAGGTTAAAAGTTGCCGGTATCTCGTGCTCTGTATAAAATATCATCAAGAAAGCAAAGTATTTACAAAATCCTGAACAAAATTTGCACTGTCTGCTAAACAGTTTGCCAGATGAAAAAAAAAAAAATCTCCATGCATTCCTACATCAACTGTTGTCGCTTCCAAAATGTCAAAACATGGTCAAGAGCACTACAAGGTTAAAATAGTTTCTGTTCTTTCTCTTGTTAAGTCTCCAAGTGCATAGAAGAGGCAGAAATTAGCAAGGCTATTTTGCAATCATTTCCCCAGCATGCTTGACCCACTGCTGATCTCTCTGAATACCCAGTAAAAATACAATGAAAACCATTAAAAATCATGTAATTTCATTAGAGCAGTGAAATTTACCCAGTATATGCTAATCTTCAACTTTTTCATTTCTACTAAACATGAACAATACACAGCGGGCTCTGTTAACCACTTGATATTAAGCATCAGGATTTACTGGCAGACATTTAACAGTCAAGAAAAGATTGCACTGGATCTGCTAGTTATAAAAGTTATTCAGACTGTATAATTCAGGATTGCTAGACATCTGCTCCGTTCTTTGACTTTTAATAACTCTAAGACTGTACTGTCAGAATTGATAAAGAATATATATATTCTAATATTTTTTGTTCTTCTTTCAGAGATAGGCTCATTGTGATCTGTGAATTTTTTTGAGAAATTAGTGTCAGGTCCATGTCTGATTTAACTCTCTTGATCAGTTCTAAGTGAAGCAGTGTAAAGAGATCTCAGACATCTTTCAGAAAGACCTTACCAGCTCCAACCAGGAAACAATATAAACCTATCCGTTACTTACTTCTTGACAAAACCATTCTGTTCTCTAGCAAATTAAGGAATCATTTTTTTTTCCCCATGATTGGTGAGAGCAACTATTATTATTATAAAAGATACAAAATAATTTAAACAGAAGAAATTGGTTGCTTCATGTCAAAGGTTTTAAAAACTAGTGACAGAAATCAATCATTACAATGGAAAGAAAATTGCAGCAGAAACACTGCTTCTCCTCTTTGGATATGTCAGAGAATAATTTCCCTTTTAATATGAGTTTCTCTGTCTCGGTTTTAAGACCCAGTGTATTTATTTGTTTGCCTTAAAATATATTAATTGTCCACTAGACCTATCTGAATGCTTGTAAAGGACCCAATGTTTTAATTCAATGTCCACTGGATTTCCAGCAAAAAACAAAACAAATGTTTTGTTACCATCAGTCATACAAGAAAATCAGAAGAATAATAATGCTGGAACTATCAATCTATCGAAACAAGAGCCAAGATTTAGTGTTCTCTTAAGGTAAAATGGCATTAGTCAACATCATTCCTACAATTCCCTAAGATGGTTTCTTATGATACAATGATAGAATGCTTTGGGTTGGGAGGGACCTGAAAGATCACCTAGTTTCAACCCCCTGCCATGGGCAGGGACACCTTCACTACCCAGGGGGCACAAAGCCCCATCCTTCCTGGCCTTGAACCCCTCCAGGGATCCAGGGGCTCCCACAGCCTCTCTGGGCACCCTGTGCCAGGGCCTCCCCCCATCAGAGTGAAGAATTTCTTCCTAACCCTGCCCTGTGTCAGCTCGAAGCCATCACCCCGAGTCCTGTCCCTGCCCTCCCTGGTGACCAGCCCCTCTCCCATGATCCTGTAGGACCATTTAAGTGTTGGTAGGCCGCAATTAGTTCTCCGTGGAGCCTTCTCTTCTCCAGGCTGAACCAGCCCAACTAGTAAATATCTTTCAATTCTAATCTCACTCTTTTTGCCCCAAAGAAAGGCACATTCCTGACTTGGGTAAGAGGGTTCATTTTTTTTTTTTCTTTTAACATCTAATTATAATTGCCATTCGTGAGGTGTTGTTGAGATGTGCAGGACAAACAACAGAAAGGCTACTTCTCTTAAGGCTATATTCTGACATTCAGAAAAAATAGTTAAATGAAAGGATGATTACTATTGAACTTCTACTGTGGAAGCAACATGGCAGAATTGAGAGGTTCTTTTGGTGGCAAGGACTGCTAGATGACAAGGCTGCTGGAGTTCCCTCTGTGACAGTCACTGACCTGTCCTCAGCAGCTAATCTGGGGATGAGGAGGCCTAAAAACGCTGCAATACGCTGTGATCTGACCAAAACTGAACACCTTTATGAAAACAGGCAAGAGGCAAATATGTATGAGTAGTTCATGTCAGATAAACATGCAGTGAAGCACATCTTGCATGATGGTTTCTTCCACAGATTGCCAATATGTAAGGTAAGTTAAGGCGCACTTCATATGAGTCACAAAATTAACTACCTTAAATGTACCAGGCCTGTTATCAAGTAGCATTTGAGATCATCATAAAGCTTTCTCTCTAGATACTGCAAAATCATATTTTGGAATTTTAAGTAAGATTATGGAAAAATAAAGAAAAGCATTTGTGATGTTTATCATGAGGTTTCAGAGGAATTTTCTGAGCCTGGAAGTTGAAACAAAACAGAAAACTGAGGTGATCCCATAATTACCTGCAGAAATAAAAAATCTGGGATGATGCTAAAGAGTACATTAAAAAAAATCTTTAGGAACTGCTATAATCCAATAAAAAACCCCAAACCAAACAAAGAAAAAAAAAACCCAAGCAGAAATCAGTTGCAGCAAATGATCTTTCCACTGCTTTAATTTTTAGTTAAGAACTAGCCTCTCCAAAGAATTAAATTAATTATGTATAAAGTAGTGGTGTTAGTGTTAAAAAAGTTGTAAAATGCTGACAGTTCCCAAACCGAAATATGTTACAGTATATAGACCTTATACTATTGATATTATTACTATTTTAATTATAAATCTTCCAGGTTAAGAAAGGTTTGGATTTACTCAGCTGCCCATAATACCTGGTCTTGTTACTAACCTGCTTGTTGCAGTGTGCTAGAATCTATCCTGTTTAGAACCTGCTGGCAAGCAGAGTTAGTATCAACTATTTGGTTTGGTGTTTAAAAACATTTGTGGACTTGAGAGGCCAGAAGACATTTTAATTATTTACTTTTAAAAGTATTTCACAGTTCTCTGATGTGTTAAGTTAATTCTATGCATTTTCTGGAAAAAAAAAGAAAAAGCCAAACATAAATCAGCAAGTTAAAGAAAACCATCATGATCTGGTACATTTGAATGGTGCTTTATCATAATTTACTCGTTGCACTTCTGCCAGATCTTCAGATAGGCGATTTCCTTTCTGAATCATCCATAGAGAGAGGACATGGATGGGAACTCACTTGATGACTAGGGCTTATGCCAACTTTCATCCTAAAAATACTCATCTCACTCTTCAAAGCTTGTATGGAGAGAAAATCCCAAGAAGGGTGCTCTAAAGAACACCTTCTCAGACCTTCAGCATGTTAGGAATGATAAAAATAAAACCCAGGCTAAGAAACAGACGTTTGCAGTTGCAGTAATAGTGAGATACATGAACTAAAAAGTACTTTTTAAAAAAATCAAACTGATCAACCAATCACAGTGCTCTTATTGCAGGCCAAGATCCGCTTTGGGGAAATGGCGGTAAGCAAAATTTCTCTCTCAATGCAGAAGGAAGTCTGCTTAAAGAAAGAAGATGAACATTTCCTCCTGGATATGGGAACTTTTGGGTTCTTTCCATTAGGAGCCCACATGTCTATTAATACTGCGGGTTGCATTGAGTCAGAGTCACAAGTCTCTGGAACCATGTCTTCGTCAAACTCAATAGGAAGGTCTGCTTTCTCCTACTCATGCTTTTGACTTTAAGTGTTTTATTTTGAGCTATATCCTTGCCCAAGAGGGGAAACAAATACCAGTCTTTCTAATTAGCACTAACTTTTTCAGAATGAAGTCTCTGAGATAACATCATCATTATGAGTAACTTGCTTTCAGAACACACCTACGGGTATTCAGTAGTACAAGATCTGTCTACTTTTGATAACACTGTTACACTTATAATCATGGAAACATTCCAAATTTCTCTCAAAATGTCACAAAGAGCTACTTAGAAAAATATCATTGAAATGAACAGCAAGTTAAAACTTACAATCGTTGATCAAAATGAAAAACACCGATAACATTAACCATTATTAATGAGTAGAGCTGACATGGAACTTCATAGTTTCTTTTGAAAACATATCTTGATGGAAAGTGTTGTTTAAGCAAAAGTTAAGTCCTTCACAGGTTTTTTTTTCTTTTCACTGAAATTGTCTTACTTTTAAAGTGAAGAATGGAACAAAAAAAGAACCCCATTTCTTTCCATTATAGTGATTAAATCAGACTGTTTCATCTTACGTCAGCTCAGCAATAATGTAAGCTCATTTGAACTGCTCCTACACCTTAGATGGACTGTGGATTGAATGCCTCATATCTCTCATTATTTCTTAGGGGGGAGATTTTTTATGCTGAACATGAATCTTTGGGTTAGTGAACAGGAGACTGAAGTGCAACATTGCTAAAATGAACCAAATGAAACATTTCCATTTAAGTAAAAAAGGAACTGAAGCCATGCAAAGATTAGATCAGAGATGCTCTGCACCAAACTGTGCTTGAAAATGCTTCAAAATTTTCTCATTTGGAAAAACAACAGGTTTATTTCTCATTGAGGATAAAAAAAAAGTCTAAAGAAAGATTATCAGAGATGAGAAAGACTAAGAATTCTGGAACTTTTATGTATGAGAAGGGAGGGGCTTCCATGTAAGCCTTTGCATTGCCAGGGGAACACTCTCTGAGACTATTGGGGTTAGGCTCTCCCTTAGAACTCAGTCGTTGCCACACAGAGAACTGTAGAAAGAAATTGATATTATGTCTGTTTCACCTTAGAGTGTTCCACAAGGATGAAGTTCAGGGTTTTGACCCTGTTGAGTATGATCAGTGTTCACCTAACCAAATAGATCCCATCCTCTGATGTCATCTGGCTTTGCCAGTTTAGGACAGAGGTGTTGCTCTAAGCTCCAGATGTGTGAAGGGTGTGTAGCTGTCTGCTGACTTTCTTAAGCAGCTAAACTTTTCAGCTCATCTCTCTAACTCATTAGGTGCAACAGAAGGGATGAAGGATACTGATACTTCTCCCAACAAGGTCTCTGTGTTTCAGATGTGAAAAATTGATGATATACCTGCAGATACATATGGGTATATACAGATGGGGCTTTGGGCAACCCAGTCAATGGGAGGGTGTCCCTGACCATGGCAGGGAGTTGGAACTAGATGGACCTTTGGAGTCTCTTCCAACCCAAATCAATCTGTGAGTCTGTAATCAACATCCCTAATTTTGATAAATCTGTTTGGACACTCTGATTCTGACTGGACCCTTCTATTTATTTTTGTTCAAAAACAATGTCAAATCTTATTCCTAGAAAGCATGATACTTCACTGGAAAAAAAAAAACTCCACACTGTGTAAACACCACAGGCTTCTGTGGTTCCACAGATGCTATGATAGGTTTTACATATTATGGTACTCACAACTGCAAAAAGTTCATAATACATCACTGAACTCTACCAGCTTCTTATCTCCCACCATTGCCACCATGTAGCCATTCTTAGGAAGCAGGCAATTAAACAAATACATAAATGATTTACCCTATATGAATGGAAATATTTTCTCAGCAGCTCACAGGCTGGTAAAAAGCAGTCATATTGGATTTCTTATCATAACAATTATATTAATAATAAATATAATAATGAATATAATAATTATTATAATGCTAAATAATATTCTATTTATCAGTATTCATACTTTTCAACTTTTAAAGTCTGATGCAGATAGATGATTGTTTGGTCTATCTACCTGGCATTGATCCATCTGTTTTTACTTAAGTTTGTCCTTACCATGGAGAGGCTTACCAAGAGTAAGACCCTGTTTTTCTTTATCTAAAAGCTAGGGTAGGATCATGCTGAATTCAAGAGTTATGGTGATCATATCATAGGTGAACTAGATTTAAATAGATATATATGAATAGCATAAGAATCAACTAAACCAGTTATATTATACTGGATCTTAAGAAGAAACATGAAACCTACTGAAGAACCTCAGCAAGGACAGCAACCCTCACCTGCTTGCTGCTGTGGCAATGCTGCTATCAGCACCTACTGAAAGTTGTTTAAAATGGCTCAGAATATGGATTCTTACTTACAAAAATATTCTTACTTCAGGACTAGAAAGGTAAAGTAACACAATTGTATGTAGGAAATGCAGGTGATGATTTGCATAAGCAGCAAATGGTTTACAATTTTGGAGAGGAGCAAAAAAACCAGCAAGCAAGGGCTATGGAGAGGGCACTGGGCTAGCCAGCCAGGGAAGATGGGTGCAAAGCTCAGCTCTGTGCATGAACACAATTTGGGAAGATGCAAAAAAGGGGACCTCCTTTTGCAAACCTTTCTTCCAGAGAAGTGTGAAAAAGGAAACCTAGAAGGAAGGCACATGAACCCAAATGTAGGATGTTGACTTTCCTTTCCACAAAATACTTCTTCCAGTCATAACTACTTAGAGAATGGCACAAGGATACATTTTTCTATCCAGTTTGTGTTTCCTTATTGCCACTTACTAAAATGCACAGTTCTGAAGAAAGAAAAACCTTTCTGCCCTTCCCAAGATTTAGCTTGCTTCCTAAAACCATTGTGTAGCAATTACCTCAAAGATACTTCTGTGTTGTGCACAAATGCTTTTAATACCATGTATGAATCTGCCACATTTCCATTTCCCTTGTGTTCTTTACTAATCGTGAAAACACAAGCTCTGAGTATAACCTGTGTATGTCAGTTACACACGTATTTCAGGTCTGATTAAATACATTTTCTGGTACAACACAAACTTTCTAACCTTGCTCCCCTCTTTCTGAGCTCTCTGCCGACTGCCGCTTCCATCACAAGAGGGGTATCCACCATGGGAAATAACATTGAAAATGAGACAGGGCTTCTGTAATGATATTTCTGCATTATTCTCTAGCCTATTCTTTTTACATAGCCTAATTTCTTTTTGACAGCAACCTCACTTTTAACAGAAATTTCCATTCTTCTTCTAAATTAATATTGCTAATACAGTAGGAACTGAGGAAAGTATATGAATGCTTCACATTTTTCTTCTCCTTTACTTTGCACGTCATCTGACAGTGTACCTACTATTCATTTAGATTGATCATGATTCTTCTCTGGACTTGACTAACTTGAAAAAAAACGAAAAAAAAGAAAAAAGAGACTAGATCCTCATGAAGAAAACAAGGCTGAAGCCAAGCTTATCAATGTCACGTTTAAACTTGTCATGCAAGAGCTGGATGACAAGTTGGCCTGGAGACATTCAAGGTCAGACTTGATGAAGGTCTGAGCAATCTGATCTAGTTAAAGGTGTCCTTGCTTACTGCAGGGGGTGGGACTAGATGGCCTTTTGAAGGTCCCTTCCAAGCAAACATAGTCAGGGATTCAACGATTCTAAGACCTGAGTAACAAGTTTATTTCAAAGAGTCTAGAAAATCATTCTGTGACCGAAGGATCTTCTAAACTTGGGAGATCCACAGCATAAGAAGCTGTTAATACCTGGTTTTGGTGTAAACTGTGACTGTGTTACTTTTGTGACGACTTGAGTGGTATGCAACTGACACCTAGATGCAATAGGATTAATTCTGCTCCTATGGTAGCATCACTGGAACTGGTCTAGTCCTGCCACAGATGTAAGCCACCAGGCAGAATCATTCCAATAGCTGACCGAATGTCAAAGTACAATTTAAACAGCAAACCCTTTGGATGATCTCCTTCCCAGGTCCCCTTCTCAACAAGTAACATGTGCTATTTAATGTGACATTAAAGCCTGAAACCTCATTCCATTGAACTTAAAAACAAGACCCGTTTCTTTATTCCTAAAGGCAGAGCATGTCAATACCTGTATTTTTCAAAGCAACGGGATCTAGAGCCAAGACCATTTAATCAGCTGGGTACTGGCAGTATGTATCTTTAGAAACTTAATTAAAAAATAATGAAAAAGCACATAGCTGGATATTTCCTGCCATTATTCGCAAAGTATAATTCAAGTTATAATCTTCCTCACTGGACTAGAATGAACAATAATGCAGAGTCTGATTCATCTCAGCTGTTGCTCTTTACGAGTTATGAAGTGTAACTGTTAGAGGGGGAAAAAAAAAAGCAAGTTTTATTCAAGAACACACAGTTCTCTTCATACAGTAATAATCTGCTGAAAGTCTACTCTGACACATTATGCGCATCAGCTTTACTGATTAAATCAGACAAAATTGAAATAAACATATAACGACAGAAAAGGTAACAGACCTGCTTCTTCATTGGCACTATGAAGATAATTGTGTTTAATTGTGAATTAACTTAAAGCCCATTTAAGCAGATAAGATCCTTCTCAATTTAAAAAAAAAAAATCAATTGAATAAAAGAAACATTTTCCTTTCAGTTCTTTCTAACGATCGTATTCTGACCGTTTCAGCACTTTATTTATACTAACTGTACGCCCGTGACTTCCCAGGTTCATTTATTAACCAGAATTAACCAAATAAACATAAACACTAACTGCCTGAATAAATTCAAGGTATCGGATGCGATACTCTGTGCGAACTAAACGGGAATGTATTTGCAATTTAAAATATAATTCATCATAATGAAAATGTAAAGTAGTAGTTCTGCTTTATTCGGTATGGCAGGTTAGGGATCCCTGTGAAGCTACATTGAAGCAAAGAGTAGATTAATAATTTAATTTGGTTCAGAACTGTGCAAGTGGGGCACCGCGAGCTTTTATTCTGTAACCAGCTGCTGACCCTAATATGGATCAACCAATTAGACATCTCTATTTAATTGTTGGGTGACCCATCTAAAACTCACTAGGAATTTCCATTATAAACAAAACTCAGCGGCCTAAAAGCATCCCAGTTTTCCCCCTGGTGGAGACAGCCGGTTGGAGAGAGGCACACAAAGGAGCTCGGCAAACGGGGGAAAAAAAATCGCAGGATCATTTTAGGCTGCGTTCTGTGAAAGAACATCTTAATATAATGAGCCTTTTTTTCGATATCCCTTGGCGAAGCATCAGCCCTCTCAGATAACCCCACACAAAGCAAATACCATTCGTCTGAAGTTACATTTGCTCCTTGTTATCACAACTTATGCCACTTAATTCATTATTCAACGAATTCACTTTCTTGTTTATTAGATGCACGGTAGCCGCTCATCCCTAAAGGCCATGTATGCAAAAGACTGCTTGTAATCCTGTCACTTCAAACCTCTCCAGGCTTTTACATTGCTTCAGGAATTAGGAAGAAAGAAGCAAACAATTTAGATTTATTCATGCCGATATTAAATCTGTATATGATAAAGGCAATGAGAGAAATGTTACACAGCTAACTTAAAATCTACTGATACAGATCAACAGCTCTTCCCCAAACTTGTGAAAGCTACCACTTTCACTCCTGCAGTATATATATATTAATAAAAACAACCCTAGACTCTATCTGCTGTCTCTGAAAGATCTGATTAAAGAAATAAAAAAAGTATTTGCTTCTCAACGCTCCTTCCTCCCACCGAAAGGTATCTCTGCGTCTTTCCCCAAGTGCATGTGATATATTCAGCCTACCATCACTACGGAATAATCTGCTCAAGTGCTGAATGCTGGTGGTGAGCATAATAAAAATCAGCCATCGAACGCCACGGATATCCAACTCCAAAACGTTCCCCCTGCCCTTTGTTACGTGACGGACTTCGGGGTACACTGCAGCTGATTTTGGCCACCCGCTGAACGTGTGGTCCTCCAGCGCTTTTCAATGTGGATTTTACTAATGATCTGTTTAATAGATTTAAGAGCACAAAATAAGAGCTCCAACTCTTTTCACACTGCAGTAACAGTCATCGAGATGTTTCAATTTTACACTGTAACCTTATGCTGTTAGAATCATTAAAATGCAAATGAATTACTGAATTAAACAGACTTTCAGTACACTCTTAGCACAATTAATATTGTATAAAATTATCTGCATAATTATACACACTAACGTTTATATAAGGCATTGTAAAAAGCCACAAATCAGAAACTGGATGTAAAACTGGTGAGCACTGGAGAACAGGCTTCCACTTATGAAAATGTAATTGGTAGCTTACCGTTAGCACCCTACGTGACTGCAAATAGACTTGGACATTTCACATTTTAGTTATTAAAATGCTTAAAAATGAGATTATTTTTCTTAGCACATCAATCTCATGATGCAAAATCATGCGCTACCCACGAAAGTTCATAGCAATTATTTTCTCCATGTCAATTTTAAATCTCAAAATTATAATTAGTGACCCAGCACTGCATAAGCAGTAAAAGCAGCAAGGAAAAAAAAAAACCAACACCAAAACCCCAAAACAAAACCCCAACAAAAAACCCATTCCACGAACAATTCATCACAAAAAAGCGACTGAACAACTCGAAGGACAACAGCATTTTAAATATAGCCATTTATGGCTAAAGTTACCACAATAAAAATTGCTTTTTAAAAACTATTTTATGCTTTTCTAAGTATGTGTTATGCGGATTGCCACTTTAAAAATGTGTGTGTGTGTTTCTTTAGCAATCCTGCCCTGACTACTGAACACATGCACTGCGACCACCACAACTCAGCAACTGATTCACCTGAATAATTAACCTCTTACTCCAGCAGTATTCAAGTACAAGATGTATGGCTTTCATTCAATTCAAAATAAGGCAAGCATAGGAACTGTCTTCATGGAATGCAACACAAAAACATCCATTGTTTTCTCTACGTCACATCACAGTGTCAGCAGCTGGACTGTGAGGGAATCTGTATTCACACTCACCTGACATTCTGAAATAATTCTGAAAAAAATTAGGAGCGAATAGTAATGATTGGAAACTTTTCTGTTAATATGTAGAGAGCCCCAACTTTATCCTTTATTGTGCAATGTTTGCATTTTTGCACATGGGAGATTTTAAAAGTCACCCAGTGATTTTTATAGTGCAACCGTATGCTAGATAAAGATATTTAAGCTGTCAGTATAAACTGCTTCTGTTTTCATTTTGCATTTAATTTCAATGCCAGACTCAAGGCATAAATTTTTCATCACCTGCAATGCTATGAATAAAAGATTAAAAAAAGAACTGAGAAGAAATTCTAACACATGCGGTGCATGCAGCACATTGTGCAGACACACTGTGCATAACTAGATGTTTAATTTCCATCACTTTTTCCTACGTCAGGAACACTATTATTTGGGTTCATACATCATGCAGCTAATTTCCAACATTTCAGCTCTGTGGAATTCAAATTTATCTAGCTCTGGACAATAATCCATTCAACACTCTTGAAATCTGGAGTTGACACACATTGGTAAATTCACGTAGTATTTTCTTAACGTTAAATAGAATATGTCTCTTGCCATCTAGTGTTGGCAAATTAAGTACTATTAAAATATTTCAACAGCACATATTCTTGCCTTACTTCCTGAACTAGCAAATGAATTACTCTTTTTCCGAAGTTCAAAGAAGTAAGAATTACTAAAAATTTCCAAGCTAATTTCAATTCCCTCATTAAGGCTCACTTCATATTTTAAGCCGAAGGATGTGATCAATCCCAAGAGGTGAAGTTATGGGCTCACTCTGACAGAATTTTTTATTTAGCACTTAAGAGTGTTTTTAGTAGCACTATGCATCTCCAGTTTTACTTTATTAACACTCAGAGGGCCTTGGATGAAAACCTGTTTATCTCTTTCCAACAGCCTCTCCTGGATAACGAAATGTGTGCTGGGATACACCTTTTTTAGCCTTTTATTTGTCTAGAAAAATATTCGAGATTCATAGTTTGACAAGCAGCAAGCTCACAGGTACACCGTATATTCAGTGCAGTCAAAAGTAAATATATTTGTTACTCTTGCACCATCTCTGAAAACGTGCATCCATATGCTCATCTCCACACACTGAAATTATTTTTAGAAGAAAAATGACACTGCACAACACTTAAATCGGATACAACGATTTGAAAAAATGTCTCTTAAAAATTTTGGAAAAACAACTTCAAACGATGGCTAGCAGTGCTTTATCTTCAAGAAGCATCTGTGCCAGGGTGGTAGGGCACTACTCCAGCCCCTGGCCTTTTCAGACTGGGGTGAGCACTTTCAGTTGCAAAGGTGGTAGCTGGGTTCCTGTGGAACTGAGGCTGGAGGAAGAGGGGGGAAGCACAGCATTTTTACTAGTTCCTCCCTGGACCTGGAGCAAAGGTGGTGCCAACAGACACTACTAATGAGCTTTTAGTGGGTCTACAGAGAGTAAATTCACGTAAATGATTTCTAATGCTTCTAGTAAGAGTTCAACAGACAAAGAAAAGTAGAATACGAATATTGAACTATTTTCACATTCATTGTAAAGTTATACCTTTGTAATGGACCGTGGCATACTGGTGGAGCTGCGTGACACTCGTGCTCAGGACACTCACTGCCCTCATTCTGTACTTTCTCTAAACAAACAAAATTACTTTCAGCATCTCAAGCTGGCAAGGCACAAAAGCAAAATTACGTATTTATTTTTAATGGAGCAACACCAGTGACAGCGATGTCATTACTGGCAATTTTTGTCTCAGTTTCTGGCGCTGGCTCCGCAAGGTGCTAAGTACTTGAGCCTTGATCCAGCAGAGACCTGTACTTTATTCCCTTAGCTTTTCTGCACGCTGGATGAGAGACCATCACTTCTGAGGATCTTTTCAGCTGTCTTTTAATAAAATTTAAGAAATTTTAGCCTGCAGTGACCTTACCGGGCGAGTCGGCAGGTGATGGCCAAGTGTGAAAATGTGGCCACGGGCACAGCAGTTTGAACCTGGCCATTTCCAGATGTTTTGGCTTGTTATATCTAATTTTTTCAAGATGACAAGATATGTGGTAACATTACAATCTCATTTCTAACTCTGCCAAAGTGTACCAGTAACCTGGGCATGGTAACGGAGAGCTCACGTATGTATATATAAACAGAAATACAACAAGCACAGAAACGTTGTACTTTAAACACCCTAAGGAGTGGATGATTCAAGGAATTAAAGCAACAGTGGAAACGAGTATGAGGAAATATGAGAATATCCTGTAAAGAACATCTAAAATCCTCTGCAGTTCCTTACACCGCTGTTCTAACTCGGCTGTGATTTGAAAGTTAATTGGCAGTTGGAAAGTAACACACTTTTTTTCCAAGCCCCATCCTTAGAGAAACAACTTAAATGTATACTTCTGGACTGCAGGCTCTTTCCTAAATTCACAGAAAAAAGACTGGAATTCAGAAATGGGAGGGTGGGGGAGAGGAAGGCATTGTAAAACATTCATGAAGAGGGATGTGAGCAGTTGAAGAAAACAGACCGTTAGACTCAAGGCACTTTCTGTTTCTAATCATTTTTCCATCACCCAGACAATTTTTTTTCCCAAAACAAGAAAGCACGATGTGACTTTTATAGCTGTATCTACAGATGAAATCCCTACAGGTAGTCCTATACATGATGTGACCACCCTCAAACCGAACACGTAGCCAACCGAACGCACACAGACAATATGCTCCTTCCCTGGACTCAGCTATCAACACCACGTTCAGAATCTGAAGCCCACCCACTTTAAAACAAAAGGTAATTGATGATTTTCCACCACATGCTGTGTGCAGTTTGTCTTCTCTTGCAAGGCATGTTGAGAAAATGAGACCTCGCATGGGTTCCCGCGATGACGACTATCATGCAAATTTCACGTTGGTTTAATTGCCTTAAAGGTGTCACTTACAGCTCACACACATGAACTAAATACAAGCACCTGGCTCCTTTTGTAAGAGAGAGTGATGTGAAAGTTTGTCTCAGTCTCTCCTTTGCCCGGGTAGGGTGGGAGTTCTTTTTTAAATGTTGCTTAAACCAACTTTTATGTTGTGAATTTTCTAAACATGAAATTGAGAGTTTGGGGGTTTTAGCCGTCTTCAGAGGAGCATTGTGTAAGGGTTCATTTTAGGCTAAAATGCTACAGGTTTACCTGTTTGCAACTTCGGAATGATACTGAATATTGGTGCGCAAATAATTGCACGTTACCATTTAATTACAGCACGAGCACTCAGTTCTAGAACTGCACAACACAATAAACCCGCAGACAGTGCTCTGCCTTATCCATATGCATAATGCATCAGCTGGATACTCATTTTTAAAACACCGGTGAAGATCTGCCTTAAAGTTTCTAGGTTAAGTGGGATGAATTTAGGAGCTAATCTGTGAGCTCATCGTGAAGCAGTGCCAGAGAGATTCGCGGCAGAGGTGGAGCTCTGTCATTCTGAAGTGAGTGCTTACAGCGCACTCCTTTAGTTTACGTGGCTTTTTAGTTTTTAACGTATTCTCAGCACCAGTTCGGGTGACTTCTGAGCTTTGAGACTGGCAGTAAATTCAGCAAAACAACAATTTAATCTCTAAAGCTCCACCCTATCTCATTGGTAACTTCTACTTAAAGCCGCTATGCAGCGATAGCTGATCATACATTTTAATATATAATTAATACTCATTTAAATCGATAATATAAAAGGGTAACACAAAGTGCTAAGAAGTTGATAAAAATAATTTTTCAGCGTTCTGAATCTGCTTGCCTACCTACAACTCAAAGATTTTCTTTCTTTCATAATACACTATAATATGGTTACAAGTGCATTGAAATTCATCTTGTTAGAATGGTAGTAATATATCCCACCAGGACTACTGTTCCTAGTAGCAATTTAAAATAATTATTGTGAGACTTGATGCTAGACATCAGGTTTGCAATAGAATTACAATGAGGGAAGTGTATTAGAGACAAAACATTGCTGGAAGAAAACTTCATAATGGCGCAATTTGGAACTAAGCCTCAATTTTACAGTAATAGATTCTCTTTATGATGGCACAAAGGAGTAAATGCACTTAGCAAATTTAAATCTATTATTAATCACACTTTGTGGATTGCAGTGCAGAAAGGAGAAAAGAAATTAGCTTTTTAAGTATGTTTCTTATATAAAACAAGTTCTACTATGAAGAACATTTTACAAAAATCTCCTTGTTATAGCTCAGAAATACAGCAAGTCTTCATAACTGCAGAGAGTTAGAGAGGTTCAAAATCTTCCTAAAATTGTTTTGCACATCTTCATTTCAGATTAGAAGTTACTCAAGACAGTGTACTCCACATCATCAAAACACGCTCACTTCTAGAAACAAAATATCCCACAAGAAAGGTGAAATAAAATTTGATGCTTGCTTCCTCTAATCACTCTTCTTAACTGGAGGTAGATATTTATACTATCTTTGCTTTAATTATATCACAGTTATAGCAAAGCAAAGTATAGGCATTTAAGTTTCTACAGACTGGGTCACACTTTCACCAGCCACTGGATGCTTTCAAAAAGATATTTTGCAGAAAATGATGGAAAGTAACCCAATATGGTTTTAGGAACTTGTCATACAGCAGTGGAAAATAACATACCTTATGCCATCAATGTGAAAAACTCCACTTTTTATAGCCTACATTGCGACTTTACATCTAACTCTAAAATAACACATACATTTGGTGCCTCCTTTATTACATGATTCACGTTTTTAATAAAAATTGATATATCAATATATTAGACTGGCAGATGCAAGGTTGTTTGAGGTTTGTTTATTTCTTTCCATCACTGATCCCTTCAATAAACAGAAGCCTGGCATACACAGTTCAGATGAAAATAAAACTTCTAGTTCCAGCAGAAAGCAATGTGATGCAGGTATCTACCAAACCACCAGCAATTGCAAATGTTTCTTTTAAACAACACATTTAAAGTTAATTTGACATCTATTTTATGATTAATAAATAAACACTTTAAAATACAAGTGGGTTATTATGTTTAATAAATTAATATCTATTCTCTCCAAGAGGCAGATTAAGATTATATTCAGCCACATTTCACCTTGACCATTTAAATTGTGACTAAAATTATCGAGAGGCAGAGCATCTTCTGATCTTTAACTGTTTCAGTTCCGTGCATGCCCCAGCCATCACCAGACAATAAATGCATGTCCACAGAGCAGCTTGCAAAGAATAGAGAGTTTCCAATGCTATTTTTAGATGAACTAACTTGGATACCAGAAGCACTCGGCTCTCAGCGGCACAAGCTTCATGTGGGCTAATTTACTCTGCTTCAGCATGGAAAATTAGCCTGTGGGGAGCTCCAGACTGCTTAAGTTTCTGGTACCTAAGGTACCTCATTTATAATATCCCTATACTATTTTTGCTGTCTTGCAGTCTGTAGCGTGGACACGGCTGGAGGAAGAAACTCAGTGGCTCTATGAGGCAAAACCCAAGAAACAGTTACGTGCCAATGGCTTAACGAACGACAAATGAACACATTGCCCATATTTCTCCCATCATTTTTCTGTGGATGCCATGAATTTATTGAATCAGAGGACCACAGTAAGGCCTGCAGAATATTACATGCTGGAACATTATGAACCAAAGGTCCATTTAGTCAAAACAGCTTTCTAGAAGAGAAGAGCTGAAGACAAGCAAGCCTACTCTTGTTTCCCCTTCCATCTGAAGAAGCAGACATCACTTTATGAAACAGGGGGCAGACAGAGCTACCTGATCCTTGCCCACCACCTAGAAGAAGTGGTGTGGCATTACTTGCCTCGACTGTTGCCTCAAAGAAAACCGATTTTAATTTTTCTTAAATGTAAAATTTTAAACTAACAGGAAAACGCAGCTCAAGCACATCCACAGATTTATCCTCACAGGCAAAAGGAGAATAATACATTAACTTTATCTTTAGATAAATTCATTACTTTGTGGGGTCTGATTCAAGCTTGGAATGTTTGTTATTATCCTCATGCCTTTTCAGAGACCAACTTAATTTAAAGCAGACTACACAGCCAAAATTATTTGGGGATATTAGAACTTCCAAACGTTACCACTTCACTATCTTTTCCTTTTTTATGCCAGCATGTCAATGTCAAGTTATAATTTCCTTAACAAAACAAAATACTAAAGTATCTGGTATTTAGCTCTCTTAAAAAAAAAAAAAACAAACAACTGAAATCTTCTTAAAACATCAGAAATCCTAATCATGGTCACTAATTCCTTATGATGGTGAGACAACATGTCATGTAACTTGTTCAAAAAGACTTATAGTGCTGTGTGAGCTAGTAAAAGCAATTCCACATCTCTATTCTCAGGGATTTCAACAAGAATACAGCTATAAACCTGTTTATTGTCTTTGCCCTATCCGTACACAGTCATTAGTACCATTAGGAGCATAGGCAATGATAATGTAATCATAAAGACATGCCTTATGGCTACTGGATGGAATATAAGAAGGTCTGCAGTCTTGCAATATTCTCCACATCATTAAAAAGTCCAGCCCCAAAGCACCCTTAAAAATGCCGAGTTGACCACAGCTGGTGCACGATGGTTTAAAGTCAGCCTGTAGTCAGGGATTACACCCATGCTGTGTGTCACACTGACTCCATGAAGCATCTCTTCATCAAAGGCATCAAAGAATGGCATTTCTCACAGACTTTCATTCTCTTCTTCTCTGAAATATTCTGCCTAATGATCAGAGGTCACCAAACTAAAATACTTATTACAGAGAAAACAAAAACCCGACAGCTTCTCAGGATAATTTATGAATTACATAATGTTATGCTAAAGAACAAGAAAAACAGAAAAATAAAACATACTGCAGCAGCAGTTCTCAAGATTGATGAAAACAATCCTGATCGTGCACAACTTTAAAGCCCAACAGTGCAATCTTGAATAATAGAGCAGAAAAATGTTCCCGTAGTGTTCACCTGACAAAATCTATTAAAACAAGAGTATATCCTTAGAAGACCATCTTACACAAATTCAAGACTACTGATGCAATCACATACTTTTAGAAGACTGCTGTGAAATTCCTTTTTTTTTTTTTTTTGACTTCTGACACTTTATTGTTTTCAAAACAAGCAAATCAGATTTACTTAGGTGATCCAGGATAGCAGTAGTTGCCCTGACTACATCTTCTAGACTAGATGCAAGGCCATCCACAACATGTAAAAGGGAAAAGTTTAAGTTAAATCTGGTTTAGTAATTTATGTAAGCTTAGCATATGTTGGTTCCACTTGAAATCTCCAACACTGGTTCAATGACAGCAGAAATTTCTTTTCCATAATTAAATAATCTTGGGGCAAGTCCAAATTATGTGAAGCAGAGAACCCCACAGAGCAATTTCTGCTGCAAATGTCAGAGGTATTAGACTCTATATCACTTAGACAAAGGGGGTATAATACATGCAGACTATTAATTTCTAATTGGACTAAGAGCAGGACATTTTTTTTTGTATCACATTATCATAGTTTCCAGTTCTTAATGTAAAAGTGCATCTGTGTATTTCCCCCAGCACCATGGACTGGAGTAAAAGACAGGACAAGGAGGCTCTGTCACACTGGGTGCTGCTCTTACATAGGCAAAAGTTGTAAGCATCAAAAACAGACACTAAAGGTAGTTTGGCTTTCAGGTGAAACACCCTGTAAAGCTTGTCTTAGCAGGCTTTGTTATTTTCAAGCTCACAATGAGGAAAGGTGAGAGATTAGCTTTTCCCCTAGATGAAGAAGAGGTAAGAATAGATGTGTGAAAAATTACTGGCTACCTATTTAATACCAGCAGACTACTTAATTTCTAGAGTTAAAAAAACCCCACGTACATTGCAAAATAAGTCACCCAAAACTTTTCAGGCCTGAGATACAGTTACAGTTGTACATGCAGGTCATTTTGCCATCCTGAGTAGATGATTGAAAAGGCACACAGTTAGTCCAACTGGCAATTGGTTTAAAACTTTAAGAGGAAAAAACACAGTAGTTATCATGAAGTTCAAGGTCATAAGATAACTGATGCTAACAGATTGGTAAAATTTTAAAATAATAGTTATTTCATGAATGAAATATTATACAACCTAACTGTTGTACACAGGACTGTGATGCTGTGGGTTTGAATTAACCACGGTCGTTACACCCAGAAAAGTGAGTCCCCTAAAATCAGATCATCCCACAATGTCCCCACATCAGACTGATTTTTGCTGAGCGGGGGCTCTTTGTCATGGTGGATCACTAGCCCCTTCCCTCCCTGACAGTTTAAAAAAAAGTCTAAAATATTTCCATTATGTGTTCTGGCATCTCTTAAGCTATATAACTTGTTCATAACAACACCACTAAACATATCCACTGTACTCCTCCTACTCTCATCTTCACCACTGCAATCTGCTTATTCTTCTCCAGCATTTTTCCCACCTCTGATGCTGTGGCTGTTTTCTCACATGCCCCTTCAACT
Organism: Gallinula chloropus; assembly: GCF_964237585.1. Classification (NCBI taxonomy): domain Eukaryota; kingdom Metazoa; phylum Chordata; class Aves; order Gruiformes; family Rallidae; genus Gallinula; species Gallinula chloropus. The sequence goes on along the minus strand of NC_140089.1, from coordinate 2,129,544 downwards.
ACTGAATGCACTTTGGGCCCTTATCCTGTATCCATAATGTCTTCCCTCTTCACGTCTTCCCCTTCTTTCTTTCATGGTCATGCCTCTAATTTAAAACTTTATTACTCTCAGTATCATTCCCCAGTTCCTCCTCTCAGTTGCAGTACTCGAGTTTTGACTGCTGCCTCAAAAAAACCCAACAAACCCTTGCCCATTTTCTTTTGTGTCTTCACTCCAATTGTCCCTTTACTACCTCCACCTGAATGTTGTGTTGCTATTTTAGAATTTAAGTAAAAAAAAAATCTTTCCATTTCCTGCAAAAAACCTCTTTCCTTTCTTTCAGATCCACCATTCTGTCAGCTGGATGACTCCCCAGCTTCATTATCCCAGTGTCTTCTAAATAACTACTGTTTTTTCCCTTTTTTCATCCAGGTTGTTACTTTTTCCTGACATGCACCATTTATATCTTCAACAGATCCTTCTATTCCATGTCCATGAATGAAAGGCAGTACAAATGTTGGTACACTTCTCACTGTAAGAGGGCTTTCTCATGCAGCGATGTGCCGACTGGTCACAAAGCCACTTTCTTGCATGGACAGGGATGAACCTTTCCATCTCCAATGGCCTCTTCCAAATTACTGTGTTTCTGGTTCTCCTAACCTTCTGGGTAAAGTCTTTCTACTTCACCCACTCTCTTTCTGGCTTGTGTCCACAAAATGGTGCTTCCTTCCATCCAGCCAACCTTCTTTAATCCTAATTCATGTGCTATTATGATGCGTATCAACATTTTAATAGCATCAGTGGTGCATTAACACCATGGCTAACCCCTTTCCTACCATGTGAGTATGAAAGCCACATATAAGCCCTTTTAATGCTTTTAAAAATGCTTTTTAGTACTTAATTATTTTCTAAATTTGACTGTAAGTGCCAAGACAGGGACAATCTTTAAGAAGCATTGTCTGCTCTTGTCTGTAAAGCACCATGTTCCAAACACATGGGCTTTGTTACTCTAAAAATGAGCAGCAAGGAGGATATAAGAGCAGCAGAAGTAAAAATTCAGGTGATTACAACTGAGAAGAGGAAAGCAACGGGATAAAGCTTCAGAATGTATCCATTTTAAGCATGCTGCAGTTAAAGACTTTTGAAGGGATGCTGAGAATCCAGGTTAGGTGGGATATTGGCTGAGCCTGTTTACAGAAACCGAACACATTTGGCCTTGACTGCAGCTGTCTGAAGAGAGACAGATCCCCTAATGATTGATATTCAAGACCTAATTGGGAAAAACTTAGTATGGAACAACATTGCTGACTGCCTGACCAGAACCAGTGACACTGACTTTGATACGTGGAGGGAGAGTCGACTGTGAGGATGTCATAGTAATGGGACACATTGGCTCCTCTCCCACACTGTGGACTGGAAAAATACCCCATTGTGACCTGATGATATGACTACAGTTAGTAGACACAGTCAGCAGTCTGTTTAGTAGCCCAGGAGAGAAGACACAGCCTTTGCCTTGGTTTGGAGTGAAGCAACAGACTTGATTTGAAATGCTAGCTAAAAAGAAATTCCACTTTACCAGCAACTGCAATGCACTGGGATTCAACCTTCTTGGACCAGCCTCTAAAATACTGCACGATTGTGCCTTACCTCAACACCACTCAGCTTCAGCAGTGCTGTAGCTCTGCTACACATGGAGGTGGACACCCTCACATCCCTGAGAGAGGCAGTTAGGAGAGTCAAATCCTCACAGGCAATGCAAAGACAAGGAAGGGGTATCTAGTTGGAAGGTCACTTCAGAGGATAGGTATGGCAAGAGGCACTTAAAATAATTACATAGGAGGGGAAAGGAAAGATATTAAATGCAAGGAGGTATCATTCTGAAAGATGAAAATAGAGTATCACAAACCCTGGTAGGTTAGTTATAAAAACACGGTGAGAAAGTCCAGGAGAGAGTTTGAGTAACAACCCACACAAGGCATTAAAAGCTTACAATACAGCAACATGTTTTCAAACACATCAGGAGCGGGACTTCTGCTTGAATGTTCACACAGCCAGAAGACCATTGGTGTGCAAGTGTCACAGGGGTTTTTTGCTGGTTTTGTTGTTTGTCGTTGTTTTGTGTTTGGTTTTTTTTTTCTGAATGAATGAACTGTGAAAGACTCCTACACTTGAAGTTCTCTTAACAAAGATCTCAGCAGAAAATCTGTCTCAAATTGGATGTCAGTAGAAAACAGAAAGGTTGAGAAAAAAGGAGAGGAAAATCTAAGCAGCAAATCGCCAGAATCAAACAGTACTCGTCTTATCATTTCAAAGGAACTCAGGAATGGAATAGCTGAATCACTAATTGCAGTCTGCAACCTACCACTTAAACCATTTAATTAAGGACTGGAATGCAGTAAATGTGCCACCCATTTTTGAAATGTGTTCCAGGGAGTATCTCCAAGCAGGTAGACCTCAAAAGCGCACCAGGCCACGTGGTGGGTACTACAGAAAACCAGAACCTTCTGTACAAATAGATAAATTGCTATACCAAGTAAGAGTCATTCTACCCCAGTAAAGAGAAGTCACAAAAGGTTTGTAAGGAATATTGGTTCAATATAGTCTGCTCAGGACTTCAATAGCTTCTCACAGAGTCTCTCACCACAGCTTTATAAAGAAAGTCATGGTGGAAAAGAAGGGGTCACAGCATCCACAAATCTGGTTGAAACACAGGAGATAGGTAAGGATGGATGGCATGTGCCAGGGAAGCTCCACAAGAACTGGTGCTGTTGAACTTATTCATAATTGATGAGAAAAGTGTGAGTGAACTATGACATGATGAAGCTTGCTGATGATACAACACGCTTAGAAGTGCTGAAGTGAGGAACTGGTGTTACAAACATCAAGAAAGCTTACTGTGTGCAGTTTTGGGCTTCATAGGACAAGAGGGACACACCACTATTGGAGAGTGTCCAGAGCAGGGCAACAAGGTTGGGGAAGGGTCTGGAGGAGAAGGGTCCCGAGGAGAGGTTGAAGGCCCTGGGTTTGTCCCAGAGACTGAGGGGACACCTCATGGGGGTCTGTGGCTTCCTGCTGAGGGGACTAAAGGGGCAGCAATGATCTCCTCTCTTTGGGGACCAGTGATAGAACTGGAGGGAATGGTGTGAAGCTGCACCAGGGGAGGTTTAGGCTGGGTGTCAGGAAGAGGTTCTGAGAGGGGGATCGGGTGCTGGCACAGGCTCCCCAGGGAAGGGGTCACAGCCTGGGTTACGCTGAGGGCAAGAAGTGTCTGGATGATTCCCTCAGTGCCAGCTGTGACTGGACTGGGCCTGTGTGGAGCCAGGAGTTGGGATCAATGGGTCTTATGGGTCCCTGCCAGCTCAGGGGATTCTAGGATTCTATGAAAGCCCTTACGCCTCTGAATGACTGGGCGTTAAGATGGCAGATGAAATTCAGCAGTGTGAATTGACAGACAAGAGAATCTCAGCCCTAACTGAACTGGTGAAATGATGCACTCTGAGCTGATCATTACCAACCATGTGTAAGATCTTGAGGCCTTAAATAGTTCTGGGAAAATGTAAGTTCAATGATGAGTAGAAATGGGAAGACAAGAAAAAAGAAAAAAGCAGCCTTGGGATTTAAGCATTTAGATTTATCAGGAAAATAAATAAGAGAGTATACTATGCAATGGATATAAATCCATGGCTTGCTCATATGTTGAATACTACATGCAATGCCGTAGACCTGAATAAGGTACACAAATAGGTGGGATTAGTTTGGGCTGGAAAGGAGATGGTGGAGCAGGATATGAGAAGCCCATAAAACCTCAGTCAGCATGGAATTAGACACAGACTTCACTTTACACCCTCTCTTGCAGCATTGGAGCTGGTGGGCCTCATGTGCGGGAAGCATCAGCAGGTTAAAACCAAACTAGAGGGGTTTCCTCACGCAACATGTAGAGAAGTCATGCATTGCTGGGGATGCTTAAAGTTTATGTGGATTCAAGCAGAGAACCATAGAATCATAGAATCATAGACTGGTCTGGGTTGGAAGGGACCCCAAGGATCACAGAGTTCCAACTCCCCTGTTACAGGCAGGACCACCAACCTCCAGGCCTGGAGAATGGACAAGGCTGTGGAATCCTTTATCGCATGTTAAGACTTCCTCTGTTTTAAGGAAGTCTTGAGCCAAAAGTTGTTGGACATTGAGTGAATACCCTGGGATATTTTGATATCTCAATCAGCTTTCAAAAAGCATGAACAATTTCCACTGTAGCAGCAAAGGACAAAGTTGATAAAACAGGCTCAGTTTTTAAAAAGTCCGTTCATTCAGTAAACTCTAAATGACAGACTTTGTTCCCTCAGTTTTCAGAACAGAAATGCGTTGCTGAGTTTATTATGCAATATTCAGGGTGGTGTCGCCTAATGTCTTCTTTATTTTAATACACGGAGAGGTATTTGTACCATCTACTTTGGCTGCTTTAGGCATCTAATTTCAATTGAGTCAGAATACCTAAAATTAGTGCTACCTACATATAAGGGAGCAGAAGTAAGTGTTTCCAGATGGACCTAAATTAAATGCATGAAGACAGAATCCCTAAATGTTCCCTCCAGTGTTACTTCTACTTTACCTGGTATTTGCTACCTATTAATATGGTCAGGGAGAGAGGAAAAAAAAAAAATCTGAATGCTTCCCACATATATACCTACTCAATTATCAGGAAAAAAAATTCTTACAATCAAGTATTGGCATTTTTTAATGCCTTCTGTTGACATTTCCATTACAGATCTATCTCAAGGCTAAACCGGTTCTGACAATGGCATTTTATGAGAGAAATAAATTGCACTTTTGTAATTCTTTCACTTCCAATATATTTCCTCAGAAGCTAACTAAATTAGCCCAAGTACTTAAAGCATAAGTTTAAACAAAATCCCGGCCTTATAAAACACACATCAAACCCCACCTTTCATATAGTCTTTTCTTTTTCAATAACCACACAAATAGAATAATCTGCACCCTTCAGGTTGTTCTGAGGCACATCAATAGCATCATTTACATGACATGTATCACATGAAATTATAGAAATGATGCTCCACTTGGCATCTGCCACAATTTCAGCTTAAAACAAAGTGCAGCTTCTCCCACATAGCATCCTGATTAAACAAATTAACTATGGCGCTGACTGCAAATGTACACACTAGAGTGTAAAAAATGAACAGATACAATGGCCAAGTCTGTATTTAATTTTAATTAAATTTCATTCTGTAGCTCAATTAATCCACAACTCCAAATGTCAGCAGGACTTAGGCAAATGGAATGACATCTGCTGCACTGCACACTGACTATAAAACCTTCACTGCATGCTAGAGCTCTGGAAATGTACCAGGGGAAAAAAAAAAAAAGGAAAAAAAAGGGGGGACAAGGAAAAGGAAAAAAAAATAGGAAAAAAAAAAGAATAAGAAATAAAAGGAAAGGAACTGTTCTTATTAAATGCATATCAATGTATAGAAGTCTAATTTCCACAGGGCATAGGAAAGATACTTGCAAGAAAACTTATGAAAGTTTATTTCACAACCCTGGCTAATTACACTGTCTACTTAGAAATGAGTACAACGGCGTACATTGGTGGTGATTAATTTAGGATGGAATGGTGTCCTTTTAAAATGATATACCATGAGGGGTCTCCTAGTATACCGTGTGAGTAAAAATAAAATCATATCATATTCAACATTATTATTAGTAGTAGTAGTGTTAGTATTACTATTATTACTATTATTATAACTGTGTATCTGCATGGAAGTATTACCCAGAAGCTTCTGCTCGCGCTTAAGAGCTGTAGGAAGACATTATTTCTGTCACAGAGAAACTGATGCACACTTTTAACGGCATTAAGGTATTTCAACAGTAATCTGACATCTAAATATGTTTACAGTGCCAGCCGCATGACAGGTGGATTAGAAGAGGAGCTGAGGAGTTTGAGGAAGGGAAAGAGAAGGCACGAGCCGTGGAAGGAAGTTCGCAGACTTTGCGAGTCGCACCGCCGGGCTGATACCGGTGTTGGCTCTTTCATTTCTTTTTATTGCCCTTTTTCATTCTGAAAGAATGGCCCCATCTTAGCCATCATTTTTTGATTGACTTTTATTACAAATGACAGACAAAGCAGGTACGGATGAGGGAGCTGGGGACAAGGCCTGCGCATCCGAGATTAGGGAGAGGTTTCTGCAATAACGCTTGTGAGGTAAACAACCGATTTTTAATAAAACATTACTGCCCGTTTCAATGGACCTTATTTAAAACACACAGCCCAGGCAGGCAGCAGAAAGAAAAAAAATGAGGGGGAAAGCCTGTGTGCATTTCACAGTGTTTTATGCATAAAAATGCATCAAGATGTCTCAATTTTCCAAACACCGTCCATCGCTTCATTCAAAAAATATAAAATAGCACTGAGCTGCATGACAATGGCTGCTCTGCTGTAAGACCCAGGTTCTGCAAGCACTCAAAACTCAGTGTGTACAGGACAGAGGCTGCCATCTATTTTTAAATTTAATGACCTCTATAATTGTTGATAACCAAGTCACTGAACACGTGAAAAGCAAAATAGAAGCTTCCATGGGTTTTTGTCTTAAAAAAAAAAAATCCCAAACCAAATAAAAATATCATTACAAGTCCTTCCAGCACCATTAACTGGATTTTGTGCAGCTCCTGCATATTTTGGATGGTTGTAAAATTATCAACTCAAGCAAGGAATATGCCAAATCATGTATTGAAAATTGAACTTTATTCTTCAAACACCTATTTTTATTCAGGTGAGTAGATTAAATTACTTTAATCAAAGTGCTTACCTCCAATAAGAATAGAAATTTTTAAAAAAATGTATAGAGACAGTTTCCAGGACTAAATTCCCATTAAAGAATCAAATTATTTCTATTCCTTTTTTCGACTGTGATTTTATTTTAAGCCAAATGAATTCAAGAGATATATTTAAATTTTAATCACCGCACTAAACAAATCTAAATATGATTATACTAAATTATGATGATTACAATTATACAATTAACTAAAGTACTCTCTAAAGTTCCTCAATTCAGTTTTTTCTTTCCTTTAACACTGCTTTCTCATGTTTAAAGAAAACATTGCTCCAAAATACGAACCTGTTTTAGAGGCAGCTGTACCATTTGACACCGTTCAACTTTCCAGCAATAATTGTAGGATCTCCACCTAACAGATTGGGCTAGAATGGCCTGATAACTTCAAATAATGGCTTGGCAGTGTTTTATGTGTATTTTAGCAAATAAAGATTGTATTTTTGTGGTTAGATGCAATAGTAGTATCTCCAAACACTGTAAAGGATCCCGTTAGAAACTAATTATTACTACATACTTTAGCATACACAATATATTCCTAAAACTGCATATCAAGGTAAAGTATTTAGCTACAGATTATTGATCTCTAAGATTATATAAAGACATAGTTATCACTTCAGTGTCCTCTATAGTATTCAAGTCAACGGTGAAACAGCTACTCCTGTCAATGATGTTACATTTTGACCCCACATCCAGTAAGTTTACTATTCAGATCTGTATCAGTGTAGTTCCACTCTCTGTAAATCCACCCCCTCACTTCCACTGACGATATGACAGAGAATAGTGCTTTGGTTCCTGAACTAACCATGCTGATTTATTTTCTTTGAGAAGGAAATTATGTGATTTCATGTGACTATTTCACGCCTGAACCTGAGAAAAGTACCAGCTTTTAGGTACAGCAGGGCAGAGAGTCCAAGAAAGCATCTCACTGGCACTGATTTTGCAAGTGAAGCTAAACACTTTGTTATGTGATTGTTTATTCTGCAGGTTTTTTCTTTCCATTGTGGTTCTCCTGCTGTAGTACAGTCAATTTTTTCCTTTGTCATAATTTTTTTCTACATCCCTTTCTAATTTTTTAGCATATTGTTTTCCCTTCTTTCTCTTTCCAGGGCTTTCTTTTAATCTTCAGATTTTTTCCTTCTAGTAATATCTGCAACTTTCTCTTTTCAAAGTTCTATTTCAAAATTGACTTGGTCAATTTGATGCTTTTTTTGCTGGTGCCTCAAAACAGCATTTAATGGTCAAGAAACCAAGGAAAAATTCATCTGTGAATTTAAAAGGTGTGACTTTTCCTAGAGGTCCTGTTCATAACTCAGAATTAGAAAAGCTAATTTAAAAACAAAATAAAACAAATGTAATAAAAATAGCTACCACCCACCCTTGTCCCAAGGAAGGCAAGCTACAAAATATTAATTTCCCTGAATATACAGAAATCCCTCTGCTAAGGAAGGCAGGGGTGTCACTAAGTGACCTCAGTGTCACTGCAAACTTGCATCCAACTGGGATCTAGCCCCCATTTATCAATCTAGTTGTGTCTACCCATATTTAAGCATCACCTTCTATAAAAATAGAGTGCTCAGGAATGCTGATTTTATGGGGCTTAGTAAGTTTCCCTGGCTGAAAATCAATATTCATGACAAAAAAAAAAGAAAAAAAAAAAAAGGAAAAAAAAAGTGCATTACTGGAAAGGCAGCTAAGATAGTCAACAAAATACTTTCATTTTTACCTGTGTCACTACACTGCACTATACATAAATAAACATGTTGAGCTATTCAGCCTCCTCTATGACAGTCAACAAGATCGCTGATTAGTACTGTGCGCCGAGCACACACTTCAGATGTGTGCCTCGTTGTTCTCTTACCTAGGCACCAAAACTGCAAGCTATCAGAGCAACAGAAAGAACTTGGATGATGTCCACCCATGTTGCTCCAGCCATCAGCAGGCAGGAGGGAAGAACCTATTACAGGTTTGCAGCGTCCATCCAAGCAAATACTCCCAGAGTTTCGACTCTGGGTTTCGAAAGAGCTGCTCTGCCACATTCCCTGCTGTTGGTGTCACTGTAAAAATCTCAGGTAATGAGGTAAGGGGCACACTTGGGTCCTTTATATGCCAAGATGAGGAAAATTAATTTTAATGCTAAAAAGATGGGAGTAGTGGTACAGACGGCCACTTAACACTTCCAGCTGCTCTATGGCACTGGAATCTAGAAGGGGAATCCTGTTATAAGCACAACAAGTAGAGAATAGTCTCTTATATTCCATGCCTATATACCATTCCTATCTTCCGTCCCATTCTTATATTCCCAACAGGGGTATGGGGTAGGAGATAAAGAGGAGCATAGGAAAAAATAAAATATAAATGAAAGCAAGATATTTCTCTCTGTGACAGCTGCAACAAATATAATTGCTCAGGGTGAAAAAATAAGGTGAAATAAGAATGTTTCTGGAAAGAACTGTGGTAGAAGTTGCTCATCATCATCATGATACACCACCATGCTATCAGGGTCAATCCCCAAAAGAGTTTTAACAGACCTCTCTGAATTTTTTTTCTATGTAAGAAACAACTGATCTGTAAAAACAAACAAACAAACAAACAAATGTATTTCTCAATTACTAATACCAATATTCGTGGACTGGTTAAAAGTCATCACATCTGGAGTCTAAAAAAGTGCACACTAAAAAGCTTCTCTTCTCCATTTTCACCATTAATAGCAGTAATATTAACAATACAATTGTAACATCTAAAGTTCAGCAGTAAGTCTTTACAGAGTATGCAACAAGCCAGGCATATATCTAAAATTATGAAAGTAACCTAAAAAACATTTACAAACACTGCTCGTTTGTACACTTCTCTCTGTTTCAAATGTCACTCTTCTGGATTTTTATTGTTTAATTATTTTTTCCTCCACAACTTAAGGCAGAGAGGCGTGTTTTTGACTTTACTCTATGAGTCATGCTCCGAATCAATGCGCTGTGCGTACTCCCAGACAGACAATAGCTCTACTACTAATCCACCTGCCACTGGCTGTCAAACTTCTGCCACTTTCGGTGTGAAACTCATGAGGGATATCACAAACTGATGTGCAGACAGATAAAATGAACACCTAATTTTCAAACTCACCATGTAGCCACCACTATACATTTTCTCAGATTTTTAGACTAAATTTATGTAAGAAAAAAAAGGAATTACAATATACTATGTGAAAAAGTGAACTAAGCTATTCATAAGAGACCAACAATATATAACCTTCATTCTGACTACACAAGTCATCAACGTTTAATGCAGGATATCATCTTATTACTGCACAACCTCTAAAAAGTGAAAAAACATCCCCAAAATGCGGAAGGGAAAAAGAATAAAGTTGTATCTGACTATCTGTTTTCTTCTCTCCATAGGAACAGAACCCAAATAAACACTTGTCCAAATCACTCTGAGCTGCATAATAGTTTTCGTGGAGATGACAGCTCCAGTTTGACTAGCAAAAGCCTCACAGTCTGCCCAGCAACTCAGTCAGCTTTGTTTTGGAGCTGTCAAATTTGTCAAGTTCTGTTCTGGATTTTAAGCCCTGGAGGGCTACAGTGCCCCAAAACACTTTGAATCTGATAAACCCATTTTCCTAAGAAAGATTCCTCCTCTTGATGACTGCAAAATGATAATCCCTGTGATGGCCACATAAGGGCATCTCCACCCAGAAGACCAAAGCCACGTATATGGAATCTGCCAGGTAAGACAGTAGATGGGGTGGGAAGGAACCTGGGTGGAGATGGGATGCTTTGCATCACATGGGATTTGAGAAAAACCTGAAGCAGAACACACCAAGTGAAATCTTATCCAGAAATCATTGATGCAATGGCAAAGAGGTAGCAGGTTTTACCAGAAAAATTTTGGAACAGGCAATTCATTCAGAAGTTGCAAAACCACAATACATTTTCCATAAATGTGATTAAATTATATTGATATCACCTTCGGTTTGTTTGTGAACAGGGTTTCTTACTACTAGAATAGATTTACCGATGTTACTTTATTCCTTGGCTACTGGCAAGGAAAAGTTTCTCAGTTCCATCGTTTGAAAGTTTGAAAAGTTTCTCAGTTCTGCAGACACCAAAGTTTAGTGCTGTTTTAAAGCCGAATCACTTTCCTCATTTGCCCCATCTCCACATCTTGCAGACTCTGCTAACGTAACTCTTTTCTCCCCATCCAGAAATCATCTTGCTTTCTGATTTGCAAGAAGAATATCATATTCAAGTGAATTTTCGCAGTGGAATCATGTAAAGAGATACAGTTCAGAAGCAGCACATTTGTTTTTTGGATAACAGATAACTTTTATGACAGCTGTCCTTATTTAAATGTGTGTGTGTGTGTATGAGTATGCATACATATATAGTTTGAAGTCAGTATTCAAGAGTCATACACAATGTCCTAAAGTAGTAGTAAAATGAGAGTGTGAAGATAGTGGAAGAGTCAAAAGGACCATCACTATGAAGAAAATTGAAACACCAGTAGTAAAAGGGGCAGAGTGAACTGATGCCTAAAAAAAAGGGCTTTAAATTCTGGTTGCCTCTGTGACTTCTACCAAAGCTTCTCAGCTTTCCTTTCTCCTGTTCGCTTTGAGCCCTCTGCTTTTAAGCAAGCTTCTTATCACATCTGCTTAATTTTACCACCTGGATCTCCTACCATGTGCTGAGCCAGTGTTACCTATCCGTATTTGTAGTAGATCAATATGGAGTTTGTTCCAACAGGTGAATGTGAAGAAGTTAAGTGTTCTTGTGCCACACTGCTTTATTCACAAGAACTTACATATTCGTACCTAACATAGTGTAACAACATTAGTTGTTAGGAGAAGTTCATTGTACAGAGCTCAAACTGTGAGGGGAAACACAAGGTGAACTTCATAAAATTACCCAAAAGGAAGCAATAAAGACAGTCTGTTCATGCTGGCATGTTGGTCTGACATTGCACACTTTTAGAGTAAAATACGTCCTTTAACACACTAGAACTGTGGCCTGCACAAAAAACCCCACCAGATTAACATCTCTAGCCCAACTGAAGGAAAGCTTCTTCCTATGAAGAAGGCAATGTGAAAGAATTGATGCAGTAATTTATTTCTTTATGCACAGGTTCTGAGGACAAAGGACTTCTTCCAAAACCTCTGTGACCCCAATCCTACTATCATCAAAGCTATGCAGACAGATCTGTGCCATCCCCACATGGAATTTTCTGGGTTATGGGGATGTCCTACATGCAGGTATTGGTGGATATGACACTGACAGATCAAAGGTTCATACACTGGACAATTACACCTGTTTTTTCTGGGTTTTTCCCACTTAGCTGTTTTTTTTTAACATGAGAGGAAAAGCACTAATAAAATTTTTTTAAATAAGATTGAAACTATTGGCTAACTATGCAGGGGAAGCACAAGAGACTGTGGAGTGCTCATTACACTTCTGTGGAACTACAGTGACCTCAGAAGAAAATGTTTTGTACAGAACCAGTAGCTTGCACTGCAGAAGGTACCACTTGTCCTTATCCACAGCTGCAACAACAAAACAATACCTTCTCTCCAGGGGTGATTTGTCTGTAGAATCTTCCTAAACAAACCAAATCCAAACAAAAAGTTGGATACAATTAAATTTAAATGAGTAAGTTTATATGCTCCTTGAGTTATGCTGGACATGTTACATGGGTTTCACATGCTCTTTTACATCAGAAAGGAAGACAAGCTGGAAGACTTAGTAAAGTCTTATTAGAACTGCCACAAATTATTCCTAAATAACCATTACTGAGGGTTGATTATGCATCATACACTATGAATATGCTTACTTCTTGCTGGGCAACGATTAAAAAATAAAAAAACCTTACATTTCTTAAGTTTTATTTTATTTTACATTCTTTTACTGCACTAAAAGCAAAATGTACCCAAATACAGATCCCTGAGGGACTCCTTAAGAGATACCAGTGTTTGTGGCATTACAGATAAGGCCACGATCAAAACAAATTCTCCTCAAAGTTAACAAATAATTATAAAAACATCATCTCAAGACTTAAAGATGAATCTTGAATACAAGAACAAAAATACACCAGAATCTTTAAAATTATGTGAGGAAAAATTGGTTCTTTTATAATTGTACATTTAATGTGACAAGGGATGTCTCAACTGTAAATACATAGTTTTTATTAAAATAACAAAGTGAGATTTTTAAGTATTCTCTAACCTTGTTTATATTATTAAAGGTACTGTGAAATTAATACCCTTAAACACCCTATTTCATAAACCACGTTTAAATGTCTGAGGTATAAAGGTTCTTACTCATTTACACCTTATTAGATGCTTCCCTTTCTTCCATAACACCGTTCATCTGGCTTACACTTCATGCTCAAGTCATGCAGATTGGAGCTGACTCTCAATTACACAAAGTCTTTCTCCAAAGATGACAGTCCAAATACAGTAGAGATAAAATACATCAAGGTTTAAAATAGGTCCGTTCAGCCCCACTGCCGCTTCATCATGAAATGATATAATTCACTGATGCCTCTGCCTAGCCTAACATATGTTCTATTCACAGCCTGCGTCACTCTTCATTTGTAATTATTTCCCTTTTTTTCCCCCCATCTTGTAATACTTTGCTTGGTTGAAGACAAATACTGAAAGGAAAAAAGAGTATTATCATATGATGACCTGTTCCAGGGTGTTAAGTCCCTGTCAAGGTTTGATTTTAACATGGGGTATTGATGACAGTACATCAATTCAGGCATCATGTCCGGAATTAGACTATATTAATTATCACTTGAGTGCAGCATGCATGAAAGTGCTGTTTCATTGACTAAAAGGATTTGACTGAATAAAAATCCATTTCTCATCTGGTTGCTTATGGATAAAGACATTTTTTTCCTCCACGCTGTGGATTGTTCTTTATTAAATATGATATTTGTAAGACTGAATAGACTGTCTCATTCAACAACAGATAGGAATATTTTTAAACAAAGAATATTAAATCCATTGTTTTGGTGACAACTGCTTAACAGTCTATCAAAGTTTAGACATTAGGTAGTGGAATACAAATAATTTATATATATATATAAAATACATATGTAACATGTACATGTATGTGATCAAAATCTTATTTTTAAACAAAGAAGATTATGAAAAAAAAATAATGACATATAGGTGAAAAAAAATCCTATCATTTCCTTTCCACTAAGAAAGTGTGTTCTGATGATGACAATTGTTCTGCATTTTTCATGTAATAAAACACTGACATTCAAGACCACTGAAAAAGCTTTCAGTGCAATGTAGCCCCCCCAAAAAATTCTACTTTATCGCCCTTACAGTGTAAACTATGTGTTAGCTGCAGAGTAACTGGAAGATCTGAACTTTCCAGTGTAAATATCTGCAGAGATAGGTAAACCACCACATGGTAATATAATTACACTCAAAAACTGACCTCTCTATGTAATTTAAAAAAAAAAATCCCGTTTTCAGTCATCATGCAGAAAAATGAGCTTCCAGTCCTCATGTTATGTTAGGTTTTGGCTGCTTCCTATATCTACATTCCCATAGTGAAGCACCATAAGACTTTAAGGCCATTACACAGATGGTGCTCATGGTATCTAAACTTTCTTTAGTGCTCCAGAGATTCTTCTGCCTTCTTTACCACCCAGTTATGCTGGAAGATGATGTTGTGAGAGACATACTATAAGAGTTGGACCTACTGGAGACCTGTATACTTAAGTGCTACCCCAAGCTGTTGATGAATAACATCATTAGAATTACGAGTATTTTTATTAGCTACATGTAATTATTTGTGCAACTTGTATGTATGTATGTATGTATGCATCTATCTATCTATCTATCTATCTATCTATCTATCTATCTATCTATCTACCTACCTACCTACCTACCTACCTACCTAAGTATCCATCTATCTCTGTATATAGAGTTTTCCTTGGAAATTCCAAACAGAAAAGAACTGTATTTTTAAAAACCTATTTTATATGATTAGAGGTAGAAGGAAATGGAAGAAATAAATAACTATTAGTAAAGGTTGGGTAGAGCCTCCAATTAACACCATAACAAATATCTTAAATTTAAGAAAGTTACATTTCCAATGTTTTAAATCTTGCTTGGTCACAGAACTCAACTACAATAAGAGAGCAGCTTTAGCTAATTTGAAAGAATCACAAGGATTAAAAAAAAATAGAAAATCAAAGAGGTACATTAAATTATCCCTTATCTGATGTTTCAATAAGCAATGAGTTTTCGTGATGGTAACTTTCACTATGGGATAAGCTAGAAGATGATTCATTATGAAGGCATCACAAAAGGCATTCATAAAACCCAAAGGTTTTCCCATCAGCTAGAAGATAATATCTTGTATTGCCATAGCAAACAAGGCTGAGATTTTTTTGCTAGTTAATCAGGTAAATTTTATGGAGAATATTAAACTTCAAACAATGGACTCTCTGGGATCAACAGTGGATTTCTGGTTTTGGTAGGAATGGGGAAATCACCTCACTTTCTTCCTTTTACCTTTCCTAATACGTGACTCCCCACCCCTTCCCAGTCCACAATAGCAGCATGCAGGAACTCTTTACTTGCTCTTCACTAATAGATGAGGACAAGTTCCCCTGTTCCTGCAGTCTTTTCCTAGAAGTCTTTCACTTCTCTTGCTCTTATTACCTTTGCCTGAGGATTTTTTCATTGAAAGAGTTGTCAGGGCCTGGCACAGGCTGCCTGAGGAGGGGGCTGAGTCAGCAGCCCTGGGTGCATTTAAAAAAAGGGTAGATGAGGTACTTAGGGATACAGTTTAGCTTAGGACAGGAACAGTTGGACTCTATGATCTTAAAGGTCTTTTCCAACCTTGTAATTCTGTGATCTCATTCTACATTCCCCTGAAGGACTTCCCAACTGTGACTGAACCTGAGCTATGCTGAGCATGGCTAGACATGATAACGGCTGTAGCAAGGACAACAGTATATACCTTAAAATACCTTAAAAAATCACCACAGGTTAAAAACTTAAATCTTGATTTCTTCATGAGGAAAGCAAAAAATAAAACGTGTGTGTAGGGCAATGTTTTCATAACTTCAGAATACCCAAAACACAAAGAAATCAAGCTTGCTTTCCCTGATAGAGAAGCATGGTGAAGTGGCAGATTAGTAAGATTACACTTGCTCCCCCTTCTCTGTTGCATGCTCCCTGGTGAAAAAATTCGTTGCTACTAGCTGTTGGTCCTGCAGTAGCAGAGATAAAAGTAGTCTGCTCCCTTCTTCTTCTCCACCTCTTAGGTGGTTTGCACACACACGTACCTAATTATTTGATTTCAATGTCTTAAAGTACTCTCACGTTAAAAGCCAAGCACTGGATCCTTCCTTGAGAACGGCATCTGCAGGGAAGTATGATCTGAATGAATGGCACCGTTCATTCAAGTCAAAAGAGAGCCAGAGAGTTTACTGCACAAAACCGAGGTTGATTGACAACAGAACGCTGCATAGGTTATGCAAAATCAGGGAGGCTACAACGTGGGAATGAATGAACGAACGGGAGCTGCGTGCTGAATGGGTGACTCACCACACCTACACCCTTCAGCGAGGTGCTTGCAAATATCTTAGGAACAGCCTCAGTAAAACATCATTATGCCAATGGTTAAATTCCATCAAACCCTAGGAAACTACAGAGATTATTTTAATACTTCAAAATGTTATTATGGGCATTATTTTAAAATACTTTTCCTGATTAAATACCAACTGCAATCTGCTACCTCAGAAAAAACTGCCAATAGAGCTCCATGCTTATTTGGATGACTCAGTGATCAAATTAAATCACATTATCTTTGATCTTTTGGTTACGGTGATGTAATCAAGAAACTTTTGATCTGGAAGTAACATCTTTTAGCTTGCAGCTGTCTTCTATGAATATTTGCTACATATCCATCTTTGTATGTATAATCTGGTCATTGCTTCCTGATGAGAAGCAACACGTTTTCGTATCTTTCATGAAGCAAAAGGGGTGTGATATTCAGCCAACAGTTTTACAGAGGCTGGAGGAAGAAGACTATGGTCTGGGGATAAGAAAGAAACGTAAACGTTCATGAAGACAGGCTAAGAGAAAAGATGCTCTGACTTCATCAAAATGTCTGAACCCTGCACCATTTCAGTTGTAGACATGTTAGAGGAAAAAAAGGACCAAACCAGGAATAAAAAAGGCCACTCACAACTCATTCTCACAGGACCCTGCATTGGAAATCAACCTAGGGGGTTGGACTTGATAATCTCGTGAGGTCACTTCCAATCCCTACAATTCTGTGAACTTGAGATCTAAACACACCAGAACTTCGGGGACACATGCAAGGTCATGCACTTGAGGTGTTAAGCATCTAGATTGTTTTAAATATGTTAATATTTTAATTAACATTGCTATGAGGTACACAATATAAAATCCAAATACCTGTTCACTGGTTATACAGTGAAAGATAAAAAACATGCCACCAGTGTCCCATCTGCAGCAAAGGTCATAGGCCACTTCTATTATCAAGGAAAAGTGGAGCTAAGACAGACTAAGCAGCTAGATTTTCTTCTGACTTGCTCTCCTTGTCCCAAAGTTCCTGCTGCTTGCTACCCAACATTCTGCACCTCTGCTGAACATCTGAAACCAATGAATCAATAACTAGGCAGAAGACTTTGTGGGAGGGTCAAGACAGAAGACTTTAGGACATTGATTACCCCACTCAAACAGAACCTGCTGGCATGTATTCGGGTTCTTTGTCCACAGTATACTGCACATTTTATTTCCAAAGATACACAAATGGGATGTTTTTATGGAATTCAGCTTCATGGCAAGTTTCCTCTCTCGTGCTAAAATTACAGTTATTTAAAGTTGCTGATTTCTGTAGAGGCTGTTTGAACTTTTTTATAATGATTCAAGGCAGTCTCATCCATCCCAAAATATTTCTGCACTGTGCAGGCAGGATAATAATAACAGTTTGCAGACACCTGTTCCTCTGACATTTCTGACTTGATTGGTATAGTCTAACAATATAAAACTTGAAGAAAAATTAAATGATCTGAAACCTACTCCATCAAGCAGTAGGGCACTATTCATTTCTTTGCTGGCTAATGACAGGAAGATGGAGATGATACTTAAAACAAGAAGATTGACTGGTAGCACTGTGGGTAGAAAAAGAGTGTTATTTCTGGACTTGACATACCTAAATCTGTAGTGAACAGGCAACATCACAAGTCGTAATGGGAACCTGAATAAGTGTGAAGCCTACATTAGGAATGTTTTGAATTACAAAACATAATCCAAGGCTTTAGGAAAAGTTTGGGTTAACCATTTTGACAGCCAAAATAAAAGATTTGGCCAGTTTTAAATTTCATCGTAAAATTATTTGCATATTGGTGCTATTACTCTGACAAAAAGGCAATATTTTATTTCTTCACTATTAAAAACTTCAAATTTTCTTGAATTAAAGTGAAAAAAAAAAGGTTGAATCTATGATAACACTTCAATAGAATAACAGACAGATTCTATAGGCAGATAGAAGCAGCTTCATGTCCACAAGCCCCAGTCCTCATGGGGAACTTCACCACCCCCAGTACCTGTTGGAGGGTCAACCCAGCAGGGCACAAGCAATGCAGAAGGTTCTTGTAATCCACTGATGACAATTCCTCATCCAAATGGAAGATCCAAAGAGAAGGGCCATGCTGGATGTCATGCTCACTAACAAGGAGGTGGGGGGTGAGAAGCTCAGGGGCAGCCTTGGCTGCAGTGACCATGAAACAGTGGAGTTCAAGATCCTCAGGGCAGTGAGGAAGGTGCACAGCAAGCTCACTGCCTGCACTTCAGGAGGGCAGATTTTGGCCTCTTCAAGGACCTGCTGTGTAGATTACCATGGGACAAAGCCCTGGGTGGAAGAAGGGCCCAGGAAAGCTGGTTAGCATTCAAGGATCACCTCCTCCAAACTCAGAAGTGATGCATCCCAACAAAGAGGGAGTCAGGCATGCTGAGAACAAGGAGACAGGTACATCAGCCATAAAAGAAAATGTTGGGCCCCTGCAGAATGAAATGGGACACCTGGTCACCCAGCATATGGAGAAGGCCGAGCAACTCAACAAATCCTTCACCTCAGCCTTCACTGGCAAGTGTTCCAGCCCAACTAGGACACAGAAGGCAAAGGCAGGGAGTGGGAAATGAAGAACCACCCACTGTAGGAAAAGATCAGGTTTGAGACCATCAAAATAACCTAAAGGTGCACAAGTCCATGGGGCCTGATGAGATGCATCTGTGGGTCACGAGGGAACTGGTGGATGAAGTGGCTCAGCCACTCCCCATCCTATTTGAGAAGTCATGGTTGTCTGGTGATGTCCCCACTGACTGGAAAAGGGGAAACATAACCCCCATTTTAAAAAAGGAAAATAAAGATGGGGGAGTGTAGACCAGGCAGTCTCATCTCTGTGTCTGGCAGGATGATGGAGCAGATCCTCCTGGAAACTGTACTTAGGCACATGAAGAATTAAGAAATGACTGGAGACAGCCAACATTATTTCACTAAGGGCAAATGGTGCCTGAAAATTTTAGTGGTCTTTTGTGATGGGTTTACAGCGTTGGTGGATAAGGTTCCTTCCAGCCCAAAACATCCTGTCATTCAATGACAACAGTTTGATGCAACTGATGTCATACACATCAGTTTGTGCAAAACATTTGACACTGTCCCACATGACATCCTTGCCTCTAAATTGGAGAGACAAGGATTTTATGGATGGACCACTCGCTGGATAAGAAATTGTCTGACAGTTGTACTCAAGGAGTGGTGGTCAATGGCTCATGTTCAAGTGGAAATCAGTGATGAGAGGAGTTCCTCAGGGCTCATAACTGGGACTGGTGCTGTTTAACATCTTCATCAGCAACAAAGCCAGTGGGATCAAGTGCAACCTCAGCAAGCTGCCAATGACACGGAGTTGCACATAGGTCAGGACAATACCAAGCACTATGACAGGATGGGTGGAGTACGGATGCCTGGGCTGCATCCCCGGCAGCGGGACCGGCAGGGCTGGGAAAGGAGGATTCAGCCCCTGGGCTCCGCTCTGGGACACAGACGCCTCGGCAGCGCTGCCTCCAGCTCGGGGGTCCCCAGGACAAGGGGGACACGGAGCTGTGGGAGCCAGTCCCCAGGAGCCATGGAGATGATGGGAGGGCTGAAGCCTCTCTGCTCTGGAGCCAGGCTGGGAGAGCTCCAGGAGAGCTGGAGAGGGGCTGGTGTTGAGGGCAGGGAGGGCGAGGCCCAGGGGAAGGGTCTTCAGCTGCAGAAGGGAAGCTGGAGAGGGGCTGGGAGGCAGAAATCCTTCCCGTGGAGGGGAGAAGCCCTGGTACAGGGTGCCCAGAGAAACTGTGGCTGCCCTGGAATCCCTGGCAGGGTTGAAGGCCGGGTTGGATGGGGTTTTGGGGCACTCTGGGTTGGGGGAGTTCCTGGCATTGGCAGCAGGTAGAACTAGGTGGGCTTTCCAACTTAAACCAGTCTGGAATTCTATGATAATTCTGAAGAGCAGAACAATCACCTGGGAAAAGCAAGACCAGAAATTTGGTTGGGTTTTGAAGAACTTATCACATGCCCTTGCATGGTTAGGAGGGTCTTAAAAATATAGAAAATAACTATGTGTCACACTGAGGTAATCAAGATCTTGCTGCAGCAAGATCAGGTTGAGGCATCGGATACTTTTACCTAAAGTATTCCTATGATAGTTTTAAAAAAAAAGCAGAAGCACTTTCAACATCTTCTACAGAGTTCAAATACTTCCCCACTTTTCTCTTTATATGAAAACACATATCCTTTATATTCAAACCCCCTCATATTAAATCATCAATCAAAGCACATGCACCTTTAGCCATGAGAGCTGTACCAGTGTTAAGGAGCTGTCTGGTTTTGCAAAGAAAGAGTACTCAAGAGGTTTATGCATCTGTATTCTTACTTCCTTGTTTGGCACCTTATGACTTCACAAACTGACTTCTGACTCAAAGCAAGAAGGCAGCCAAACTCTAGATCAAATGCTGATAGTAGAGATCAAGTTTCAGGGCATTACATTCCAGCCAATCTTTTAAACAGATTATTTTCATGCTAAAATGATTTCCAAAGATTATCCTCCTCCATGACAAGAAAGTCAATTAGTAATTCTGGTTTGTCCAGAAGTCCCCAATCCCAATCCACTCTTGTGCTTGCTAAACACCATGAAGCCCATAAACTAAAGGACCAGGAACATATAGAACCAGGTACACAGTCATACACTGGCCTCAACCATCACTCTACTAACAACTTTGCATGTAGTTTGTGGCATTTTCACAGGCAGATAATTTTTATTTACTGATATTCTGCACTGAAAACATAGAAAAGAAGATAAAAGCAAGGGTACAGTCATTTTCTTAAAGGCTGTGTTCAAGCTTCATTATAGGCCAAGACGATTATATTTTTTGTCAGCCCACACTGCATTTGGCAAGGTCTATAACAAGAAGTTATTCATAATATATTTTATCAATCTTGGCAAGTTTCAGCTTGCACCAGAGGCAAACATCAACCGTTATGTGAAAGTATTATTCTGTTCTAAGTAGAGAGTATTGAGGAAGACTTCTCAAAGAGTTGTTTTTCTATAATATAACATTTTCACAGTTCCTTACATTCTCTCTTTGGTTAGGGTTGTGCAACAACAGGGTTTCAGTCCAATAAGGACCTTAAGAAGGTTAAGAAGGACATTGAGGTCCTTGAATGAGCCCAGAGAAGGGCAACCAGGCTGGGGAAGGGGCGGGAGGGCAAATCCTTTGAGGAACAGCTGAGGCAGTTGGGGGTGTTTAGTCTGGAGAAGAGGAGGCTGAGGGGAGACCTTCTCCCCACCTCCCCTGCCCTGCCAGGAGGGTGCAGAGAGGTGGGCGATGGTCTCTGCAGCCAGGGGACAGGAGATGGGACAAGGGGCAATGGGCTCAAGCTGCCCCAGGGCAGGGTCAGCTCAGCTGGGAGGGAAAAGTTCTTCCCTGGCAGAGTTGTCAGGGCCTGGCCCAGGCTGCCCAGGGAGGGGCTGAGTCCCCAGCCCTGGGTGTGTTTAACAGAGGGGAGATGAGGTGCTCAGGGATCTGATTTAGCACAGGACAGGGATGGTTGGACTCCAGGAGCTTAAAGGGCTTTTCCAACCTGGTGATTCTGTGATTCTGTGAATATTTGCCAATCTCACTAATGTCTTTATTCACATCAGTGTAATAAATACCCACTGTCAGTACTGAGTGGAATAGTAAACATACCGTAGGGAAAAACCTTTCCTTTCTCTTTCAAAAAAAGAAGGAATGCCAGAATGGGTTTGGCAAAAGCATACTGAGACTATACTAATTCATGTTAACTGTTGCTCACCACTAACTTTCCCTTTTTCAAATAAACTCCTCGAAAAGACAAAAGAACTGGATCTAATGAATAATGTCACAGGCTAGGTGCAGATGGGGCAGGAGCTGGTGGTGGCACTGCTGTGTCTTTTTCTCTACTGGTAGATAGGGGTTGACATTCATTTTAATCTTGGGATGTCTCCACTGTATTAATGCTCCTGCCATAATTCATAATACTACTGACTATAAATAATGGCTATCCCTCTTAAGAGAGATGCATGAATTCCTGGTTAACTTACTAAAATGGAGTGAGTCGTTCCTCAACGTGCCTTCCTCTATTACCAGACAATATGCAAAGTCCCACAACTTTCTGTTTCTTTTCATTTCTGCATGCACCCACTGAATGATCTGGAAGAAATATCACAGAAGGAAGGACCAGCAGTATATTGATGATGCTACAGTGGTACCTATCCATCACCACCTACAGCTATATCAATATCACCTACCAGCCAGTCAATGGATGAAATCAGATCAGAAACAGAGAGCGAGCTGCATGAAGGGGAATGAAGAGCATGACAGATGAGCAGAGAAAAAGCATTTCAAAGGATTCACAATGAATGTACAGTTTCCTTTGCTTTAAGGGAGACATACATAATATTGGTCAATTCAACTCATAGATTAGAAGTACTCTTGGATTTTTCCCTGACACTAAGTTTCATCCATTACTAATGCCTTCAATTTCTTGTTGCTAGGAAACTTCTTCCAATCCTGGTGGATGATCGTAAGATCATAGGGAAATTCAGGTTGGAAAGGACTTTAGGAGGTCTTTAGTCCAACCTCCTGCTCAAAGCGGGGTCAGCCATGAGGTCAGACCAGGGTTATCCAAAAATGGCTCAATGAGTGATGTCCTAGCCTCATTACATCTACTTCTTGGCTGGGCTATATGCAATAATTGGACACAACATTTTCATTCTAAAAACTGGTTAGTATAGTGCATTTTTCCTTAATAAGACACGCATTCTTTGCATTACAGTGGTGTATTCTTAACTTTCAACATCTCCACTTGCCACAGTGGCTTCCTCTAGAGTTTAAGTGATGTTCAAAGTCTGTTCAAATATTAAAAAGATGTCAGCAGCTTACCTAAAAGACTGACTAAAGCTAGACTGTAGTTCTCTGACCTAAAGAAACTCTCACAAAAGGGAAAAAAGCTTTCTCGGGGTTAGTCTGAGACTGCGAAATGCCTTCCCACAGGAGCTACAGATCACCAGAAATCCCATCACTCCAAATACAAAGTTCATTTCTGAAACACAGTATTGTTATGATGAATATGTGCGCTCATATGTACTTCTGTTTCCAATGAACACTATCTGTATTCATTGGTACATATACTTGGGTCCATAAATTTGCAGAGCTTAGCGTGCTTTAAAACTAAAAAAGACCCCAAACAAACAAGAACACTCTAAATATTTAGATTTCCACTGAACACACATTTAGATTTCCACTGAACACACATTTCCATTTGTAAAAGAACAAGAAAAACGCTTCTTAGCTACAAAGACTGATACAGTAGTAAAATGTTGTGCCTTTGGTTTCAAAGCCATGATCTGCACACACACCTATATAAGTGGACTCTCATTTGCTTTCAGATAGAAGTCTAGATTTATTAGGGAATAGTGATTTGAAAACTGAAAGATAGAAAAAACTTGGCATAAATGAGGCAGATTTTAAAAATAATAAATTATCAGATAATGAGGTTATTTTGAATCAGAATATCTGGAACAGAAATGCACAATAAAATATTATCTTTGCCCTACAGTGGAGTCACTTAAAGAATAAAAATAAAAAGCTATGAAAAGTTAAACATATAACTTTGCTTCTTAAAACGTACTTAACACCTTAACTTTTACTTTACTTCTTCTGGTTTACCGGCCATGATGTGCTGAGTAAGAAGTAAAATATTATGAAAAATGAAGAAAATCCTTGGGTACCAACAAGGCATAGACTGAAATTTTGACCCAGATTAACCTGAATGCTACCCACACAACTGGCTTATGCCCATATTGAATAAAACTACCAGCATAACATCTTTAGCTTTCTTGATAAATCTGATGTAATTAGCTGGCATGAATGACAACGACAATGGGTTTTCATTGATACTTAATTTCTTTATATTATAATGTATTCACAGTAAGATAGACTCTCTTGCAAATACAACCAGGTTGGTCGCCCCACTGACTGGGTAATAATTAAATCTACTTCCATCATTATTCAGCTTTTTTGTTGCCTCTTCCTTACGAGCTTCTTCATTCAGCAAAAATTTAGCTTATGTCAACATCTGCAATTTATTACTAGAATTTCCCTCGTCTTAAATTCATTGACTAGATCCATTCTGTTGTAAGGCAGTTATTCTCTACTTACATCAAGATTTTTACTTCTAATTATGACAATTAATCACTGAGGAAAATAGCATTTAAAGTGTGGACTATAAAGACTGGAGATAACTCAAATATTGGCTAAGGATTTTTCATTTTATTGTGAACGGTGAGCTCGGAGAAGTAAAAGTGGGTTTGATGTCATCCATGGCTTTTTAATGTGCTATGCATCATAAAATGACAAGTACCATAAGAAACACATAACACATCCCTTTAAGTTTTCATTTCTACTCATCCTCATAAAACCCCAGAACCGATATTGATCTAACTATAAGATTCTGATTATTTCTTGCTGTGATGCAGTAAATCCTATTTATAAAGACATGATAAGTATCTTAAGATGAGAGATCATATTGTCATGGAATATGAAGATTCTGTATGTTGTCTTTCCATTTTTTCTAGAAATGTACAACTAAAATCTAATTTGTTTTCTGATACTACAGGTACACTGCTGACTCTTCCACCTGTCCAATTTTTACTAATTGTGTGTGCCTGTTGTCTCTTCTGAGTGAGAACACAGATTAGTTTATTTAACTGCGTTTCTTTCTGCAGGTTTCAGTCCTCTCAGTGCACATGCAGTTTTAAACAGATTACAGATTAAAGATTTTACTACTGGCTAATTTGAGTTCACACACTGATATATCACATTTCTAAAGATCTTTCAAAATCTCACTTTCAGAATGCATTCTCATAATTTTGTTTGTTTGTTGGTTGGTTGGTTCAAAGTCAAGGTAAAATAAAAACCCAGCATTCTCAATAGTCAGGGACTCTTTGAAGGAACAGTTTAAATTGTGAATAGTTTTACTGGGCCACTACTTCATTTTGGCAAGGAAATGGGCCGGACTGCTTTAACTGGCAGCTGGAAAGCCTGACTCACTCATGTTGGCATGCTGCCAGAATATTTAAAAAAAAATAATTAAAAAAATTTTCCTTGTTTAGGGAGCTGGTGGGAAGGAGTGCATTCCTGTTTCACAGTCAATGACAAATTCTCCTCCCATCTTCCACCTCTTTATTATCTGTTCAGTTGAAGTTACTGGAAAGGCATCTTTTACTAATTGATGATGATAATATTACATAACATTTACAGGCCTCTTTCAGGAATTGTGACTTTATTGTTCCATCCCAACAGAATAAATTCATGGTAAAATTTTATCTTGTTAGCTCAACCATGTTTACAGTATTTTACAGTATCACATCAGCTATGAATGAGGACCAACTTCATCCTCCAAAGGAAATTTGTATTTTACTGAAGACTAACTGTAGGGGGGAAAAAACAAACCCAAAAAAGCAACTGTCCCAGACCTGTCCCCCCCAATTTTTTCTTTATACTGCTTATTTCCTGACAGTTACAGGTTATGGTATTACAAGTCTCAAATAAAGTCATTTTATTGCATGCTTGAGATCCCTGCTACCTTCTACTTCTAGCTCCTGGCTAAGTGTATGGGAGTAGGGATGGTCACACATTTTCCCTGAGTTACTTCAGACTATTCTGTCCTTCATTCAGTCCAACAGTGATGATTTACCCTTCTGGGAACTGACGGTCCCAGGATTTCAGGTATGCACATGGTATCTGCAAGCTCACTTCTCAGGAAGGGTTCAGTTTTGCTAATAAGGGAAGTGGTGGAGTCCCCATCCCTTAGAGATATTTAGAAGATGTGGTGCTCCAGGACATGGCTCAGTGTTTGACTTGGAAGTGTGAGATTTATGGTTGGACTTTGTGATATTAAAGTTCTTTTCCAACCAAAACAATTCTATGATCCTAATATACAAGGCAGATCTTTAGAGTTTAGCACTGCTACCCACAAATACCAACATTAAGTAGTAAAGTGTCACCTGACGTTGGTAGTGAAAAGCACTTTGATGTGAAAACACAATTCAAACTTTCAAACTATTCTTTCAGAAAAGATAAGAAATAGGATAACATATCAAAAGTTGCATTTTGCAAGTGATGTAAGAAATGCAGTTAGAACTACACAACAGAGGGCAATGGGTACCATGGAGATCTTTACTGCTATAACAAGTACTCAATGTGTGAGGAAACAACACTCTTAGGCTCTGCAATCCTATGCAGATTTTCAGGCAGAACAGTTTAAGTAATTGCTTCAGCTATGTCAAATAAAGAACAAATCAATACTGTGGGTCTGCTTTGACCCCTGTTTTTTTCTGTGTGGTCTTCCCAGTGTAAGAATTGTACCCAAGACGTTAGAAGCACTGGTGTCTGCTTATCTCTCATGTGAACATTATGGATGGAGATCCATTGGGTTGTGGGGTCGGTATGAGAAGCACAAGGAGGGAGTCTTACAGCAGCAGGACGGCCCTGCTTTGGTGAGAGACTGAGCAGTAGACAGACAGATGGTTTCTACAGAGAGTTTTGAAGGACACAGTGCTTGGAGTGAGACCCTTTGCTTCATTATCCGTGCAATGAATATTGAAGTCGACACCTCCAAATATGCTAATGAGCTAAAAGCAACACATGCTAAGCATACATGACTGTAGAACATGACTCTCCACCCAAAGCATGTTATATGTCACCCCAGGGAGGGGACAGCTAAAGTTGGTCTGTAAAGGATGAGGAAAACAGCCCAGAAGCAGAGAGGAGACTGAAGACCCCTGAAGAGGCAGTCAATGGGCTGAGCTCCTTCTCCCCAAGACAGGGACACCTTCTTGGTAAACAGCTGTGGTTTCACCATTCCTTGAGAATTTCAGGTTTGCATTTTACAGGCAATATGCCACTGCATGAAGAGCATTTATCAATGGCAATCCCAAAGTCTTTATTATACATTGTTTTATCTGTCCTTTGGGAGCTCTGACAGGCCAACGTTGACTCTAAGATGTAGCTGCACATAATCCCTTAGCCATAAGACATTGACCAAGCCTGGGACTAAGCATGGACCCAGACACACTGAGGGTCCTCTCCAAGAAGGGGTTCAGAGAGCAAGGGGTCCTCCCTGACCCTCAGGAGTCAATGGGAGGGCATCCAGCAGCCACACATCAGGTTCAGACCCATTATGTGACACCCAGTGATGGTGACTAGTGAAACCCCATCTAGGATTCACCCAGCATCATAGAACCATAGTCATAGAATCATAGAATGGTATGAGTTGGAAGGGACCCCAAGGATTCCCCCTGCCACAGGCAGGGCCACCATCATGAAGAGCACAGAACTGGGACACTCAGCTCCTACACGTCCCTTCACACAGAGTCTATTGTAAAGTATAAGCATCATGTGGAGCAGCATGAAAAGTCTGGATGACAGGTGTTGAGTGATTAAATATCTCCAGCTGGAAAGTCCACAGGATCCTGAGCTAACATGTGCTAGGAAAGACAAATGACTGCCTTTATTGTAGATTAATTTATAAGACATGCTTTGTTTACACTAGAAGTTCTTTGTGGACAGGTATTTTTTCAAATTTGGGTTGCAGTCTAGAGAATACTAACTGGTGGTACTGGTAGCATGCTAGTTTTCTGCTCTTTCTCAACAGCAAGAGAAAAGACTTGTTATGGGTTTGGATGTGAGAAGGGTATATTTTGTTCTTGGCTAGCCTACTCAGAGACTCAGGCAACATCTGTAGAGACTATAATCTTCTCTCCCTGAGACTTTAAAACCCTGGAGTGGTGCTGGTGCTACACAGCACTCGCAGCAGCTATCACATTATGGGTATTGGGGGAGCTGTTAAATTGTTAGGGTAGGGAAGAAGCAGCTAATTCTTGACTGCACCCAACCAATGCTGAAATTTAGGGAAATGCAGGGTTATTCTGTCCCTACTTCCTAAAAAGAAAAAAAACCCAAAACTTAGATAGTTCTGTTTAAAAAGAATCACAAAGCCTTTCTTTCCCATGAAGTATATTTTCCAATATGTTAGGAATAGATTTTATTATGCAAAAAAACTTTTCCGTGACAGATGAATTTCAAGTATGAAAACACAGGACTTGGAGGGGCTCAGGTGGCTCCCTAAAGAGAGTCAGTTACTCCTGGTCACAAGCTTCAAACCCTGGGCCATAGTCCTGAACCTCACAATGGTTAAAGCACAGTTGCTTTATCACAGCTTCTTCTGAAGTCACTGGACTTGGACACTGCTAGCGACAAGATGTTGATGCCAATACAGGGGATCTGATTCAGTAAAGCAGCTGCTAAATTGTATGCCCAGGTATATGTGTATCTATACACACACACACACACATATATATATATTCCTCCAGCTCACAGGCTGCAGAGTCAGATTGTAGAGGAATCTGACTATGTCTCACACTAAACTTGTGTCTCCCATGCTAAAGTGAAAAATACTTGCCACACAGACCCGAAGAATTTCACAAGTTTCTACAAGGTTTTCTCAATCAGTATTGATAAAGCGTTGTATCTCCTCTAATGGAAGGCACTACACTAAGTTTTAGTAGGAAACATTTGTATTAGATTTTTTAGAAATGGATTCTGCATGATTTTATATTTTTCTGCTAATGATAAACCCTGTATCTTCTATGAATGAGAAAGAATTTTTTTTGTTTGGTTTTTCTGGTTTTTTTTTTTTTGTACAACTCTTGTAGCATGTGGGTTCTTAGTTTCAGACTTTGCTTGGCTGTAAGCTGGAGAACATGCCATATGCCTCCTGATCTATCGGAAGGATTTCTGACATGGAAAAGACTGAAAATATAAGGACATTGATTTAATTTTAAACTCCTCTTTTGAGGCTCCTATGGCTACAGTGGACGGGCTTTCCCAAGACCTTTCAGCCCTGTTCTTATGCTAATCAACAGTAAAACTTGCACTTTGCTCATCAGCTGCATAAAACATTTAATTGTACGTATGTAAGGATATAACAGTTATTTTGATGGTAATTTAATACTTCTATACATCTATGGGTGGCTCCTCATGGTAATCTAGCCAAGCAACAGCAATTTAGCTAGATGTCCCAGGACTGGCTTTCAAATAGCTTTCCTGGAGAGAGAGAAAAGCGATGGCAAGAAGTAGAGGTTTCAGTGCAGGCTACAGAATCCTTAAGGGACTTTATCTAAATGCCCTCGATGAAAAGTTTGTCCAAAAGTCTATCTATACCTGTACTGCACACTGCTTAACCAATTAAAGAGTTAACACAGTCCCAGGAATATCCTTGTTGTATTGCTTGAAGTATTTGAGAAAGCTGAGTGTGGGTATTAAAAGACACACAGGCTGCTTCCTTTTTTTAAATTTTTTTTACAAAAACATAAAAAACATTTGGAGTAGCAAGGGTGACCTCCAGTGTGCAATAAGTTTATGTCATTACATCTTATATGTAACAAAATACTTCCTTGGCCTACTATTAATTTTGATCAGCCCAGAAAACCAAATATTTACTTTATTTCTGTGCACAGCACAGAAATTCAAAACATCGCCTTCTGCTTTGAACTGTGATTTTCAGATAACATTCTGAGCATCTCTGTGTTATAGGGAATGCTATAAAAAATAACTGGCTAAAGAGAGAAATTAGAAAATTTGTTTCTTGCTCCTGTCCAAATGCAGATGATCACAACCTGAATCTTCCTCTCAGAATAAGAGTAATTAAAATTAAGAAACCTATTGCAGAAGCTTTTCTATTTTTAAGAATACAAGAGCATTACAGATTAATACTGGATCTACTGTGTGCAACGTGGCTCACAGTTCAACCCACGTGCATTTCACTGGAAAACTGCACAAATTTGCAAACAGCCAGGATTTCATCAAGACTCTCACAAGAACTTATTGAAAAGATACATGCATTTACCTTAGTAAGCTAACCAGTTGGTACAGTGTCTAATAAACTCCACAAAAACCTATACCGAGTGTCATCTATTCAAGGAAAAAAAGTAAAGCCCATGTTCTGAAAGATAAATTCATTATATTGATGAGTTGTGTCAGGCGGGCATCTTTGAATGAAGCCTTTAGTCAATGGGGTGTCTTTAAATGAAAACCTCACAGGCGCCACCATAATGAATTCAAAAACTCTGACCGTTATTTTTACCCTCCTTTTTATTTCCATCATCTGTACACAACTTACCTTTTTGATGATTAATTTTGAAATAGTTTTTCTAATAAACTAGGGAGCATTTTTTTTTAGCTAACTGCAAGCACACAAAAGATCTAATTATGGGTGCCTAGTGGTGCTACTGTCTGTCAACCTAAGTGTCATTCAGGGTCTGTCAGTGTTCCCATTATACATCCCTACTTTCAGAGGGTTATAATGTGAATGTTAAAATTTGCTTCAGGCTGATTCCTGGCATATTGTGCAAGGTATCACACTCGAACTATTTTTTTTCTTTTAAAATAATTTTTTGAATTACCAAGTTTAGACATTTTAACCCATACCTACAGAAAAGAGCTAGTAGGAGCATATGCTTTTCCAAATGACAGTAATATAAAAGCAGCTTATTGTTTTACAAACTTGAATGCTGCATACTGATTATCCAAATGCAGAAGAAAGACCACCATTGCAGCATTTAAGTCAAATCATTTCATTTGCCTTTCTTATTCAACTAATCACACCATAGACAAAGAACCCAATTTCATGATGAAGGAGGGAGTTGGCCTTATGGTGTCATTGATCAGCAGACTACGTTTTTGTAGGTAGTCTTGGAAATACTCTACATTCTAATTCTTCCTTTGGGCTTCTTACACACCCTCATGAAAAGTGTCTTTACACATGACCAGTAGTGTGTAAATACTATATACCATTACACTCTAAACCCTACGCTTTACGACGTTTATACAGTGGATTGTCATCAAGCTTTGACTTTCTCCACACTAGAAACCAGTGTGTCATGAACTCAGGACATCAGTGATAGCACACAAAGTGCCCCACACTAACATCAAATGTGCACATTGTCCACAGCGCGTGCTAAATGCAAGGCGGCTGCAGTAAACAGCGAACTAGATGTGGTCACGCAAGGAGTTAGTGAAGGTTGGTTGGTGCTCTGTGAAATCCTCTGAGTTTGTTGCGTGTAAAGATGTAGGAAGATGCTCGACCTAGTAGAGGTTCAATATATGTCATGATTAGGAAAGATTTAAATGGCAGCACATGAACAAACCTTTTGCCTTTCAGAGGACGGTTCTATCAGCATTGCAAACTCATAATTTTATTTTTTGTTAAAAGTAATGCTTTTCTGAGCCTAACTAGAGCAAAAAGATATTAAGATAACTAAACATATCTCTAAAGGGCTTACCACAGTATCTACTTATAACAGGGACCATAATGTCTTTGAGGTAAAGAATCTTTTCTATTTCCTCTAAGATGGCTTATGAACTTGATATCTTCTGTATGTTCTTACACAATAAAACTAACACCACAAATACTCATATTTATACTTTGGTTTTGACAACTCAGTGTTATCTATTTATCTGGTAACTAGGGTAGAGAATGCAAGAAAACTTTTTCTAGTGTCTTAACAAGCTAGATATTGTTTGGCTTACAGTTTCTTGAAGCCTTCCAACATAATATTCTATTATGAACTCAGATGACAGTTGGTTTATTCTCATTTTACTCATTTCTTTAGTTTAATAGTGGACATACATTCACAACATGAAACAAAAGGAGCGCTGAACTCAGTACATCACAGCTGAACTTGAGGCTCAGTTCAGGTCAGTATGAGTTATAAGATTAAGGAGTTTTAACCTAATTACATCATAAACTACAAACTTCTCGCTCCATTATAATCAACACCTGCAAAAAGAATTGAAAATCAAAAGGTTGCTCAAAAACTTAGCTTGAGCACTAGAAAAAGATGTCCTAACAACAAGCTTAAACTATCTCATTAAATTTAGTCGCATCATGTACTATATTAATACCCACAACGATTTCTGAAAGAAAAAAGATCCTTTTTTTTTTTTTTTCCTCCGAAGTAAGTTTATGTCTACCCATCTACCTTAACTCAGGGTTTTAGCAATCTGCAGGGTTTTTTAAGTTAAGACCTTCCCCCAGCCGACCGTTCCCTGTGTATCAGGAGACCGTTTTAATTCACTCACCCAGAAATTCTCGAAGGGGCTGGTATATGTGGTAACATAGGAGCCAATATCGCAGCTATCAGTTTTCATACAGCCTGGCTGGACCTTTACATTACCGCTGCCCCACATTTATTGTTCTTTCATTGCAGCTGTCAGCATCGCCTGACAGCGTATTACAGAGTACATGGCTACGGAGTCAGTATCAATCAGGCCATGATCATGCAGATAAAAGTAGCAGGCTATTGATAATAGGCCTTAAATCAGATCATCATGGCTTAAGTGTAAGATTCTTAAAAGCTAGTAGCCTTGCGGGACTTCCTGCTCACTTCCATCTGCTATAAAATAGACTAACTTACCCCAGGCCAACAAACTTTATAGGACTATGTAAATAATAATGCTGGAAATAGGTAGCAAAGCCCTACCACGTTCTGCAAGTCAAGGTGAGAATTAAACAGAGATTTTTCGCTGCCTTCTAAGTTATGTACGGCAGAAGGAGTACACAATACCTGCCATTACACTAATGCTGGGTTGGGTTTCCCCCCCCCCAACTGGTAACAGCAGTTTTGTTGTGCTTTGAAACTCTCTCACTTCAAAAGCACTTCAACTTGATATGGCCATTTAACAAGAAAAATGGGAGAACGCGTATAGTTTAGCGGCATTCTTCACCAAACTGAAAGCACCATGTTAAAAACAAAAGGATCTAATTTGTCCTAGACATAAATAATAAAACAAAACAAGAGTCGCATGCAAATTTAGTAACATAAAATTTTAGGTGATAAACAGAATGGAGCCTGGCTTCTTGTTTAGTATTCCTTAGTTATCACCATAATTGCTGCATGTCTGTCATCACCAGGAAAAGAAAAAAGTGTCTCTCTCAGCTGCTCCCCTGCTTGTTTTGTTCACTGTATTCTTGTAAAGTGGGAGAAAATAAGTGTCATTTAATGAATAGTGCTATTCTTTGTCTGACAGCTTCATATCTGTTAGGTGTAGGAGGCCTAGTACTTTCCTTTTCTGATAATGTTTTTGACAGTGTGCTAAATTCCTCCCCCAAAAGGCCGGCGTATATATTCTGCTAAAAGAGGCTTCATCTATCCTGAATGGATGCCCTCTTTTAACCCCCTTCAGCTTCTGTTCTTACATTAATTGAGCTGATCAGATTGAGCATATGAATTTGTCTTTGATGTATTCGTATGTTTAGTTGACGCTGCTCGCGCTCCCATTGGCAGCGGGCAGAGCTCTCAGACAAATAGGGCTGTTGCCATGGTAACAAGCGATAGCTAGGGATCTCTTGAAAAATATTTTTATTTCAAAATTCAAACTGGAAAATTCTCACTGGATATGGTTCTCGGTTCTAAACGTGTCATATCTAATGATGAATGCAATTAGGAATCCCACCAGTGTTTTAAATAATAAATTAGGCTAATTTTCTAGGCCTGGCATGATGACATACAAATACTAAAAAGGAATCTCTCTTTTTTTTATCCATGACAAAAGACTTAGTAATGACTTTTGTTCTTAGGATTTCAATATTAATTGAATGGTGGAATAGCGATATAGCCGCCTATGTGCCGAAGATGAGAAGCCTAGAGGTAAACTTCTTTTTTTTTTTTTAAAGTACTTCAAGCTGCTCCGATATTTGGTTATTCCATGTAAAAGCAGGTGAAGAAATCATTCTACAAATGCTATAGCAGTTGGTAAATCTCAAAGGATGAAAAATGCCCATAGCCATTTTTAATTACTGAGCATGAAAAAAGGAGAGATGTTGAACATAAGTTTTGTAGGCCCTTACAATCTGAGAATGCCAGGATTTTAGCTCTTACTAAATCTCATTAGAAATACAAGGAAACAATAAAATACCTAACAGTCTAAAGCAAAAAAAAAAAAAAAAGAAAGAAAGAAAGAAAAGAAAAGGGGGCTCTGATGATTAGGCTATGATGGTTTGTAATTAAAATACATATTTTGCACTAATCTGTCTACTATTATTTTCCCTGGAAATTAGCTTCCTGACTTTGGCTTTTAAGATACTGTCTGTCAATGTGCAGTAATAGAGTTTCAGAGTTCTGCTTCAACATATAATTATACTACATTGAAATCCATTGATATTATCATCTTTTATGCTACTTCCAATTAGACTTGTTCCATCTTGAGGGGTCAATCCCTTATATCTCAGCATTCAGGAAAATTCAGTTAAATGTTAAAATTTGACAATTCCCTGGGAAATGAGGTCATGTTTTAAGTACCTCACTCGAAATCTACGGTATATCTGCAGTTGTCATAAGGGGGAAGATAGTTTTAAGAAGTCTCAGAGTCATAATCGCACAGAACGAGTCACAATGTGGTGAAGGAAAACTTAAAAAAACCTCTCCCACAGTATTAATTATGTGAGTCTTATGTACAGATTTACATGGTTAAGATGCTGCTTATTAGGAAGAGAAAACATCCCCCAACTTCCTCTATTTTCTGAATTGCCACTCTTCACTCCCCTGCCTTTTTTTACGTGTGAGGAATTTTATACAGTTTAAATGCATTCTACAGTTTAAAATGATTTTTTTTTACAATATTTCAAACGTTAAAAGGAAAAAAAAAATCAGTAATATTTTGTCACCCGAGAGGAAATCAAGTTTTGCCATTGTCTTCATCAGACTCACACTTTCAGTCTGGGAATATCCCCTATTAAATCAAGGGAAAACAAAGTCCCAGGCCATTGTGAAAGTCCATTTAAGAGCAAAGCATTCTGCTTTACCAGTTTGTTGTCTTCTAATGGTGAGATTACAAAATTAGGCTCTCGATTTGCTTCAAATAATGGATTTTCAGTTCTTAATACAGACTCCTAATGTAGCTGGGTTTTATTTTGTTGCCTTAGAAAGAGACATAAACGAAATTACAAATCACTTTGATTCAATTTAATAAAGTGGTGCTTGTTTTAGAAATACCTAGCGTTATACTTTTGATCATGGTAAATTTTATCTTCTTTTACTTCTACACATGGAAATACCAGCTCTGATGATGGTTTTGAATTATAGATTCTGCATTTTTAATAAAACAGAGGTTGCTTTATGGTAGGAAAAAATATTTTGCACAATGTCATGCAGCGTGAGACAACTGCTGACATGGCTGTCTTTCCAAGCATCACTTATCAGAGAGAAAGGCGACAAGACAACTAACTTCTGGTCAGTGTAAACATTAATAATAGTTAACAGTGTGGAAGAGAAAATGCAATTTATTTTATCTTCATTAGTAGCGTTCATCAAATTGCGGGTTATCGCCCTCTGATTGGATAACGATCAGAGCCATCACCAGGCTGGAGGCAGCCTTGATGTTGACCGCAGAGATGCGCAGACTCTCGTGTCACAGGACTGGGGCACACGTCCCAAAAGGTAACGCCAAGGGGTCCACATCCCCTCCATATAAAACCTACCACCAGTCCTTAACAATCTAATTTCGGAACCGGGTGAATTTATCTTGTCATGGTTGAGAATACAATAGTAACCATATTAGTGCATGAGACTGGATCTGAAAAAGATCATGAAGTCATAACTTATTACATGAAAGCAGGACTGTACACATATTTTGTAAGCCTCACCCACACAGTCCTGCTTTACAAGAAAACGAATCTCTCAGTAGAGGAAGAAATACCTTATGGCAGTCAAAAAGAACTCTTCAAAAATACATTATGCTACCTATTAACAGCAATAGTTCATTATACTT
Source organism: Gallinula chloropus (assembly GCF_964237585.1). Taxonomy (NCBI): domain Eukaryota; kingdom Metazoa; phylum Chordata; class Aves; order Gruiformes; family Rallidae; genus Gallinula; species Gallinula chloropus. Next base: position 2,093,280 of record NC_140089.1, on the reverse strand, counting down.
GAAAGGTATTTCAAATAGGATGGGAGATTAGGGACTGATTCTGTATCAATGAAATCAATGCCTAAGCTAGAAAAAAAGATGCGGATGCTCAATTAATTAAGGCGACTCATAAACCAAAATATTTGTTTTAATTTAGCAGATAGGAAAATGTTTTAATCATAGTAAAAGTCAAGATAAACCCAGCATGTATACCACACAGGATTGGATGCTCTGGAAAAAAAATATAAGGCACTGGGTAGATGGAGAAATTTAGATTTATAGATAGTAAAAGATTGTAAGAAATGTGGTGGTGATTCTGTTTTCTGGACTTAATTTCTCTCATTTTATATTGGTGTTTTGTTTTAAATCAGTTCCATCTTGAACTTTCCAACAGAAGAAATTCCATGACTATTAAAAATAGTAGAAGATATTACTGTAATAGGAACTGTGAACTATTCATCATGAAATACAGCTACATAATTAAGATAAAAGCACTGCAATTTACTTCTTTCCAAAATGATTTTGTGAAGATTAGAATGTGTTTTAAAAGTTGCAATAACTTTTGCCTTAAGCACGACCTTGTACTAAAACTACCCAGCCTATCCTATTTTCAGAAAAATCATCTAATCCAAAGATTAATGGATTTAGTGAGACAGACTTTGGACAAGAGCTGGGGTGATGATCTTGTTACAATGGAATAAAAGATCCATTCACTATTAAAATGAATCTCAATCAATATTCAGTAGTATAATCAAAACAAATTGAAAGAATTTCCTTGTACAAAGACTAGTCAGTGGAGAACTTCAATCCATAACTGAATTAATTTCACCTAAACAACCTTTCAGAATTCACACAGTTAGGGAAGAAATTAAATGACACCGAGTGCAGACTGCTGGCAACACAGTCCTGTTTCAGGCTCTTTCAAACAGGACAGGCTTTAAAAAAGTGAAAATAAAAAGTTCACTGGGAAAGCCAGAGTATTGTGGCAAGCTGAAGTCATTCCAATGAGCCACTGCTTTCTACTGATTCCTAGTGAAAACCAAGAAAGTATTTAATGAATGAGTTGATGTCATATTAAAAAGTGTCTGGATAGTAATATTTATTAGAAGACCGCAGAACTACAGGAGATACCACCCTCAGATGATGAACCTGTTAACTGATAAGCTATGTAGAAGAGCAGTGTATTTTTCAGGACGTATTTACGTTGAATTATAAAGTTTTGAAACAGGAAAAACTTCTCAAAATACATTGCAAGTCTGCTTAACCCACGTTTGAACTTGGATATTGCTGCTCGTTCTGAGAATAATTAAAAGTATGCTGAAATGATGAAACAGAAGGAATGGGCATCGCAGAAAACTCTTGTAATTAAAAATGTATTTCATTGTATAGCATTTTTGGTTGAGTGCAACTGTACCTTCCTACAACTTAATTAAAACTTACCTTACCCTTCCATGAGCATGTTCCTAATTTTCTTAGGGGAAAAAACCTGATCTAAGCCACTCACAGTCAGCTCCAAACATTTCTCAGCAACACATTTTCTCCATGTGACTAAAGGCACCAAAGTTACATTCCTGAACTTTAAACCAGAAAATATATTGACGTGGTATTAATGTAATTAAATACATGTTTTAGCTTAACCATCTGCTTAACAGCTTTTTGGAGCTCTTGTCTTACTTAAGCCCTCCGCAGAGGGGTAACTGTTTCCTTCCTATTTCCTAAACTTTTATCTATTTTATAATGTGAGCTCATACAAATTGTACAATGCAAGATTTTAAAATCTCAGTCTATAAATAGGTCAGGATCCACACAGTATTTTTTAAAAACATGGTATAGCAAATATATGTTTTTATCTTTGCATCAAACATTTACTTCCTTGAAAGTATTTAAAGCCAATGGGGATTTTCGTTCTGGTAGACTATGCAACAACCTCGATAGTGTATAGGCACACTTTGCACTCCAGCTGTAGCAGTAAAATTACTGAAACTGTAATTCTCTTAATATTTAAATAATATATTAAAATTTAATTTTCAGCACCTGGAAGAATCTGTTTGTGTGCCAGCAAATGAGGTAGTTGGGCCTGGAGCTCCTATACATATGGGACTCAAAAACAACCTATCACAAATAATTACTAAGCTAGAGCAGCTGTACTCACCACACCAGTCATTTAAAAATCAGGTCAAAGTTGCCTCAATTCTTTTTCCATTTTCAAGGTATTGTGCAAATCAATTCTATAGTCTTCATCCTTCTGCATTTCTCACACGTTAAAGTGATCTTATCAGAGAGTTTTATCATTCCAGATATTCCAGAGATTAAACAGATTTTATGAGAGATTGTAAAAGCATGCAAAGTTGGGGTTTTCTTTTCCCAGCATATCTTTCAAAAATTTAATAGGGCTACAAGAAAATATGAAAATGTGTTTACTGATATTACATCTATTACATGCAGAGATATGTGGCACTACAGCACAATTCACCACAGACACACAGAGACAAAACTATATATATGTATTTTAAAAACAAAATATGTCATCTGGCTAATAAAAAAAAAAAGGATGACTTCTATCATAGAACTAAATTTATTTTCATTATGCCAGTTTTCAGGTGGAAAGTATTTCTTTTAGAACCATTTTCCAAATGATGTCCTTTCAGACACACTTTGTTTTCAAGTGGTTTCAAGAAGTTGCTTTCTAGCAACGACCACCAACTTGTGAAGGAAAGGCCTATGTGTCATCTTTTTACCTCATGCCTGTTCAGAAATTATTTAGAGTAATATAAGCTGACACTGCATTTTTCACCACTTAGAATTTATAACATTTGCACGGAATCTGAAAATCAAAAAAAAGTTGAAAAACATTCAGCTAGAAGTCTTTTTATTCATAATTTTAAAAATATTCTAACCTGCATTCCTATACATAAAAATAAAAAGACCCATAATGAAAACCATATATTTTATAATGACATACATAGAAATAAAACACATTAAACTTCAGGGGGAGAGAACCAAGCATTTATACACTATTACCTTCAATCACTTGAATGCAAGTCATTCATACCACCACTATTGCTAACAAGGCATCCAATTTACTAAACAATGAATATTGAAATTACGTTTAAAAGGTACAAATGACTGTCCAAAGAATGACACTGAAAAATATTAAGTAACAGCTCTACCTCAAGATAAGCCTCACAATTAAAGAGTTTTAATGAAGAGAGCCTTCAAAGGCTAAATCAGGAGGCATTGATTAGATTGCCTCTAACTTTGTGTTTTGACACCTTCGTCTTTCATGGCATTATATTGTCTCTGTGCATCTTACAAAGGAAGCATTTTACTAAGCCCACACATGAACAGGAGACAGCATTGCTTATAAAAGAGACTGTCAAGGGTGTGAGCCAAAATGGGTCTCATTTGGATTTCAAGTGAAGAAAACTCCTAATGCATTTCATTACAATGTATGTGAACCTCTGAAAAGAACGATGGATTGGGATTCTCATCCCTATTAATTTATTGAAATGGATTCAGTTTTTTTCTTGTATATCAAGAGGGACCATGTGTTTCAAGCAAGGTAACAATATTATAGTACCAAATAGCCAAATATGCTATGATGCAGTATTCCTTCTGCGAGATAAAGAGGATGCAATTTTCCTGATAATTGGGATTTGAGTTCAGAAATAAATCCTACAATAGCACAGCAACAAATAAATATTCTTTGTTACTATCAGGTTTAAAGATATGATCAGGAAGCTATGCAACACAGGGATGGATTCAGCCTTTGTTACCATAGCAGGTTTTTACCATTTGAAATCCTGTGCACACACACACCCCACCCCACCCCCCCCACCACACTGTCATTCAAGTATTGACTTTTTATTTCATTGAGGAATTGCGTGTATGATGTAATTAGGATAACACCTATATAAGTCATATTTTATTAAAAGATAGCAGAATGGGATGGAGGAAAGTAAAACTCATCTCAAAAAATTGTAATACATTCCAGATCAACTTAGCTCTAGAAAGATGCTATAGCTGCCATATCACCAATTATCTTATTCATAGTAAAAAAGTTTACATAAATACTTATTTGTCTTTCCTCCCCTCCAACTTTGATAATAAAACCTATAGTCTGCTATTCAAAAACTGTAAATTGTGATTTAACACAAAGAACAAGATATAAATACCTTATCTATGCTGAATAATTTTACTAATATAACAGTATTAAAAATAAGACATATGTTCTCATTGTTTTTAACACCATTAACCTTTAGAAATGATTGATTGTGCTACACCAATAACATTCAGTGAGTTCAAAGCTCATCTATTTTTTATGGAAATCTTACAACCTGCTAGTTAAATTAAAGGTTAAATATACATAAAGTCTTAGAACAAAACATAAAGTATCCCATATGTATGTAGCTCATAAGCAGAGTACACAAACAGACGCATATATAAACCTACCTCCATTTAAAAACCTGTGACCAAAAAAAAACACAAACCCATCAATTGTCACGCAAAAGACTTCAAAGGTGGACTTAAAGAATTTGGTATCTGTGGAACATTACATAAATATGCCTGTTAAGTAAGGAGCCGCCTATTAAGTGAAGAACTCCGCTGACATCACAATTATAAAAGACAAATGTCATCAAAATCGTAATTGGAGACAAAGGCAGGCTTGCTTCCACACATCAATTCTCAACAAGCATTTTACTTGAAGTTAGGAGGAAAGTCCAGGGCCTATTTAACTTGTTCAACAACAATTATGCAAATACATGTATGCCTAACTATTTCACTAATTTTTGTTTTAATGTATAACACAGAGAGGCAGAGATGTATGTGAAGTACACATAGACTCTTTCAGCATAAATTCAATCAGCACATCAAACGCCTTCAGTGTTCATACAAACACAGACAATTTTTATATTTATACGTTTATGTGGTGTACACACGTATGCCCCAGCAACGGAGGAATTAGCAGGAATCTTACATAACAAATTCCAACCCAATCTTAGCAATAAAGGTTGCACATTCCCACCTACAACACCAACACACGCGGACACACGTTGGTTTTATTTTTTTAAGAATAGTCATAATTGAATTAGAATGATGCATGTTCCATATTTTATCTTGACAGCTTCTGTATACTCAGGCAGAGCCCATTAAACGCAAGCGTACAGCAGGTTACTTGTTGAATAATGTATTTCAAGTACTTAAAATTACTAGGGATTTGACTAAGATCTGCACATGAATACATATTTTGGACTTAATTTTCTGCACTGGCATTTCTTCAGCTGAATATACTTTAAATTCTACAATGAACTCAGTTAATATTAGGCTTTTCCAGGACATAACAAAGGTAATAACACTATCTTTACAATATAAACTTTATGACATTATGAATAAAACTGACAAGTGTAAAATTTGATCCATAAACTAAGTGATACACTTATGTTAATTTACCTTTTAAAAGATATTATGTGTTGCTCAGTTTTTTTGACAGGGCTTCCATTCATACTGAAGACATGTTGAAAAACACTATATTTTCTCTCAATAAGGAAAATCACTTTATCCACTATCATTCTCATTCTGTCTCAATAAAAAATCAATCATCAAATACTTGTTTCTAAGTTCTACTTGTTAAACTGCCAATTTATGCATACTGCTCAACTCAAATTCTTTCAAGACTGCTTGCTATTCTTTTTAACGTTTTTTTATAGCGTTCAACTTTTAAAAGAACGTGGAGAAAATAAGACTATATACATATTATAATAATTTTACGTTTAGAAGTTTGCGATCTGATGAGGTTCAGAACCTTCATTTTTATAAGAAAAAAAAAAAAAAGCAACAAACCTAAATCTTTTATGTGGTTTTCAAAGTAATAAAGGTCTGATTGATCCCTCTGACTAAGGCAATTGCATCGGTTGTCTAAATGGTAGTAACGTCAATGTCAGATATGTGGTTATCTTTTCATCTTGGCCTATTCTCAAATGTAAAAATCAAATGTTTGAAGGACATTTCACTGACCTGTTATGGCCTCTGCAACTCTCACACACAATACTACTATTCCTCATATAAGCGCCACATTTTGGATAAAAAAACACCTCATCAATGATGCCTTTGCGACATCTGGCGGTCCTGATTATACATAAACTTTAGGTTCGTGTCTTTGTTGGGTGCTTTCGGGGGCTGTTGGGTGCTTTCAGTATATTATTTTTTTTATCCCATGTATTTATGGATTTGCAAACCTACCGGTATGCAAAACTTTGGTCCAAAAGGCTTGGATACCCCCTAGCGGGGGGACAAAAGCAATCTGGCCTGCAGAAACACAACGAGGCCTACCATGAATCCATGTGGAGCAAAAGGTCACAGATCTTGAGGCGCAGTGACATCATGACAATAAGACACTTTTGAGACAGAAGCTGGCTCATTCTGAATATAAAAAGGACACCGATGAAATTCTCCCACGCATTTAAAACTATAGAGAGAAATAAGCATGCAAAGACCTCGATATAGATGCTTAGCAGAGGAGAGTTAAAGCGTACCTTTAGTTTTCACAATTATAAGATGCCACTGAGAACTTGACAAGTCTGCTCCAGAAGATATAAAAGCTTTATCTTTATGTTATTATCAGATGCTGAGAAAACGCTATTAAAGAAAAAAACTCTCCGTTCACAGGGCGCTCACTCCCTACAACACCCCAGCTCCTTTAAAATTAATTCATTTACACCAAAACGTGTTCCACATGTTTCGGCGTCACTATTTATCATTTCAATAAACTATGAGAAAAGTATTTTAGGCAAAAGAAAAATTATCTTCCGTTCCTCATCCGTCTTCCTAAGCTGTTTCAGTGCAGCAGGAAAAACTCATTCTAATTCCTTTATTACATTAACCACAGGAATATTTGAGATCGAGTTTGTGAAACCATGACTCTGCTAATTCTTAGCCCAGCAGGAGGAATGTGACTGTTGTTTTAACTCTGCCTTTCACTTGCTCTAAAATTTAGCATTCCAAAACAATAGGTGATACACTAACTAAAAGATTAAATGTATGTTACTAAATTGTTTGTTTGTTTTTAAATTAAAGTCAATATTGTATTCTCTTCAGATTAAAATAAAGCACTTCAAAATATATTCATTGAGATACGGAGCATCATTTCTTTATAATCAAGTTTGCTGCCTCATAGTAAATATTCACTTAAATACTTCGCTGCTCTGAAACATGAGCTTGTTCTCCTATAAACAGACATATAGCACGTGTTATTGGCAATCAAGAATAATTTCTAATAAACCATAATGGAATCAAATTGAAAAAGATCGACTCCCAAAGCGGCTCTTGGGACTGGCTGGATTTAACCGACTGTCTAATGGTACAGTTCACTGTTGTCTTATTTTGCAGAACAAAGGAGTCCTGCCCCCCTCAGAATACCTCGTAGGTCCCCCATAAAAGCTATCATTCCACTTTTGATTAAAATTTCTATGGCCTGCATTTTCAGCACGCTTGTGTGAACGAGACACAGACCGTGTACTGTGGGGGAGGTGAAGGTTTGTTTGCAAACCACAGGCCTGCAACCACAGGACGAATAGATGGCCAAATAAACACTGCTAATTCCAGGCAGTCTCCTCCTCAAGCCCCAGAACTGCAAACATGTAATCTAGTCTAATGCGTTGAATTCCACTCATTGTATTGAATTCACACTGACAACTCATTAGATTAAGGATATGAATAAGATGTTTCAGGATTATGTTTTAGTATGGAATAAAAAGATTAATCACTCATTAATCCCCGTGCAGGAAAATTCTGCATGAGACAGCAGAGACAGATTAAAATGGGAAAACTAAATTTGACAAAGTTAAGAAAACACAGTAGAAAATGTCATGAAAAGGCCACCATGAAAAGAAAGAGTTCTCTGTTAATCACTGTAAATGAGGCTGTTAACACGAAATGAAGAAAAATACATCTAGGATTGGTAGGACAGGAGTCAGCAATGTAAAATTCAGGAGTGATATAAAAATAGAACTGACAAGCAAAGCAACCATCGCTCTGTATTCAACAAATATCTATACATGCACAGGGAAGAAAAAGCAAGACACCCCACCTCATCTGTTCCTCACCACAAAATCATAATGGAATGGTTCATAATTTTGGGAGATGGAATACTCTCCTATAAACTACATGGAACAGACCGATTTTATTGAAAAGACAAAGTTACAGTGACAAATCTAATGAATTTCATAAATGGAAAACCATTCTAGTTAAAAGTATGTGGATAGACTCCTTGAAGACACATCTGTTTCTAGAGCTATCATAAAAAAAACCAAACCCAGATTTACCAGGAATTTCACTGATAAGCCAAAAGAATCAGACCGAGACAACACAGTCAGTGAGAACACTACTTAGAATAATTTAAAGTATCTTCATATCAAATGGCATGATAACACAGTGATAAATAGCTCCAAGGTACAATTTCAACACATTCAGGGATTATTTGGTGGAAGAATTGGCAAATAAAAGCAAAAGTTGATGTTGGTACATGCTAATTGAATACAAGAAGCTGAAATAAAAATTAAAACAACTGAGAATTGAGAAGTGGGGATTGTACCACAATGCTGTATTCTGCAGGAGGAGAAAACCCCAGATGATTACATTTATTAGGTTCCATCAAAAAACTGGAGGTCAGAACACCTTAAACTGAGAACATAAAATCTTAGCATTTTACCAAGGCCAGAGGGAACACATACAACTTTCTGAGAATCGTAAGAACAAAATAAATCTCAGAGGTATAAAGAATAAGATTGATTTATTTTGAAATAAGATTTTATTTTTTTTTTTAAATAGGGCTGGAAAACCACTTGCAAAAACAATATAAATTGATTGAAGAATTAGAAGACCATGGTATAAGAACCTTAATTTCTGCAAAGGAAACCAAATCCTCACTGATCTAAGTATCAATAAAGTAAACAACAAATTGACAACGCAGTACCTCTAAAAGCATTAGAGCAACTCCTTTATGTCACTGTAAAATAAGCTGAAGAGCTGAGATCTTAAGAGCTCATGATATCTTAATTTTCTACCAGAAATGTTTACCAAGAATGAAGATAGTATGAAACCCCAAACAAACCTTGTTCTAGGCTTACTACCTTTCCTAATAGGAAAGTAAGAGAGAAAAGCATTGCCCTTTGCCAGCTGACTATCACTGAATCTTTCCTGCTCCAAAAGCTACAGCCTGAAGCTGGTTAACTCACACCAGTTGGTATCAAAACATTCTGTTTCAGGCATATGTCAGAGAAGGATCTTTGAGCCTAACTCCAAAATACCTGAATTTCATGGATCACCTTGATCTCTGACAATTTTGGGTTGAAGTTTAGACACACAGAGGTCAATGATCTCTTTATGACACACAGAGAACAAATGTCCCGGGAACTGATGCTGTACCCATCACCCATGTTCATTCCCTGGGACATTGTTAGCTGTTTGCAGACCCTGGCAAAAGTGAATAGAACTGTTCACTGTAAGTCTAATACATCCAATTTTGAGAGAGCGTTTAATTTGTCAGTGTCTGATAGTAATTGTAATTACTCCTTTTCCTGGAGAGGTCTCATCTTTGGAATCCCATAAAATGCCACTCTGTTTTTGCTAATCTTCAAGGCCCATATGGAATTCTTTAGGAAGTTATTAGAAAGAGGAGACATATTTGCTGTTGGCACTGGCTATTCATATTTGAAAGGCATCGCATGTCTTTTGCTTGTCTTTGTTAATTTGGGTTGATGCTTCAACTAATGCTGAGTAGATTTGGGGACGGGTCTAAAAAATGAGCCTGACCTCAGAATAAGTCATACTTATGACTTGGGCTAAACAGGGAGCTTCTGCTTGTTCCTCTGGGACCACCTTTAGGCGTTGTGGAAGGAGGGAGCTGGTGAACACGTTTCAGCTTGTGGCTATACCATAAAACAACTAGAAAAACGACACTCGCAGCAAGCATCGATTGACTTAATGAACAGAGAGTATGCTTATCAGATGTTCTGTGATCATCATGAGAAGCCCTTGGTCTCCAGATGAGTGTAAGGTGCTGACTATGACTTAATGAAAGTAATAAATAACCTGTGTCTGGCCTACTGGAGAACTACCTTTCCCTCTGTGCACTGCAGTTGCTCCAGAGCAGCCCCAGAGATGTACTGAAGAAGAAGGGTGGGTGGATAGGGGGGATGGAATTAAGGAACACCTACCAAATCAGATCAATGTCTTTACACAGGGCAAAAATGGCGTCTGATGGCCAGCATGCAAAGAGTCAACAAGGTGCCAAATACCATATTGCTAGATCAACCAAAAGTCAGCTCACATCTGAAATTGTGGCTTCTTTCTTTTGGAACAGAAAGCCTGTAAGGCGACTGTTGCATATTTCTTCCCCAAACTAATGTATGCACTATTCAAACACCATTCTTCTTTTATTGGTAAAATTCTGAAAATATTGTATCAAGATTTCTTACACAACGACCACTTTTCCACTGAGCTATGCAAGCGAACACCCGATTGTCTGTGCCTTCATGTTGAGTAAGTACATTAAATGCTATTTCTATAGCATGATCTGACAGTCACTCCATATGAAACAATAAATAATGCAATGTTGAAAATATGAGAGAAGTGAAAGGTAAATTTACTTTTTGAGAGGAGCTACTGCTTAACATTTTTAAAGATTTCTTTTGTACTTGAAAGACAATAAGAAAGCCTTTGATTTTCTATATACCATTTACAGAGGTTTAACTATATATCACATAAATGCTTTCAGTTTTTATCCAAATGTGCTGTTAAATTACCCATGTAATTATCCCAAGAGAAATCATTATACTTTTTTTATTGTTAATTTCATTAACACTTTAGTGGGAAGAGTTTGGTTGTATTTAAATTCAGCTGTCACAGTCTTTATTAGTACAATTAAAGGGATCATTTCTCTATTATTCTAGAGGGTGGTTTTTTTGCGGGGGTGTTTAATTACTGAGTTAAAGCAACAACAGAAAGTTAATGGGCAAAAATACAGGCAATAATCTATGGTCAAACTTGAAAAGAACTACAATTCTCCCTGATCCCAGTAGTAAAATCTGTTTTAAAATACACTGCCATTAAAATGAAATTACAACAGTTCTTTCTAAAATGGGTGACATGACATGACAGCTGCGTATACTTTAACAAGCTCTCCAATACAAGCAGCAGCGCTGCACTGAGTAATCAGATAAAACCTGCTACGGATTTATCTTAAGGACAGGTATATTCAAATATCTGCTTACAGAGCCTTGTAAAGGCAAAGCAGATATCACTTTTGATACATCACCATTATAATACCTTATTAGTTCATCAATAAATGCATCGCCGTTGCTTCCTTGCCTTGTGCGTGCGTTACGGCGATGCTGAGCCAGCAGGCATTGTACTTATACACGGTTCCATTGATTTAAATTGAGTAAGACCAAAATAACGTTGCCACTGACAATCCAGGCATTTAAAAAGTAATAAAATTGGAGGATATAGATTGCAAATTAAAATTAATTTTTAGAGATGAAGTTCAAAACTAAGACAGATGTGCTGAGGAGGGAAACAAGACCACAACAGTCTTATAAAGAAATTTCTCATCCCAGATGAAGGTGGGACACTCTGCTTCAGATTTTAGAGAATTATCATCTTGAGCATCCATATGTAGAAAAAGATGAGAATTATGGAGACCAAGGAATTAGCAAATACAAAAAATCCAAGCAAATTCATATTCATTGCTCCTTGACAGAGTAAAATTAATTTTTATCTGCAGGGAGTACATCAATTTTAAGATAATCTGGGAGAAAAAAAATTAATAGGGAGCTGTAAGACCTCTGACTAGACTTCCCTTCATTCCAGGGGATTCACAGAGTTTAAGGAAGAATGATGTGGAAAAATTGTATGGAGATTTCGTTATTTGGCTTCTTATCATGGGTTTTTTCCTATCAGTGCAGGTGAAAAATCTTGTGCAGGTTGATTAAATAACTAAATCTTCTAAATCATTTCACTTCAAACATTCTATGACCATCTACATTGTAGCACTACAGCACAACTGCATCTTTGTTCCAGGTAATTTTTGTACTAGAGGAAAGGGCTAGAAAACCATGAAGAAGATGGCCATTCATTTATAGGCAGAAAATTCCTGTATTAATATTTATCCCTGTTAGAGCTTTAAGAACATTCTGTGTGTACAAAAATTTGTAATTTACAGTATTAAAGCTATTTACACTTATTGGTGCTATCAGAACTGTGTGTTCTTTTAAATTAAGTTGTTATTGCATTAAAATGGGCAAAAGACAAAACCAGAATGGTTTTATTCTTTTGCTTCCTAAACTAAATAGAATTCCTTGGGGAAAAAAAAAAACCAAACAACAAAACAAAAGAAAGAAATATTTTTGTTTAAAAATAAAATTGATAATGAAAACACACCAGGGTTGCGTTTTTCAACTAAAATCGAAAGACAAAGTTTAAGAATGTTTACAGACGTGTCTAGTTTAACAGTTTCATGTGTTGGATGTGACTTTCACAGTCTGTTGGCAGTTTGCAGGAAAGCCATCACACCTGTGACTTGGTTGTTGATTAATGAGTCTTTCAACTCATCGCTACCATCTGAAGAAGGGCCGTGGCCTTTCTAAGCTTCAGTGGTTTATTCGCCTTCAACTGCAGTCCTACCAAGGTATCTTCCATAAAGAAAATCACACCTGGTTAAGGCTAATGAAAACCTCAATATGTCATTTTCTAGACAAGTCAAAAAGCATGTAAAACTAGACAAAAGATGTATTCAAGCAACATGAATGCAGTTTTGTCATAACCTGTCAATCTAAGGACTAACATAAAAAAAGCTTTCTTCAATGACATTTTCCAGTGTCAACTATTAGAATGACAATTCTGAATTCCCTCTTTGCTACATGATGCATAATGGTTTCCCACCCTTCACAAAGACCACATTTTGTTGTTAGATCCCAGAAAGAAGTTTCAAGGGGGAAAAAAAACCCAAACAAAACCAAAACAACCAAACAGTTTTTCTGGGTCAAGTTATCAGTCAGCATCAGAAATCCCCAAATCAGAGCCTGTGTGTAGATTTTAAACTCACTGCTCACAATGACAGTACCCTTTAAAAGCATATGTGAAACTGCCCAACTTTGATGTGTCTTCAAAACTGTATCATGACTGTAAAACTTTCAAGGTCAGCTTGACTTTGAGAACTAGGCCTGAGGAAGAGGCAGGAAGATCTTTGGAACTGCCATCCTTTCTCAAGGAATTAGCTTTCAAACCAGGCAGGACAGAGGAATTTCATCCAGGAAAGCCACGTGAGACAGCCAATAACCTGTGGGAAAGCTGTAATTCCAAGAGAGAGCAGATAGAGCTGCAAACGTCTGTTATCTGCACAGTAGCAGCCACCAGTCCTTACTTCTTGCTTTGTGGTAGCACCAACAAATGTTTGGAGGTCAAGACAAAGCACACAGTTGCTCCCTATTTGCTCTGATGGGCCTACCATTTCCTAAGACAACTACAAGATAATTCAAATTAGCTAAACGATTAAGTGTAACTAAGCCACCTCCCCTTAGTTGCCACCTAGGACTGTGTACATCAACAGTTTCCACAGATCAGCCACTGTATGGTAGCTTTTTATCTTAAAATTTAGTCAAAAGAGCTAGTTTTTACTCTTGGCTTTGCTACAGACTAATTTTGCAGTGCAGAGGAAACCTTAAAGGTGACTTGCAGGACCAGATTTTCCATCTGTTTAACTTTGATATTAATACTTCCCCCTCTACCTTACAGGGGATTTGCATGTCTCAACTCATTACAGCTTGCAAAGAAATTGAGATCCCTATATGGAAATTGAATTACTCTGCATTACTAGCACTTCGCTGAAAATCCCTTATCTAAAAGAAGCAGAAGGAAGAAACAAGGGGTTGGTGGGCAAAACAGACTTTAACTTGTTGGCTTGTGTCCTGTAGCCTCTTCCTTTATAGGTGTAGCAGGAAAACCTAGACATGAGATGAGTACCTCAGCCAGTGTGTACAGTTGGCGTAGTCAGTACTTTGCATGCATTTATCCACATTTAGAGCTTTGTACACACTTATGATCACTATATATCCATTTAGACTGAAAGGTTGGGCCAGAAAAGCTCAGAAAGAGGAAGGGGAAAAGAACAGATAAGAAGACAAACATGATTATCTCCACTTATAAATCCGTTGTGAGCAACAGGATGTGAGACAGAGTTGAAAGGAAGGCAAATTATTTGCAGATGAAAGGAAGTGTCTATTTTTAAGGAAAGGCAGCCAGGTCACAGGATGCCAGTCACCGGGTTAATTAGACAGTGACATAAAATGTCAAAGTGTCACACTTCCAATGTGTGTCACACTTCCAATATTTTTTGTATACTGCAACCACAAATATCTAGTTATGAAGATCTCTCTATATGCACACACTTTTAAAGAAAGCAATTAAATGTCAATCCTAACAATAAAATCATATATGCGTTTTTAACACGAATACATCACATTTACTTAGCATTTCCATCAAAACATATCAAGGGGTACAGAAACGTGGGCAAATGTTACCTAATTTTAAATGGGAAAACCAAGATACAGTGAGACATCATTAGAAGAACAAGGTTCAGCTTGCAGGCCTGTGCTCTAGCCACTAAGCTATGCTTAAGATGCTTTTGAATGCAAAACATGTATTGCCAATACCATTCCTTGTTTTTCTCCCCCTTTTTTCTAGAGGCCAGGTTTGAGCAATGGAAATAGCTTCAAATTAGAATGAAACCTTATTTAAGCAATTTCATAGCTGTTAGCACAAAGAGAGCTAAGAAGTACATGTTTCCATATCCTATGTAGGCAAAGGCCTCATCATAAAGGTCTTCCAAGTATTAAAATGAGCTCACATTAACTAAGGTTAACTGGGATATGGCAGTCCCTCCCTTTTCAGCATCTTTTGTTGGAGATTGTTGTTGAAGAATATTGTTTTATTCATGGATTCATCACCATATCTGCAGGAGAGAGAGAGAGAGACTGCTAACAACCAGAAAAGTCTAAAGTGTGCTGCATATGGGAAGTCTCACCTTTAGCCTCACTCACTTGTGAAATTCATGCTACAACAGTATACATAATAGTGGCTGGAGTGGCATTCAAACAGTGTGTAATACAGGGCACTGTCTCCCCCTTGCTTACCCATCTACATTCTGCCACCAGCGCTTTAAAACTGCCAGGCAAGGAGCTAAGCCTACTTCTGACAGATCCTCTGAGGTCAGAGTACAGTTTCATTAGCTATGTCAGAAGAGGACAAGTAGACAGAGGATAATCCTTATGTTGACGGATGTGACATATACCTTGTTATTGACCAACTCATTTATGGAAAAGGGTCCTTGCTTATCCAGAAAGGTCAAAATCAGATTTCCTTCAAAATCCCTGTGGATTTTTTTCTTTGGTACATCCAGCACTAGGGTCTAAACCTGACTCTCTGATCAACCAAGAGATGCGTAGCAATGGATTAATGCTTTTCACCCTCCTCTTTTGCTGTAGGAACAAAGGGATAGTGTCTTTCATAGCCAAGCACTCCAGACAGCCTGTTCTCAGGCACACTGCAAGGAAATCCATTATAATCTCACCAAGCAGGTGGCGATTACTGCAGTATTAATGGCACCCCAGTTCTACACCAACACATCATTAATAGTTGACTTGTAGCCATAACAACAACATGGGTTTCCAATATCCAGCAATTTGGATACAAAAAGGTCTAGCAGCATCCACAGTTTAGGAGAAGGACTGACTGACATATCCAAAAGTACGCTGGCCATAACTCCAGCATCCTCTGCTACACAGGTCTTGTCATCACACCAGTGACTGTGATTTGAGCATTCGTCTCTTCCACAAAAAGAGAATTGTTAGAGAACTTCCTACCATTTCATGCCCCGGGCACTTTCACTCATTTCTTAGACTCTGGCTTTTGTAGAATTACATGAAAAAAAAAAAAAAGGAAAAATATCCTTCATAGACAACAAAGCCCATGCAGTTTGCTGACATTCCTTTCAATTTCAAAACTACATAATACATTTTTTCCATGTGTTGATAAACTAGATTTTAAAAGAGCATTTTCTGGATATCTAGATAATCAACAACACAATGAATATAAACATTTTCTATAAATAGTTCACCATATGGCTACCATTCTCAGCAGATGGTGTCTGTGTATCCACTAGAATATACAAGAGCTATGCAGATTTTGCCCTGCAATCATTCAAAATTCTAAACAAGAAATTTTGACTTAATTTTGTTTTTTATTAAGCTTAATCAATGGCAAAACATATAATTTTATCACCTAGCTCTAGTATTTCTTTGCAAAATTTATTTGCAAAAGGCAAGGAGACAGTCCTCATGCAGGCAAAGGGATTTAAAAAAAGAAATAAAAAAGAAAAAAAGAAAAAAAGGGAGAGACACTAGGTATAATATCAGCTTCGACAGCATAAAAGGATCTTAATCTTGGGGCAGCACCCTGCTGCCAAGTATAACCTTTACCTTCCTAAAAAGCAGTTTTGCTTGCAAAAAGCTGACTAAACTATATATATATATATAAAAAAAAAAAGCTGGACTGCAAAGAATGTGAGGCTTGGTGTATATTTTGCAGCAGACCTTACAAGAAAGCCTACATATTTTATCTACTTTTAGCAGAAAACTAACTTATTAATTCTTTATAGTTTCCTTAAAGCCAATATATAATCAATTCCAGATGTTCTACTCTGCATCGAAAAGCTGCTCAGCAGCTGAGGGTCTTTATCAAAGGAACACATGACTGGAAGTCAACCACTTGATCCATTAGGCTCATATCACTGTGCAAAAAATTTCTGGAAAAGTCTTCCTGAACTACACTGGTTTATCTATTGGAAATCATCTTCTAATTTCCAGACTAGATGTTTTCCAGGGAATTTCTTATCCGCTTATCCATATTGGCTTTAACTTGCATGATTTTTCTAACTTGGCTTGGTTGTTTCTCATGATTACAATCAGTGGGACATAGGTAGTCTCTACAGCAATGTACTCAATGCACCTCAAAGTCCTGTAGAACAGCAGAAGAAAGGCCACATCTCAAACCCATCTTGCAGCTATGTACATGCTGGTGAGCAAAGAGATGGTCCCTGCCATATAAACAGTGTGCTCAGCAATACAAGCTGGGGAGAGGAGGAGGAAGGGGGACATTTGGGGTTATGGCATTCAAGTAACTGCCACGTGTGATGGAGCCCTGTTTCCAGGAAGCGGTTGGGACAGGAAGAAGTGAATGAATTCCTTGCTTTGCCAACATGCATGGCTTGGCTTCACTTATTAGCCATCTTTATCTCAACCCAGGAGTCTTAGCATCTTGGCTGTTCTGATTCTCTCCCCCATACCCCTGGAGGGAGGGTGAGTGAGCAGCTGGATGGGGACTTAGCTGGTGACTGGGCTCAACTCACCATGGTCACTAAAGCATTTTCAAGTGTGGTAACATGCACAGGGACTTGAAAAGAAGACATCACAGTTGAAAAAATAAGCTGCAGAAATGGTTTCAATATGACAATAAAAATTTTTCCTTTACAAGCAGGACAGGGATTAACAGTTGAGATACACAAGAATTAAATAACGACATGCACATGGTCTTCATGTCTTAATATATGTACTAGAGGTAAGGAACTCCCATTGGTACTGCAATATCTAAGAATGTACAAAGGTTTGTTTTAGGTTTAAGATACTGCTTACTGCTCAGCTTTAATAGCCTTTCCTGATCGCGTTCTCTTTCATAACCTTGAAAAAAATACAACATCAGTAACTATCCAAATCTTCAGTTTGAAAAAATTCCTAAAGATTTTTACTTTGAGGATCACAGGAATGCATTGCTTAGATTCACGTGCTCAGGTAGAGTCAACAATGAGTAGTACACAACAATTCATTCCCTTTTTTAACCAGTCCTAAAAGCCTTTTACTTTCCCCTAACCACCAACCAATTAATTTGCCTACCTCTTGCTGGCTCTGGGACAATGCTCCCATAACCCCCTCCCACCTAACTCAGTCATTAACTAGGTTAGGGGAGCATTTCCCTTGTAAATGAGTCCCCTAAGTGTTTTAACTTTTTTTTCCAACCAAAGAGAGAGCAGAGCATACTTATTTTACTTTGTAGGCAATGGAGAGTGTTTCTCTTTAAGTATAAAAAGAAAATAGACAGTAGACCCCAATATCATTGTGAACAGCTAAAAGTATTTTCAGCATGCATGGAAGTAACTGATCAGGAAAAGCTTTAGCATGCGTTAAACTAGCAATTGAGCTATGGCATCCCATGCTACAAACTGACTGTCCTGACTCTTTTGAAGGACTGTCCTTAGTTTTAAGTCATCTCAAGAGGAAAACAGTTGAAACAGAATGGGTCCATCCTAAGAGAGGAGTCAAAATAATCCCACACACCCATTCAGCTTGAACTTTAACTCCTGGCCACGTGGAAGGCTGAGAGTTACACAGTTTTAGGAAGGAGCATAAATCACCTAAAGATAGGTCTCACTTAAGGCACTGCACAGCCTACTTGAGTAGCCACAAGACCTGCTTGAAGTGGCCTCCTAGCCAGTTGGAAAACAGGAGGAGACAAACTTCAGCCATGCTGAAAAGAAAATCATGTGAAGACAAGCTGTGTTGGAGACACAGATCACCAGGGCAGACATCGGATTAGCAATTCTACTCAATGATCACAATGGGTTTCAACGATCCGTTGGTCTGTGGAGGGGTATAAACAATAAATCCATGAGCCAATCATTAATGGCTTGCATAATGTCACTTCTAGATGAGAATTTCCCTATCACATTGAAGGGCAATGAATTTTCAAATTAGGAAGGATGACAACAATTAGGGCACCTATTAAATAAAATTTTTAAAGAAGCAACAATAGTTGATATGACAAAGATGTGAAACACAGAGAAGGACAGAGAAGGCATATACATGACTTTTTCCTAAACTCTATAAAGAGATCAAAAGAAAAAATTAAATGTGTTTCAAGATACTAGAGAAGATTAAATGTCCACAGAAAACGTTCCCTCTGCAAATCACAGCAGTCCTCTCTGCTCCCTTTGGCTCATATTGATGACATCAACATAAAGGGAATTCATGAGCCAGCTTGAGTCTAAGACTTTCTATTAGAATCTCTTTGAAAAGGGCAAACTACTTCATTTTTAATGAAGGACAAGTGTTAGCAATCAGCAGGAGAACTATCAAAGAAAAAAATTAGCACTGAATTGTCTCTGTCATTTAACATAAAAATGACATTACTGGTACAGACCAAGAAGCCCATGAAGTTCTACGTTCTGTCTGGTAGTGGGTAACAGAGGACATAAAGAGGAGAACTGAGTGGCACTTTTTTGCCAGCATCATTACTTTGTGCAACTGAAATTAGCTACATTAGGAAATAAGGCTAGAAATAGACTGTAAAAACATTATATATATGAATTGAAGGAAGAATTAAATGTTTAAGACTGTTAGCAATAAATTGAGAAAACAGCTTAAAAACCATAAAAGCATTTTTTGACATGCAAATTAACACACTTTTGAAATTATCACTCTGGTTTCTACATAGAGAACAAGTTCTGTTTAAAAGAAAAATGATATGAACCTATTAAGTGTCATCATCAGGAGGATTCAGAAATTAGAAGGGAATATTAAACTTCTTATTTTGCAATATATAAGTTTGCCAGTTTTCACAAGGATGTAAGTGGCAAATATTTTAGGAAAACACCCATTTCTCCACCTACAATTTTCTAATTAATCAAGTAGCAGTTCTGTATTAAATACATCTGGTTATTGATTAAACAGTTAAATTTTACAACCTAACAAAGTGTTACAAAATTAAAAGAAGTTCCATTAGTTATAAACTATTAAAGAAACCCTTTCTGTTTCTATCACACTTGTCATGCCCCCAACTGAATTTAAGAGTCACTGCAACTTCAATAAATGTGCTGTAAGTTCTGTGCTATACAGCTGAAATATCCCTGAGCAGTGCAGGTCTGTAAAAGTTACTAATTTATTTTTAAAGCACAAATTAAGGGCAATATCAACATATATTCACATCTCAGACAGAAAGACAATATTAGGTTCCTCAAAATAGGAACTGAAATCCATCTATGATTCCTATTGATGAAATGCAGTAGACCATAAGTATCCATTTTAAAATTTCATATTTAAAAATAAAATTTATTTTATAAACATCAGCATTAAAATCTTTGTGTAATGACTATTATAAAGTAAGAAAGACAACAGAGAAGTGCAATTATTTGCCAAAATCCCATTACCTGTGTGCCAGCAATACCCTGAAGGTCATCTCATTCAGTCCCAAATAACTTGGCAGCAAGTTTGACCAATCCCAGTTCCACTCAGTAATGGTTGACTGTTGATACATGGCAAGAAGCTATTGTTAGTTATTAATCAGTGTTAATATGATCAGTAAATTAAAGCTCCAGCTGTGATATACTAACCAAGAAGGAGGGGGGTCTAGAACAAGGACTTAGACAGATGATATCAATCATGTCCACAGAAGAAGGTTTTTATTCCAATAAGACAGCAATTAATTTATAAATCCATTTGGGGATGTAGCCATTATTTATAAAAAGATAAATCAATTTTTTGAACCGTTATTCTTCCAACTGTTAATGGCATTCTGCCCAACCACTTTGTCTGAGAGCTTGACTCTTTGTTTGAAAAGCAAAATAATTGGCAACTTTTTATGTAACAGCAATTTACAATTTCTGCTGTTAGGAAAAAGTTTAGCATGAAAAACAGCATAGCTAGTATTCAAGATGTAACCTGTATGGTAATTAGAGTGATGGTTTACTTCTTTATAGTTTTGTAAGGCACTCCAGTCACCAGATGGTTATTATAAACAGCAGTAAGTCTAGAGAATATGAACAAATATAACTCCATATTGCTTATTTAATAAATAAAAGCAATCTACTATAATGGGGGGAGACAAAAGACCACACACAACATTCTCATGGTTACAAGATTGTAGCTCCTGTTGCATAATATTAATTTTCGTTGTCAGTAATGGTCAAGTAGTGACTACAATTCAACTTTCTTGGGAAGAAACAATTAAAAAAAAATTGTTGTAACTCTAGAATAGCATTGAGTAGTTTAAACAAAAAAAAAAAAAACCCACTGAAAAACAAGCAGGTCAAAACAATGGACATAAACATGAATGGAAAGAGTAAAGTATCTTGTAGTGGATGTTTTTTTCTTGCTGACAGTGCTTGGTTCTTCTGGGAGAGCTAAACCAGTGTAATCCCTCCCCCTTCCTTCCATCTTTATTTTATTCTCTTCCTTATTCTAATTTAATTTTCTTCCTAACCCTCCTTTTGGCATCCACTTAAAAGTAGTGTAGAAAAATAAAGATGAAATGGAAAGTAAGAAAGCGACACATTGGTGGCTAAAGAAAGATTAATATAGTGTGAAAGGGGAAAGCAAATGAAGAAGTAATAGTGAACAAGATACACAAGAAATAAGGGAAAGAGTCAAATGAGAGAACGATGGGAGTATAGGAACACGGGGAGAAAATAGGCAGCTATTCCACACACTGAATTAAATACAGACCAATAACTATGGAGAAATTACTTGTGTAATCAAGAGGGGTAAGAAAGGGAAGCTAAACAGCTGGTAGGAACAGCCATAATAACAAACAGGAAAGTATTTAAGCATATCAGATAGAAATTCAGTTCACTAGACTGATCAGTTCTGCGAAAAAATAAAGGATCAGTCTGAAAAAAAGTCAGTTCAGGAAAGCAAAAAAATCACTTCTTTGTAGCATTTTTCTTCGTTCCTACTGTTGAGTTGTTGCATAGGCAAGGCTTAATCTTATTAGACAATAGAGGAGCAGCAGCACTGGCAGAGACTGAGGTGTCAGGACAAATTGATAAAATCAAGAGCAACAAGTTACTAGGAGCAGATGGTGATTATTCAAGATTTTTACAGGAATGTAAGAATGAAGTGGCTGAATTGTTAACAGAAATGACACGCTTCCTAGAATCAGCTACTGCACTAGAGGGTGGGAAGGTAAGAAATTTACATATCATTAATAAAAATGCTAGAGTTGATCTCAAAATAGCGGTTCAGTGGCCTTTGTTTCAGGATCAGTAGAATTCGTGGAAAGTATGATCAAGTATCTTGCTGAATTTGACACGATAGGCACAAGTTAGCAAAACTTCAGAAGAGGATGTCAACCACCCTAATGTACCGCAATTTTTGCATATACCAACAAACAACACATGGAATGTTTACTACAAATTATCTTTCAGATAGCTTTTGAAATAATTTATTTTAAGAAATCCTCTACCGAGGAAGCTTACGAGCGTGTCTACACTGCATGGCATAAACATGGTCTTACATTGTTATTATATATATTCTAATATTTTAAATAGAATCATGTAATGCATTCTCTGCTGACAGCTAAGCCAGCTCTCTGGACTAACAAGGAGCGCTGCCATACACATTCCAATTGCCCCTTCTGTGAGAAATGTTTTAAAAAGCAATACAAAATTAACTCATTGACAAGGTAAGTTGTGAAACCAGTAGCTCATTGGGACTTAGAATTTATAAAGGGATAAAATGTTAGTAGATGTATTAAAACCCATCTAGTCACAATAGATTTAAAGAAAATCAAGAATTTAATTATAGATATAAACTCCTAAGCTTTACGGCTGTTACCAACCAGGAGGAAATGAATTTAAAGAGTATATCCTTTGAGAAGAAGAATTGTTCTTTGAAAGCGCTCTGGCATCTTCTACAGGCATTCTCAGAATGGTTTGGGTTGGAAGGGGCCTTAAAGACCATCTAGTTCCAGCCCCCACTCATAATAATCTACATGGGAAACTAGACACTGGGATAGACAGACCACTGTTTCGCAGACAGTCCCACACCTCTACATGAATGTGTGGTTGTCTGGTAAAGGGAACTAAATTATTTAATAACGTTATTAAGCTCAGGAAACAAATCTGTCATTGTCAACAACAGGGTTGGCACATGGTACTTTAAGTTTCATGACCTACTCTTCCCCCCCCCCCCTTGATTTTAAGATACTTTTCCATATTCAGGTACAAGACTTCATGCCAAAAGTTTACAAAATTCAAAGCAATTTAACATGAACTATCCCTTGTCATCTGTTGATTAATAGAGCCTGTAAACCTGCTGTGCAGCAGAATTGTGCCCTGAGTTGTCAGTACTTGAAGGTCTTATTTTACCACACTATTAATGAATTGAGAATTGAGGCATGGCAAACTATTTTCTGAATTTCAAATTGAAGAGATTCTTCAGCCCCTAAAATTCTATCAATTTAAGATACAGAAGAAAGAAAGGAAGAAAGGGCAGAAAGGATGGGGAAGAAAGGACAAGGAGAGGAAAGGAAAGGACAGGACAGGGAAGAAAGAAGGTACTTTTAAAACATATTCCTATGTATTAAGAAGCATTCTGGAATTCATATTAATAGTCTTTCTCGGGATATTAAGACTTCTATTGCAACATGACAATGATTAAGCATTCATTAAATGAGGAAGAAACCCAAACCAAACAACAAAGAAATATTTTACAGCTATATATTTAGTGAAACAGTCCAAAATGCTCAAAACTGGAAAAGGGGATTATTTAAAAGCAGAGTCGTATTGAAAAAGAATGGCTTTCTACCACAAGTTTATAAAGTGAATTTGTAATGAATGCCATTTCTTTTTAAATATCTGAAATTGAGGACTAGATTAAAACTTGGAGATGAGAGATTAGGAAGACCTGAGAAATGATGGTGTGAGATTATTTTCTTATGTGTCCAAGTGCTATTTTGTACAATGTGTACCTCACATGGTACCCTGGCAGAGATTTAGGCACCAAGTTCTATTTTCTTTAGCTGTCAGGGCACTAATTTCTGTAAGTAAACGACAACCCTTTACACATCACTAACATGCCTTGATGAGACAAAGAAATGGATGCTTTCTCTTTCTGTGTGCTGCTTCCTCACTGCTTCTTCTTACTGTTTCACTACATCTCTGTATTTCACAAGCTTTCTTTACCTTAGCTTTCAACATTGCTGTGAAAGCCTCATCAAGAAGATTCTAATTGTTTTCCCATGACTTTTTGAAGGAATAAGACCAGCCTTAGGTACTGTTACACAGAGGTAACAAATGTCATTGCTGCTCATGGGCTCTCCTTCACTTTACTGAGTTAACACAGGAAGTGTAAGTAAATGCAAATTGCTCTTACATGTAAGAATTCTGATAAAAGAGAAGGACAATAATGGCTTTTTGAACATCGTGCTCTTGTAGAGGGTGCCCTCATTAGATTCCCAAGTAATAATATTCCTCTGCACTTCATCAAGTCTGAATGCACATAATTAATTCCATTTTCATAATTTTGGTCTCTCCTAACCGTGATCATAAGAAGACTGACACGTAAAAATTGTGTGATAACCGAGGTTTCAGATCTTCACAAACCTGATTGAACACCTTTGCACAAGACCGCCTGTACACCTCGAAAGGGTTGAAGACGGGCTGCTCTTCTTTGCCCTGGAGTGTCAAAGGCTGGCACTGGCTGGAGGCAACACCACCTTCAGAAGAATTCTCACAAGACAGCTGCTCTTTCAAATACTCCTTTTAGAAGAAAAGACAACCACAAAACAGCGTATGCCACCTAGTTTTCCACGTGAATTTAGCCTAAATTTCAAGCGTAACTTTACCATGTGCTTGACAGAAATTCCTTACATTAGAGATTACTCTTTCACAAAACAGAAAGCTTTTTAAAAGCAAAACTGTTCTACAGCAAACAAAAATAACCTCCAGGAACACCCCTCCAACTGAAGCAAATCAGAATAATCTAAGCTTTTGTTTTGAAATTGTAATCAAATTATGTGTATCAGTTCTCATTTAATATGCATATATATGTTAGGTTCATGTGGAAGTGAAAAACACATTGCAACAGCTCGTAGAAAGCATTCATGATGGCTACTGTATGATTTATTTTACATGTTGAGAGTATACACGAATCCTTGGAGTTATTTTTTGGGTATCACTAAATAGTTACTACACGTCTATAAATCAATTGTTTGATGAACACATTCAAAACAGTTGTTTAGACACAGGAAATAAATATTCTCCTACTCTTCAAAGCTATTTTTAATTGTTTAAGCATTCAAAGACTAGAAGTCATTTATGATTTACATGGTAATTTTAGAAACTATACTGCAACAGACGCATGATTATTTTGGCCACAATCTTTTTCTGTTTTCACTTCTTAAACTACTATGTAAATAAATCATCATTGCATGCCAATAAAGTGTTTTGATTAAATAGAAGCGTTTTAGGAAGAGCTAGATAATGAAACACTTACAGATCTATTTGCTGGAAGGACTACTGTGATTAAACAGTTTATTGTTATTAAAATGAAGTCAGCAAGGATGGGACTGCTGTAACATTGAGCAAGTACTCAAGGTGAGTCTTCATTAAGGTGGGTACTACCCAGTTTCAGTACTACTGAGATGATAAAAGATTTCAGATGCAGGTGAGGGAACGTGTAAAATACCTGCCAAGGTACCCTGTGCTCCTCAGTGGGTCTTTCTAAGAGAGTAATTTCATCATCAGCTTAAAATGATCCAACTGTGGCCTGGCCTGAAAGGCACCGAGTTCCCTCCCAATCCACACAGACTGTGTGGCTGTTTCTCCCTCGTGCTGGCACTAGCATATGTTGTGAAATCAGCCAGAAAAAGAGAAAGGTTTCACAGCCAGATAAACAAGCCACACGGTTTCCTTCTACCAGTACAAAGTGGGGGTGGGGGTGGGGGCCAGGAGTGGGAAAGCACAAGGGCGAGAGGAAGAGCAGGACTGCTTCTCCATGAGGGTTGCAGCCAATTGTCAGGACTGCTTAAGACAATCACAAAATCGTCCAAATGTATTTGGGGGGGTGGAGGGGTGGGGGGGAGAAGAAAAAAAGAAAAAAAAAAAGAAGTCAGACCTCTTTTGCTTTAAGACAACAGTGTGATCCAGCTGTGAAAACACCCAGAGCTTCTTATTTTCTCAGGCTACAGAAACATCTGGGGTTTTTCTACCATTCATTGGTGACTTTGTGCCATAACAAAGATGTAAAAGTCACAGTGAAGGGGGCTATTTGAAAGCCACCTCTGCACATTTACCACCCTCTTGTAAGCATACTGCCTCCCACAAAAAGGCTTTCAAAAACCTGCACCCATCCCTCTGGGTGTCACAGAGACAGCAGTAGCAGATGCTGTTCCTACAAGAACTTGGGAGAGGGACTGGTCACCACAGAGTACATTTAAATACATTTAAGAGATGACCTGTAAAGGTCCATCCCTTCCAACCTAAAGCATCCTATGATTCTGCTCTATTTTATCACGTTGGTAATGACCTGTGTAAAGCTGCTACCTGACACAAGGACATGCCCCTGCTCAACAACACAGTATTGACCCAAGGTTTGTCCTGTCCTAACAGACAACAAGCTGATGGTTTTCTTTCCACTGGGGAAAGTCTGCAAGAACCCAGCTGCTTCTGCCAGTGTGAGGTGCTGAGGTAAATCCATGGGTCCATCAAAGAGCAACGTATGTCTGCTCAAGGTTGCTGCAGTTTTATCATGAAGAGGGAATGAGGAATTCCCACATCCAGCCTTTAGAGACGGAGGGCATGGACTGCAGATACAGCACATATCCACTCTTGAGGTTGGCTAAGCAGCTAGCTGAGGGTGGTGAGGCACAGGCTGCCCAGAGAGGCTGTGGAAGCCCCATCTCTGGAGGTGTTCAAGGCTGAGTTGGATGGGGCTTTGGGCACCCTGGTCTGGTGTGGGTGTCCCTGCCCATGGCAGGGGGTGTGGAACTAGATGGGCTTTGAGGTCCCTTCCAACCCAAAGCATTCTATCATTCTATGCTGTAGAGATACTGGAAATCAGTGTCCATGTTTGGTAGGGTTTTGAGTGATTTACAGCTCAGCTTCCAGCACGGGCATTCTTCTGTCTTTGGAATATTGTGGATTTATGTTTTGACAAAGGGACTTAATCAATGATGCTAATGCTAAATGAATGCTTTAGTATAGTACATATTGTAGACCCTGAAAGGTCCGTGTTTCAAATATATGAAAATAAAGAGAAATGACATCACATTTAAAAACATGTGAGCTATATCCACTCTATCAAAGGCTGGGCATGAAACCAAGCAGACAGAATATTATTGAGCCTGACAGCTCAGGAGAGTTGGTTTCTCTTTGGTAGTCATTAGTCAAAAATGCTTTTTAAAATTATTATTTTTTTCAATAGATACATGAAGGACTACAGGCTGTTTTGACTTCCACAGTACCTATTATAGATCTTTATAACATCACAGGTCTATTTCCAAGAAACTATATCCCTTTTCCCCTGCTCTTCTAAGGAAAATTGAGGACAACAATTTTCTGTCTCATCATTTTGTTCTTTATTCACACACAATCATTAAGTGGTGTAGCAGAAAGATCTCCAAACTAATTTTAAGAACATGATCCCTCGATAGTCCAAGGAGTCTCCAAACAAAAGGATGGACCTTTGAACAGATAATCAAGTCTATTTCTTGGTAGTCAGGTACATTAAACATAATCTAAGTTATGAAAAATAATATTGAAAATTGCATTACCATAATACCGTGCTAAGCATTAAAGTGTTTTGTAATGGCTTCAAAGGCAATTTGAAGGAACATGGTTAAAATCCCTCAGCGAGTCAAGCTGGTCAGGATTTTTTTCTTCTTCTTCTTCTCTTTCTTAAAAACAAGACAGTTTTTTCCGCTGAGAAATGTTCTATATTTAACAAAGCTCCTGCTAGCTGTAGGAATTCAAGGAGAGACACCTGGGATGTGGTAAGTCAGTCTAAAGTCCCCCTTCCACCTAATTCTCTCAGCCTCTTACCTCCTATTGGAGCTGCTCCACTTTGTATAAATAACCAAATACTCGCAGGAGTCGGATGTTGGATCAGGGTCTCCAGAACCCAGCACGGACTTTCTACCCCTTCCACTAGAGTACGATTCTATTTTTGAACCCTAGAAGTTACAGCATGGATTTTTACAGCCATTTCTATGAGGAGAAACAACTCCAACGGGGAAAAGGAGAGAGAGTTCCATGCAGGTGGCTGATGCTGAGCAGTTTGTGGGAGATGCAGACTCAATTCCCTTTGAGCCTGTGTGTCTTGTCCCCTCAGTGGCTGCCCTCACTGCTGGATGATACACTATTTTCGGAGGTCTTGCTCATCATCTTTTCCTCACTCCCGTTACACTTTTGAGTAATCCTGAATGTGCTTCAGGTGAAAAGGTTTTGTTTGAACTGCGTTACAGTAATAATTTTCACTTCACTTCCTGAACCGTTTAATTGTTTGAGATGAAACTTGAAAAGATTCTGTATTGTATTAATATTAGGTTGCCATCTCTACATGCATGCTTACATTGCTTCTCAAGCCTCCAAACGCAGATGTATAAAGGTTGATTTTAAGCCTGTATTTAGGAATTAAACAGTTGATCTGATTTTCAGAAGCACAGTGCCAGCTCTGAGCTGCTCTTGGTTGCCATCACACAAGCACAACTGCCCGATTGGGGTTGGGTTTGGGGTTTTTTCCTTCTTTTTTGGATATTTTTTTTAAAGAAAAATCTTGGTCTGTGTTATTTTGCATTTTATTATAAATGCAAGAAAATTATAAATTTTATTATAAATCTCCACAGCACCTGCTTATGCATTCAAGGAATAGTAATTTAGCAATTGGAGCTAATAAACAGAGCTTTCTTAATTAAGCCGTGTAGGTCTGTGTTATCACACGATTTAAATAAACCAGTGCTTATTTCAGTGCATGAAATCACAATGCTGTTGGTAACTCGGGGCAGCTTGGTACTGCCTTGGAAATAAGGAGATAATCCTTTCACACTGCCCAAATTCCATGCCGCAGCAAGCAAAAAATCTGAATTTCTTTGCTGTAATTTCCAAAGCACTTCAGCCCTACGACGCAGAGTTATCTGGATTAAGTAAGGTTTTTCACGTGGCTGCATTTACTTCCCCGCTACAGCCCCGTAGGGTTTGTTTGTTTGTTAAATTAGGAGAACTGATTTACCACGTTTAATTTTACTTTCTGCAACACTCAATTTTTCAGTGCCCTTGCTAATTATTTTTTGGGGAGGTTGTTTTTGAAAAAAACTGTCCTCAAACTCCTAAGATGCACCTACAATATGAATCCGAAGGAAATTTATGAACTGTTTAAGTACATAAATAAAAATCTAGGCTGTTTCCCATAAAGTAATCTCTTCTGCACAAATGCAGAAGAGCCTAAACCGAATGGATTCCATTACAAGACAATATAGGATTTCATATTGACT
Source organism: Gallinula chloropus (assembly GCF_964237585.1). Taxonomy (NCBI): domain Eukaryota; kingdom Metazoa; phylum Chordata; class Aves; order Gruiformes; family Rallidae; genus Gallinula; species Gallinula chloropus. The sequence continues at coordinate 2,063,931 of NC_140089.1, read as the reverse complement.
TTAAGGAGCATTATCACCTCCTTGACTAACCCTTAGCTGCCAGCAGACGCTGCCTCAGGCCAGTACACACCTAATTGCTCGGTAAAAAGGCCGTTTCCCTACCTCATTGAGCCGGATGATGTGATAAATTTGCCTCAGGTACTCGCTGCCACCTGGTTTGTGGCAGATATCCAGGACCATCATGTTTATTTTCTGCTCAGTGAGTCCAAGCGCAATACCTCCTTCCTCTGCCGTCGCACCTTCTACGGGGACTGAGGCACTAGAATATTGAAACAGATGCGAATATTCTTAAATTTCTATTAATACATTGATTTTTCAGAACACGAAACCAGCTATAAATACACGTTAAAAAAAAAACCACCCCCAAAATGCATGTTAAACCCCCCCAAACGTTTGGCTTGCACAAATAACACTGCGCATACATCTCTGACGCCTTGACACAAACACATGGTAAATGCTAAATGACTTCTTTTTATTACAGCAATGTTAATGATTTTAATCTGCGAGATGAACACGTAAAACATCCCTTGCTTTAAGGACATGCAAGGAGCAAATATTTTTTTATTTTATTTTCTGCCGGAGAAGTATCTTTGCTACGAGGAATGGCATTTGCATTCGATCTTTTGTACATTTTTTCTGTGCCTGTCGCTTCACATATTAAAGCCTAATTAACATGTCAGAAAGGTAGCCATTACTCTAAGTATAGGTTAGAAGTTTTAAATTGAAGTCTTTTTCTTCCCACTGGGATGATGGTAACCATTTCGAAGGTACCTATTTGCCACTTGTTGCACTTTTTGCCCTGTACTGTTCCTTCTATTATTTTTTAAAAATTTCCTTTCCTTTTCTTAAAAGTATTTGTGTGAAGCTGCTGGAAAAAAAATAATCTGAAAAAAGCAGAAATGACTCGAAAAACCTTGAGTTCATAACTCTGACCACTGTCAGACTGCTCTCTGCTTGCAAACACAACCCACCAGCTCTGGGCTTGGTAGTGTACATTGGGAAAGCATTAAGAAAAGAAAAGAAAAAAAAGGACTAAAACTAAATCTTTTCCTCAAATATTACAGCTGCAACACAGAGAGACATATGCTGGTACCTCAACACAAACGTGTCGAGAACTTGAAAGACCAACAGAATATATTATACCCTCCGCAGTCATTTCTGGCTTCATTTAAAATCTATCAAAGAAGAAACCTGAGGTTAAAAAGCAATATTTTTAAATTTTAATTTTTACTTTTTAGAATTAAACCCCCCAAAAAAGGTCAGTCAGCTGCATGATGCTGCTTGCTGTTGAAAGTTAGCCCTGCTGAAAGTTGCTGTGTGTGACCCGCCGCTCACTTTAAACGCTCCACAGCTGCTGGGCATTACCGCTGGTATTGCTTCCACATGCGGCTTCAGCACGTCCAACAGAGCAAATAGTTTCAAAATACAAACTATAATTTTGTTCTTTGCTGAGTGGAAGTAAGTGATACTCTGTTATTACGATGCGTTTTACAGAAAAGCTTCGAAGAGATTGATCTCTGAAATTAAGGCACACGTAAGGCCGGTCTTTGGATGCCACACGTAGGCGCAGCCTGAATTTCTCGTCAAACTTCTTTAGCGACTTGACATTGAAAAAGTTGAGGACCTCTGACAAAGGAGTGTATCAGTGTCAGCGCCCAAATTGTATCCTTTCCTGTCCGTCACTGTGCAGGTGAAGCAGATGATTGGATTCAGTCAGTGCTATGATTAATGAGTTCCTCTCTGGATTCGGGACTGCCTATCAATCATGTCATTAGGAGAAATGTGCCCTGAAAGAGGCAGACCTCAGCCAAGGAATAACTGCATTCATCTTAATCTGTATATGCACCCAGCCAGCCAAGTCAGGGTCACCATGATGAAAAACAATAATCTTCAACTCGACAAATTACTTTGCAAAGAACAGACATTTCTTTTCTTCTCGGGGCGTGTGTTCTTCAGAATCCAACGTGACTGTTTACAGCGCTGGTGCTGCTGTAAAGTGAAGGTTATTTTAATGAATAGTAACGCTCCCAGGCAGTACACAAGACAGGCAATGCACACAATGGCCACCTCTGAACCCTTCACCGAGGATTTCTTTGTTTGGTTTGTGGTGGTGTGGGTTTTTTTTTTATATAGTTTTCCTAAAAACTAAGTTAAATGTGTATCCCACGATGGAAGAATTTGTATAACATTTTGACTTTTTATGTCCTGGTAACAATGATATAACAGAAAAATCAAGCAAGACTTTGGCTCATACAGATCTCTCACTCTTCAGAGATGTTCCCAGAACTGCATGGGTGAAACCCAAATACATCTCTGGATGCTATTGTTTTTATTTGCTTCCATACACTGTATCTATTCAACAACAAAAGGTCTACAAATATTACTTACTAATAACAATTTGTATATATATGCATATGCATATATTTGCCATCAAAATACTTTAATTATCAAAGGGTTACAGAGAACATAATTTTACATGGACTTTGATTTTTCTAACGTAACCATTCCCATTTAAAAAACAAACCCAAAACTCACCAAAAAACCACCATGTAAACATCACAGGTCTCCTTGAAGATCTGCTTTTATTTCAGTGATTACATGACCATTACTTATTTTAACTGATAGTTGAACTTCAGCTTCAACATAGCAGTATTATAATTCTCATTTTTAACATGTTATCTCTACTATGCATCCCTCAGCTACTTATTGGCTATTTTTTCCCTCCCCAGAAACTGACTCATGGTATTTGAACATGAAATGGAAAAATAAGTGTTATGCTAGAGTCCTGTTGCAGAAATCCCACTGAGAGTCAGGGGACCCTGTTCCACTACTGCACCGTATAACTACTCACTTGGAGAGAAAGACGCATTCTGCAGTTTCTTAAGCTTAAAATTAGGAGCTGTATTCACAAACTAGTTCTCACTTTGGCTGACACCACACACATACAGAAAGCCTTTTCCCACACTCATTTCCCGCTGCCTGATACCTGATGGATAATATAGTATTCTTCTGGTATGTCAGAAAAAGAGAGCAGTATATTGATTTTAAATTCTCAGCTTCAGAAGAAGCACAAACACTAAAGTTTTAGGGTTTAGATGCTATCCACTGTATTGTTTCACCCTGCATTTGCATTTTTTAAGAAATACCTATTCTCCCAGTGACATCAGAAGCTGTATTATGGAAGCATTCTGTTAAGCATCAATTTACACATTATCATTATGGGCTTTTTTCCTTGGACTCTTTCTGTCACCGGCATCTGGCTTCAATCTTTTAATCACTGGATTAGAGCTTGTAAATTAGTATTAAATGGAAATCTAACGATTACAAAGGTCAATGTGAATGAGCATTCCTGTTATGCGATTACTGCTTAGTGCTACTCACATTAGACTACTCAAAGAAAGAGCATACTGTCCCTTAAAGCACTGCATGAAAGTCTGTTCAATAGTATCAGTGATTCCAACCTATGATTGTGATATTTGTACTTGCTTATATGGATAATTACTGTCAGGACAGCAATGACTCCAACCTTCAAGAATATTCATTGAAAAAAGGCAATTTTACTTTCAGTAGTCAAAATATTAAGTCACAAAACTCCAAGACATCTAATATTGGAAAGCTGGTGAATAGGATTGTTACAGAATGGTACACGACTTCAACAGTAAAACAGGACTAGGAGCACATTGACATGTACACAACTCCTTGAAAAATCTTTATAAGGATTTAAAACACTCAGACCTTAATGTCAAATCAGCAGGGAAGGTTGATGCTTCCTCAGAAAGGCACAGCAGGGTACTGTCCTTGTCCTGTTTTGATATATCCTACTTGCCCTCAGGGTTTGTTATGTTTTAAAATGAAGTATGCTTACTTTTTAATCACAGACTAACACTGAAGGCTTTCCATAGCCCCTCTTAATTTAATCACCATAGCAAAATTAATTTATAAATACATTGTGGTGCCTCCTAGTTGGTGTACCTGTTCACATTCTGAAAGATACACTGACTAAACCGACCACAAATATGAGATCTCTAAGCCACGCGAAGATACTGTTTAAATGAAACAATCATAGTTTACTGTTTCAACAGCCCAATGAAGTTGAAAAAAAAAAGACATAAAGCCATCAATATTAAGAACTAATCCATTTCATGAAAGATCACTGTTCATTTTTATTTTTTGTTAATTGAACGACAGCCATAAACATGCCATTAATCCAGTAAAGAACAAAAAAATCCCCAGCATTTGAAAAATGCTATGTTCTTACCAGTCTGTGCTCAATTTTCTTGCCTTCAGCAACTGGCTTTCAATCCAGTTTGGTCTTTGCTGTTCAATGCTTTGTATAACCTTCTGGGTCACTTGCTTAGGACCACTTTTCTGTTTTCCCATAATACTTTCCAAGCACACACGAACCAAACTGAGTTTTTCTTTGCTCCATCTGTCAAGTGTTGCACCTGTTAAAAGTTCTGCAGTATTTCCATCCTCAAATATCCGACATATAATTACAATCAAGTTCCAGACAAGCAGACCAGCTTTCTTCAATTCAGCAAAGTTTCTTGACATTTTTCTCTCAGCCAGAAAAAAGAAGTACTTAATTGGGGGAGGCAAACATGCAATCACTGTAGGTAACTTGCTGATTACAATAGATACCGCCTGAGCTGCAAGCCTTGTGAAGCCTTAAAAAAAGAAAGAAAAGAAGATATGATTAACATTAACATTCTAGTTCTATCACAGCTTGCTTCTGAATGTTGTATGATAATTTCTAACTTTCTTTTGTACTGAAAATGGGTAAAAAGCTGAAGTACTCAACACTGTAGCTTGACTTCTATTGTGCTTCCTCCACATAAATCCCACCAAATCTAAACAATAACATGAATTAAAAACAGAGAACCTAGAAAATTCAGAATTCAGGCTGTGAGTCTCTTAACAATTATCCCTGCTGTGCACGGTTATTACAGAATAAATGAAAAAGACAACACCCAGGTATCCTGAACAGCAAAGAAGTGGTCTCCAAAATTCTGCTGCAATGTTTTTTCAGCTTCACAAGCAAAGCATGGCACTACGTGTCTCAGGATTACATGCATTAACAATCCTTAGTTTTCCATCAAACTCTTTCTATGGTCAAACCTACAAAACTTAGTTGTATCTACTTTTATATAAGCGTGCACAGTGTAGGGCACTGCATTTTAAACATTCCAGATATTAAAAGTAGCTATAGAAGTAACTACAGAAAATATGCTGCTCAAAACCAACCATATCTAAGGTGATCCACCATGCAGAGCCAAGATTATTAAAAAAAATAAACCAAAACCCAAACATCCTGAGAAAACCCTTGACCCATTGCACTGTACTCTCAACATATTAAAAAAAAAACCAAGCCAAAAAACCTAAAAAGCTAGATCTGTTCTAGGTGTCACATAGCCAGTTTAATTTGCCACTATGTCTGAGCCTTACCTCTCCACTTGCATGGCAGTGCAGGCTTAGCCTAAAATAGCAAGTTCTAGACTCAAGTGAGATTGCAGTGAGCACACTGCTGCACAAATGTGCCTCAAGATGCTGCAGAGATGATATATCAGAAGGAATGGATTGATTCCCTGGCTTCCTCTACAATCTACATATTCAAAACTTCATGCCAGAATATACTACAGCGATACTACTGTTGGAACTAATTAGGTAACATTTTGATGGCATTAAATTTATGGTGAAATGTTTCCAAAAGTTAGCCTTTTGAAGTGGTGAAGACTTCAGGCACAGTAGACTATGAAAGTATAGACCAGAAATCAACTTCACAGTTGATTGCAAAACATTACATACATTATTTCTCTTTCTCCAGTTACTGATTCAACAGCCAAGCAGTAGCACACTCCATCACATTTACATAAAAGTGCTGGTTTGTAAAGTTGAGACAAATAAGGTGTTATGGTTTCAGTCAATATTGTGTATCTAAATCTCAACAGTTCTGACTGAAAGGGTGACAACTAAGAGAAGAAATATTTACAGACATAAAAACAAGAGCACAGACATTGTGGTTTACTCTACCATGAATCCCACCTTACTACTGCCAGGTGCTAAAAACATTTTCAGTACTATTTTTATCAGTACCACAGTAATGACTATTTTTAAAAGTCTGTGTATGCATGGCTGTAAACCTGAAGAAACAATAACTTACAAAACAACCCCAGAGGATGTTTGGGAATTGTTTAGTTGATTACCAAACTGCAACACTCACAAACTCTCAATTGTTCACTTTCAATATGTATTCATTAAAGGAGTAAAAGGCTTTTATGACAAATTTTAAAAAGAGTCTAAATTTCACCCACATTTCCCAGATTCTTTCCTCTTCATTTCCCGAGGAGTGTAATTCCATTCCTTTGGAACTGTTTTCAGTAAGCTTTCAGGAACTATTTGCTTGTGTTGGTAGGTTCCATAGTTTTCTGTTGCCTCCCATGAATGCATCAAAGAAATTATCTGCTTCACTATACCCTTGACTGAATTAATCAAAGTCAACTTCAAGCATCTGATAACCTCTGGCTCCGACTCACCACAACTGGAAACTTCAGAAGGAAGAATTATTAAATATTCAGTAACCATAGTCATTTGTGTAAATCTGTTTCAGAAAGAAGTGTTTCAGAATTCTTACAGAAACAAAAGTAAAAACATTGGGATTCATGATAACTTAGACCTGCTGGTCTGTTATAAATTAAAGAAAGAGTATCAAGCAAAACAACACAGCATCTTGTTCCACCTTAATATGTTACTGACAAATTAATTTATTTCCCTCATCCTTATTTCTCCATCAGCATACTTCTAAAAATTTAATTTAAGACTGATGCCTTCCTTTTTATAAGCAGTACATTTAATTACTCTTTAGACATTAGTGAGGCAAAGATATATACCTGGGGCTTTTTTAGTTTTCCATGTCTAGATAGCATTAATGGAGTTGTATTTATTAGATAACCAAAACATTGTAACAGAGAACAGCAAAGGAAAAAAAGATATTTTGGCAACAAAAACGCATACAAATAATAGTCATCAACAGAGACATAGCATGTTATCAGAGACTGCACGTTGAAAACAGACCATCCTAAAAACGGTTATTGACATTACAACAAGTATCAATCTTCTCCACATTCTTAATACCACAGAGAATTGCAGTTTCTACGTTGCAATATCGCAGCAGTTGTCAGGCAGAGTGATGCAGGATGCATCAGAGATGTCTTCTGACATGTTAGGTCCTTTGCCTTTGCTTTTTTTTTTTTTGTCTGTGCTTTGTGCTGATCTAAGTTTTCTTCTTTGCATGGCCTTTCTGGAAGGTTCCATACAACTTTTCTGTATTTTTCTTACTCCTACACTTTAGACTTCTACTTTTTGCAATCTCATTTTGTCCTGAGGAATACCTGAGTTCTTTCATCACCACTCTATTTTGTGAGATTCATAATTCTATTTCCTGTCTTATGTTATGTCCTTCCCTTCCTCCTCTCCCCTCTCCCCTCTCCCCTCTCCCCTCTCCCCTCTCCCCTCTCCCCTCTCCCCTCTCCCCTCTCCCCTCTCCCCTCTCCCCTCTCCCCTCTCCCCTCTCCCCTCTCCCCTCTCCCCTCTCCCCTCTCCCCTCTCCCCTCTCCCCTCTCCCCTCTCCCCTCTCCCCTCTCCCTCTCCCTCTCCCTCTCCCTCTCCCTCTCCCTCTCCCTCTCCCTCTCCCTCTCCTCACCTCTCCTCTCCTCTCTCCTGCATTTTTATCCATTGTTTCCTAGATAACCCTTCTAAACCTTCCCTCTTTACAGTGCTACTGAACTGTGGCTCCCCCTCACCATGGAAAACAAGAAGCCTGTCTGCCTGAAGGCAGCAGTCTCTACGTCCTTCGGACTATGTCACCTGTCCTTCCTTTTATTTTTCCATTCTCCATTAGTCATTTCTTACTTTTAAACTGTGGGAAATGACTGGAGCAATTAGATGCACGAAGGACCTGTATTGGTAGAGAGCTACAGAAACTATCCACTGCCAGCCTGGTGGTGAGACAGACACTAAGGACATCAGCATCCTAGCTTACCACACCACTCTGTGACCTTTCTTCAAAACTATCACAACTCCTACAGTGACCTGATTGCTCGATACACTCCCATTAGCCTGCAATTCTGAAGTAAGCCACCATCATTTAAGCTGATTTATTAAGGTAAAAATAATACGCACTGCATGTCTGAAAACTGACAAGGTTTAACATCAGATTTTAAATACTTATTAATAAATTAAGTACCTGTCATATTGTATAAGCAATTCCACAACTGCTCCTTTTCCATGTAAGCCTCGAAAGCAACGCCAAGAGACTTGGGTGATAAAGTACAGTAAGACAACACCGTGAAGAGTGTTTCAATCAGAGTAGACTGCTTGTTATTTATCTGTTCTAAGAGAGAACTTTGTTCATCGTGACTCGATACTTCATTCCCTTCAAAATAAACAAAACAAGATTACAAAAATATCCAAGTAATTCAAGTTCACTGTAATAGAAAGTATTAATCAAAACAAACCGCAAACTGCATCTGAATAACATTTCAAACAATAATAATACTTACAGATACTGGAGTCTGATCTTCCTCTGCACAATGATATTTGACTGTCTTATGGAATTAAATGTAGCCATTAAAAAAAAGACTCAAGCATATTTACAAACTATGGGATTTGGTTATTTAGTTCAAAATGCACTCAGTATATAATTGGTATTTGATTATTTACTAAATATTAATCAGAAGTAAATAGTACTACATCTGTAGAATCACAGTGAAAAATTGGTGGCTGCTTAACTCCTCTAATCGATCCATTAGTCACGTGAAGTAACAGAACTCTATTTAGTTATAGAAAAGAAAATAAAGTAGCAGCTGCACACTCCCTGAAACAACTTGCTTTTGGGTTTTTTTTGGTAGAAAATAGAATGGAGAAGAAATCAGCTCCTCAAAACAAAATCTCAGTCCTGGTAATATACATACACCTGTGATTTCTAAGATTATTCATTTGCACAGATTTGTGTTCACAACATGTGTTTCTAAATATTTTTCATAGTAATTATAAGACATTTCTGCCAGCTGAAGGACAATGCTGTGCTTAAACCTCTCTGTGAACCAACACAACTCAATGGCTTTGACTTGTGCTAATGTTAAAGACCACAGCTTCCAACATTATTTCTGGAATATGTTTTTGACATTAATCATCCTAACAAATGACCAGAGCCAGAACTAATTAAACTCAAATTTCTACTTTGCAAGACCCAAAGTTTCTGTAACACTAACCAAGTTACACTTGAAAATGTCATTGTGTTACGCCACTTTGGCTGTCCGTATCTTTAGCAACCTCTGCAGGAGAATGATGGGGTAGCCTAAATTTCTAGGCTGTGACTTTCTAGCAGTTCAACAAGCCTTTGAAATCTACCTGTGTGGTAAATAGCTGCTTTCTACCCAGCTCTGGATGACCTGAGAATCTTGTAAAATTCAAAAATCTCATCTCCTCCAAATTCCTACTTTCTAATTCACACATTATTGTAGACTATCAGTCTGGAGATAGATCAGATTTTTTTCCTATGAGTTGAGTAGGCTGGCAGATTTTGCTGAGACACCTCCAAATGCCAGGTATTATTGAGTAAAGAATCAAATGGATTCCACTAATTCACTCAAACTGGTGATATGTTGTGTAAGAACGAAGAAAGCAGAAAGAGCGGTTCAAAAAGGGAAACTCAGAAGTATTCAAACTGTGAAATGAAAATTTGAACTGAACTTTGGTTCTATTTGCTGAGGTTTTAAAGACTAAGCAAAATGCCTTTGCAGAACAAGATGGGAAGTTGCCTGGTTTAAAGGGGCTTAAGACTTCAAAATAAGCCTAACTTGGCTTTCTGATCGTTGTTCATGGAAATTCTGAGTCACAAGTCATTAATAACTTTTCTAAATCAACTTAGTGCCAATTTCGTACCAATAAATGCAGATAAATGGAAGGAAGTATAAAAGAATTCTGCAGGGGGTCATACATATATCTTTTTGTAACTAGTGCATGATACAAGTCCTGTGCTTCTAAGCAAAGATCTTCAGGAATCCACTGGGAGACGATTCTGAGGATAAATGCAAAAAGATATGTAGGCTTTCATCAGCTTTTTCTTCTTTTACCCTGAAGTAAACGTTGCCTTTTTTATAAGAATATCTGACCCTTCAAAGCTTAAGTTGAAATGCAACATCCTTGAGTTTTCTGTCTGATAAGCTGGCATGGATAATGTCAGCTGGTTGAAATGTTTAGCTACTCGATCAGTATAGCTGGTTAAATATTATGAATTAGGAGTCTAGAGGAAGATATGTAGATTTCTCTTGCCTTAGAATTTTTCTTTAACGTTTATTAGCTCACCTGTCATAACATTAAATATTCATCTTAGTTTGAACTCCAATGCAGCCTTCTTGTTAATCATCACGTAAGAACAGTATTTATATGATAGGCATCATACTTATTGCCCACTGATGCTTCCCTCTCTATATCTCTTTTTTTCCACTCACTGCATTTGTATATCAAAAGCTAATCTGTGAAGGGAATCTAAAGCTCCGACAGGTAGCTCAAAAGAGGTGCTTCTTTTTCATTTTAGCAGGAATTACATCCAGACACAAATAGGGCTATACACTTATACTAGGTGTGTGTTAAAGAAAATCTGCTATTTGTTGTCCCCACATAGCACAATGTGCTCCTTATGCATAGAGGATGGTGGAATAAATAAAAAATATATATATTATTAATGTTATTAATAAATCTCTTTACAAGAAAATCGTGTATCTAGTGAATAGCAGCTATGCCTTAACCAGTCACAATGAATCATTCTTCCTGTGACACAATAATGCACTTAACCTCTTGGGATAGTACCATGTATTTTAGAAACATCTTCAGAGAGGCAGACTTAGAAATGTAATTTATCCATATTTCTTCCTTACTGATAGAAATACCTCCCAGTAACTTGCTGACATTATCACACTCAATCCAGCTCTTATCTGCTACTGGTTTAGCCATGAAATGAATCTTACTGAATTTAGAAAATCTTCTGTTATTGACTCTAGAATTCTTCCCTAGTGAATCCTCACAAGACAGACAAGCTATAAACACTTATGCTGTCTTTTTTTTTTTTTTGACCAAAAGAGGCAGTCAAAATTCAAATTTCTACATGCTGCTTCATTTAGGAAGAGGCACTGAAGATGGAGCAAGTCATTTCTGATACAGTTCCTTTATTTGCCAGGAACATAAAAGTTCTGCTTCCTTTATAGTTTAAATCACAGCAGCTGATGAGAATATAACGAATGCAAAAAGGCTGTATTTTACTTGTGTCTAGAACCAAATCTTTCAACATGCACTCTGCACTACTTGCTCCCCTGAACTGTATTCTCAGTGCTGCTTCTGTCACTGGGCTTTCTTGGGTCCTTTATCTCTGCTGTTCTGGTAGAACATTGTCTCTCACAGAGCTGTTCCTCTCCAGTGAAATCATTCTCCAGTCAGACTTGACAGCTAGAATCCACTGTAACTTTGAATATAACTTGATTTTGGCAGATAGTCTATTATTTTAGTTTTTATTTCAAAGAAGAAATTTCATATCACATTAGTTCTATCATGAATGAAATGCAGGTCTTAACTACAATTTCAACTTTCTAAAACCCAAATAATAATATCCCCTGTGAATCCTATGAATCCTAAATTTATGACCACTAAAAAGCTTAATACAAGGCAAAGACTTTAACAAACTTTTTATCATCTGCCCAGAAATTAACATATCAGCAAACTACTCTCATGCCTGTATATTTATAACTGACCAATCCTATAGTATTTTACTCTCACTAAACTCCCTTTAGAAATTTTTTTCTCCCTAAACATTTTTTTCACCTACCTGAGAAGAAATTTCCATTAACAAATCTTAGGGTTAACAACTTCTGTGAAATCTATCTTACCTGGGTCAAATGGAAAGATCATAACTATCAGAATCCCTCCATCACTGATCCCATGGGACACTGTGCTGGACTCATGGAATTCTTGTAGGCAAAATTTGATGAGGCAATACTGAATCTACTCCTGCGGCAACAATATCTCCTTTGTGTTACCCCACTTATTGGGATCAATACTGAACAAGTTTCTCTCTTATAATGCATCCAGTGTAGAGCTCTATTGTAGCAAGAGGTTCCTACCAGAAAGGACTAGGTCTTTCCAAATAGCCATATGACACAGTCACAGAGACTATCACAAATATATCACAGAGGCTAACTGCACACTTTGTCAAGAGAAGGTATGTGATTCTCAGCAGGGCTCTATTACAGTCCAAATGGAAATTCCTATTCAATATTTCATAGAATCATAGAATCATAGAATGGTCTGGGTTGGAAGGGACCCCAAGGATCATAGAGCTCCAAACCCCCTGCCACAAAGACTCCATACAAATCTGTTTACTGTCTTCCCTAGCTTACTACTGGAAAGTCATCAAAAGGAATAGGATATCTGATTAAAGTTTCTTCTCTAATGATCTTCCAGCTAGAAGTACATCAAGCCAGTAAACACATCTACCATTTTACCACACTGGTTATGCAGGTATGGTATGCAGTAAGTTTACTGGAGATGCTATTTTTAGGATAATTTTCTAATTTTTTTATGTTAGGCTACCACAATACAGAATCACAGAACGTTAGGAATTGAAAGGGACTTTGAAAGCTCATCTAGTCCAACCCTCTGCCACAGCAGGATCACCCAGACTAAATCCCACAGGAACACATCCAGGATCATGGGGTTCTGAATGTCTCCAGAGAAGGAGACTCTACAACCTCTCTGGGCAGCCTGTCCCAGGGCTCCATCACCCTCACAGTGAAAAACATTCTCCTTATATTCACATGGAATTTCTTCTGCCTCCTTTTCTTGACTTCATTCCCATTGGGATGCTCTGATCTTGAGCTTGGAAGAAGGGTTCCTTGAATACGGATGAACTATCTTGGGCCCCTTTTCCTTCCAGTACCCTGTCCCATGGGATTTCCCCCAGTAATTTCTTGAAGAGGCCAAAGTTGGCCCTGCTGAAGTCCAGGGTTGCAGTCCTACTTGATATTCTCTTCGTACCACATAAGATCTTGAACTCCACCATCTCATGGCCATTGCAGCCATGTCTACCCTCAACCTTCACCTCTTCAACCAGTCCCACCTTGTTAGTAAGTACAAGATCCAGCAATGCTCCTCTCCTAGTAGGCTCATCTGACATTTGCTTTAGGAGGTTATTGTCAATGCACTGGAGGAACCTCCTGAGCTGTGAGCAGCTGGCTGTGCCAGCCTTCCAGATAATATCTGTGTAGTTAAAATCCCCCATAAGTACCAGGGCCTGTGATTGTGAGGCTACTATCAGCTGCCTGTAGAAGGCCTCATCAACTTCCTCTTCTTGATTAGGTGGCCTATAATAGACACCCACAACAGTATCATCTATGCTAGCCTGTCCTTTAAGTCTCACCCACAAACTCTCATTCCTCATCCACCCATGGGCAACACTCAATACACTCTCAATGTAACTCAATACAGTTTGCTGTTGTGATGAAGGTAGGAAAACTTCCAGCTTTTCTGGAGTCTGTCCTCACAAGCCTCATTCCAGATGGTTCACAAATGTTTGAAGGAGAGCACTATTCCTGCACAAGTGTCTAAGTTCTTCTAAGAGACTTACTTGTGCTCTCCCGATGAGAACAGTGTTAGAGATTAGCCCCAAAATTTTTTGAAAACATGTTCAGGACTATATATATTTCTCCAAAACCGTGTGTGGTTGAACCATGAGACTAGAATGGTTTCTAATGTTTCCAGTTGTTTGGTAGACTGTATCTCAGGATCATTAAATCCAAAGACTTAAGTACAGAAATAATGACCTTCAAGTATTCGAAACAGAACTTTTGTTGCACAGATTTAGCCAATACCAGGAGTTTTTAATGGAGCCAGTAGTTTATTTGGGGAACATGCACTTTCTTTTACAGTAACTCTCCACTGTCACTAAAAGTTCTGATTCCTAAGTGAAGTCAGTTGGTAAAGATATCACCTTTCACTGGTTTTTTTAGGCTAACTTAAGACAAAATAATTTCTATTTAAATTTCTATTCCTAAAAATTAATTTAATGACATGTAATTAAAAGTTAATTAGTGCTTAAAGTTTACCTTAGAATGCCACATTATACACTGTGGCAGTTAAAGAGCTGCTTCACAAGGGACAAAGAATTAAGAGTGGTGGAAAGAAAGACGTTTCCATCTTAGAAATACATTTTCAAGTAATTTCTTTTGACAGAAATACGGTTTATAATAGCACAGCCTTAGAAAACTCCTCATATCTATTAGGATCTAGAGAGTTGGCTGACCCTGCACCACAGAGTTTTATTTTCTCACTGGAAATCCTCCCTTCCCCACTTTGCTATGTGTGCAAGGTAAATGATCTCTTTTTTGAAGCAACTCACATTTCTTTGGGTCCAATTTCAGATTTGCAGCCTTAAACTTATCACAGAATATTTGCAAATGTTGCTATCAGTTCTTATTTCAAGGCTTTAGCGGGGACAGGGATATCATCTAGGTTTAACTGTACAGGCCACACAATACCCTCTTCCATTAGTTGCTCAAATGTGCACTGCACAAGCCAAAAGCATCAGGTGAAGTTGCCAGAGGCCTTATCCTGCTGTGAAAGTAGTTTTCTTCCAGGTTATCTCCACATGCCAGTATTACCTTCAAAGTCGTGAGCAGCACATGAAATTAAATCTCTCTAACAGGTGGAGTCTCCTGTATTTCTTGTAACAAATAAGAACTGTATTTCATTTTTTTTTAAAGGAATTGCTATTGTCCTGAAGCCACACCAAATCACCTCCCCTCCACGAGACCCTTTTTTTAAGGGGGTGTGATGGCAGGTGGTGTGGAAAACAGCCCGGGCTCACCTGTGCTGCCTGAGAAACATTGCTCTTCCTTTTGTACCTCATTAACTTGGGGCTACCAACTCTTCTCCTCAATGAAAAGTGTATATGAGGCCCACGATCTGACTGAAGGCCTCCAATGTGCCTTGTTGATGATTTCTCAGCGACTTCCTCACCTGCTGTTGGTAAATGGTGAGGTGTCTGCACACTGGCAAGGTTCCCTTTGGTATTAATCTCGTGTTGAGGCAACGCAATTCAAAAAAATCTATTGCTTTTTGCTTTAGTATGCAAAGAGTAAGTCCTGGCTCCTGGAAATCAAGGCTCTCAAATGAAAAGTCAGAGACTGCTCTGCTGGCATGCTATGCAATTAGAGCTATTCTAGCAGAAAATCTCAGAGTTCACTTTCACCCTTCCCATTTTCACATCAGCATCTGCTGGATTCAATAACTCACGTCATGCAAGCACCACTTTCTTTATTCCTCTGTTACTTGGTGCTTGTAAAAATAATCCATTTCTGTTTCATAAAGAAATTCTGGTTAAAAGATTCACCAAGAAAATTGCAAAACAGTTTGTTTTGTCAGAAAATTAACTTGGTACCAACAGCCTTCCTTACATCTCTCTGCAAAAGTATGGCAAACACCCTAGACCCTTCACCCATTCAAGAACACGTCTGAGAAGAAATTTTATGAATGTTGGACCTACATAAAAAAACTCTTGGATTATATCAGACTGTAATTTAATCCACCTAGGTTATTTAGACTTCAAGTTATAGGGGTGCAAAATACAAAGACAATTTTTCAACTATTGCTTCTAAAGGTGCCTTTCAGCCAGTGACCATATTCACTGGAGACAAATCAGTGGTTCAGTTTGGGTATCCTGATTTATTCTCCTTAGTATTTTTGATGTGATAACTTCATATTTGAGAACATTTTGCTTTTTATGTACATTTCATTCATCATATTGCACCAAAAAATGACAAAAGTCCATATCTTGTGATCTCACTGTCCATACATATATGGAGTTTCAATAGCTTCCACAAACACTTTCCTTTTACGTAACAGCCCACATAATAAAACAAAATAAATTAGCTCATATTTAGCATCAGAAAGCTGCTACATAGGAGAAGCAATAAAGATGACAGTGATTTTATAAGACAATTAACCCTACTGAAATTAATTTAGAGGATATGGTTTATCACAGGTTTCAACTTTATCTAAAGTGAAAGTTTGTTCATACCAATATTGTACTTACATTAATGAAGTCTGTGTAAATAGCACATTTTCTAATTCAAAGTAGCATACATTTCCCTGAAGCTCAAGAGGCTGGTCAGGCAACAGATTAATATATTCTGTCACTTAATACCTGTGATAATTAAAGCAGCTAGTAAATTCAACACAGGATAGCTCTAGGGTTAAGAATATGATCCTGATCAAACATTTGTCAGTCTTTGTAAAAGATGACAGGTATTTGAACAGGCAAGTGGATGCCGTGCATCTCTCAATAGGATGCATGACAGAAGTGGAAGTTGTACCCCTGACAAATGTTAGGCTACTTTAAAATAAGAGAACCAAGTTGTCTCTACTATTATCTGGTCCTAATAGTTTTTTCGGAGTAGCAGAGAGAATTCTTTTCCTATAGAAAGACAGAAACTGAGACTCTCATTCTTTATTACTATAAAATTATGTCAAACAGATGATGATACAACTGGCTTTTCAGCACTCTGATAGTTTGATCCAAAAGATATTAAAAGGAAAGATGTGATAAAGTTTGTTGCTTTAAACACAGTATTAGCAGGATGAAAATAAAACCTCACAGAACCCCCCTTTTGTTTGTTCTACTTTCATAATGGCATTAGAGGGAGTATTAACATGAGGAAGCACATAAATGTACTTCTAGAATGCCTACAGTGACAAACATATAATAACTTAAACAAAACCTCTAAGAAGCTTTCCCCTGTTGAAGCTTAACTTTGAAAGTGATCTTTCAGATTACTAATCCATGCTTTTAAAAGTCTGTGTAAAGCAGTTGTGTTATCAAAGCTCTGCTAAATTCAAATTAATTTTGACTCCTTTGCATCTGTGTTAGCAGTTTTATCAAACTGCACTCTGCTTTGAATATGAATACTCAGATTGACTGCAAAACATTCTCATTTAAAAAATGATGGTCTTTCTTTTCACCCACTCAGGAAATGACCTACTGGCACCTGAATGGCTACAGACATTCCCCCCTACCCTCTCCCCCCCAAAAAAAACCCTGGCTAACAGCCTTCTTCAGAATTTAAGTAGTTCAAAATAATTTGCATTTCTCACTGATACTCTCGTGAGGATTGACAGTATAAATACTTACTTGAGCTCCTCAGTAAAATTTTCACCAAGAGACAATCATGATGTAGCAAAGTTTCCAAAAGCAAGTTAAAATTACAGTATGGCTGGGATAAGAGCAGTTTCAGCTGACCCTGGGCTGCCATTTCTCTGGCTGATGGAGTCCTTTCAAAATAAAAGATAAAGACAAAATAATGTATTTAATTTATCTATGAAATTAATATCCTTAAACTGCAGATGTAACGCTAACTCCCTTAAATGTCAATTCCTCACAGATTACTCTGAAAACACTTTCATGCTTGCTTACTTTAAGGCAGCTCAGGGAAGGAATTACATTTAATCTCAACTAGCTAAAAGCAAATTAACACTTGGTAGTCTGCCAAAGTTATAACTGATACAAAGCAACCTCACTTATCTCTTTCACGGAACCATGTTTGCCTTGTTCTACCAGGAAAAGGGGATTTTTTTTTTTTTTCTGGGCTTGAATAAATGTAAGGCTATTATTCCTTAGTTCACTATTACATTAATTGTTTAGTAAGAGCTCTGAAGTGTCCTAGATGAAGTATATGAAGCTTTTAATTAAAAAAACAGAGACTGCTCGAAGGGGCTGCAAGATTCCATATTGGATTGACCAATTGTTACACGTAATGAAAAACCCACCAGTAATATTAGACTGGCTGGATAACTGTTGCTAGAAGGGAGAAGTGAGAAAATGTAGTACAAATTCACTACCTTTTAAAGAGGTCGCAGTTTGTTTCCTGTCCAGTTTCCATGTTTGACAAAAGTTTAGGTTTCTACACAAAAATATTCCAGAGTTTCCTCTGAACTCAGGCAATGTCCCAACACCAACCACTAGATGCTCATTGGAGAACATATTTTTTTTTAAAAATAATAAAATTGTCCTGCAAGATGTTTATCACCCACTGTATTTATTCTTTTCTTCCTCTAGAAACGTGTTTTAAAAGAAGCTTTCAAAACTAGGTTCTGGGTATATTTTTTTCCTTGAAAGTTTGATTTTTTTCGTTGCTTTGAAGGTTTTAAAATAAAATTTTAACTGATGTTTAGCCATTGTATTTATTTATTTTGGCTACAATTTCATACAACAATAGTTGCTAAGATTGAAAGCTTATGCACCACAGATGTAAACTTTTATACACATAAATTATACATGCACCAATGCAAAAAATACATATATGCTGACACATTAACTATGCAGGCCTGAACATTATCTATCTGCTGGCACATGCACAACACCTCTAGCATTGGCTAAAGCCTTCTGCACTGGGAGCTATGTTTTCCTCTCGGAGTAGAGAAGGATCTACACGCACTCTGCACATACAGAATCCCAGAATCCCAAGGTTGGAAAAGACCTTTAAGCCCATCGAGTCCAACCATTCCTGTCCTGTGCTAAACCAGACCCCTGAGCACCTCATCTCCCCTCTGTTAAACACCCCCAGGGCTGGGGACTCAGCCCCTCCCTGGGCAGCCTGGGCCAGGCCCTGACAGCTCTGCCAGGGAAGAACTTTTCCCTCCCAGCTGAGCTGACCCTGCCCTGGGGCAGCTTGAGCCCATTGCCCCTTGTCCCATCTCCTGTCCCCTGGCTGCAGAGACCATCGCCCACCTCTCTGCACCCTCCTGGCAGGGCAGGGGAGGTGGGGAGAAGGTCTCCCCTCAGCCTCCTCTTCTCCAGGCTCAACACCCCCAGCTCCCTCAGCCGCTCCTCAGAGGATTTGCCCTCCAGCCCCTTCCCCAGCCTGGTTGCCCTTCTCTGCACTCGCTCCAGGCCCTCCATGTCCTTCTGGCAGTGAGGGGCCCAGAACTGGGCCCAGCACTCCAGCTGTGGCCTCACCGATGCCGAGTCTGGATACAAGCCAGGATGCCATTGGCTTTCCTGGCCACCCGGGCACACTGCTGGCTCCTGTCCTGTTGGCAGTCACCCAGCACCCCCAGGTCCTTCTCTGCCTGACAGCTCTCCAATCTCCCCCAAGCCTGTAGCACTGCATTTACATCACAACACATTTGCTACGTCCAAACTTTGCAGTTAATTCTGTAATATTAATTTTAATAAAGGGGGAGTTTATACACTCCAGCTTTGGGGTTTTAACAGTAAAGCAAATACCTATGAGCTGACAGCAACGTATGTGCCATGAAAACTTATGTACAGATTTTCATCTGGTACGTTATATAACACCATTGATAATGTAGCACTAGCTTGACAATTATATTCTTGCACATAAGCACATACTGGAGGATTCTAACAATATTGATCAAAAATGTATACACATAGACATTTAAATCTTGATAGAACTCGCAGCCAAAATAACTTTTCCATGTTTAAAAAACATCACTGCGTTCAAACTCTCAACATTAGGGCTTTGCATTCTTAATAGTGCTATCTTAATTTCTGTACGTTCAAGATTATTTATTTATAGATACATACAAATATCTAAACCTCTACTTGTAAAAAGTAATTCACTAATAAACTAAACTTTAAATTAAAACAATTATTATACGCACACTAAAATTTATGCTGAGCAAACTCTATACTTCACGAACTCAGTTAAAGTATATGAGCCAGTTTAATTCTGTTTCTCTGTTGAATGCCCTGTTATGTCTAATAGGGTCACTCATTGCCTTCAAAGGCAATAAAAAAGGGACAGGTTTGGTCAATTAGATTTATGACAGATAATATTTTAAGCGACTTTAGAAACGGATGCCATTTTTAGAATATTTGAGTTGAAATAAAACTTGTCTGTCATTGACCAGATGGGAAGTTATCATGTTGTAATATACACCAGTTCTTGGCTCTTTAAGCCTCTTGCAAATTGAAATGTACAATGGTGTGACTCACTTGGAGGAAAAATAAAATATAGCAGACATTCCCTACAGCCATGAAGCTAGCACCAATAAATGCACTGAGAAGTTTTGTAACGTGCATATGGAGAGGCATATGTTCTCCCATCCTCGTAGCTCAGTACTAGTGAAAATAAGACTAGCCTCATAAAAAGTGACAAAAGGTGAAGTACATATAAATATCACACATATAAATGTTCAGTTTTGTACAGTAAAAGAAAAAAAAAACAACTCTGATTTGCAAATTATATGATTACAAACACCAAATGAAGCAAAGAATGAATCCCAATCACCACTACAGGAACTATAATATAAATTTTCATTAATTACTGAGTTTGATAATTATGATATTTTGATTAGTAACCAAGAGAGTAAAAAAAGAAAATCTCAAATGGTAAGTTCAGGATTTGGTAAGGCACATAAATGCTAACTTGAATCAAAGTTAACATCATTGACAAAGATGTTGAAGTCAAGTAGATGAAAGAAAACCGAGTGCAGCCATTTTTAGGGATGGAAAATAATGTAGTAAGTCTGGTTAAATAGTGAAATTGCAAGCAAAGATCACTGCAGGAGCTAGCAAAAATTTCTCTTGAAATACCCAGGTTAGGAAGAACAAATACTTTATTGGTACATCCTCTCTACTCCACTCTTGTGAGACTCCACCTTAAGTACTGTCTCCAGTTCTGGAGTCCCCAACATAAGTAGGACATGAAGCTGCTGGAATGGGTCCAGAGGAGGCCTTGAAGATGATCCATGGGCTGGAGCCCCTCTCCTGTGAAGCCAGGCTGGGAGAGCTGGGCTGGTTCAGCCTGGAGAAGAGAAGGCTCCAGCAAGATCTTATAGTGGCCTTCCAGTACCTGAAGGGGCCTACAAGAAAGCTGGGGAGGGACTTTTTAGAAGGGCATGAAGTGATAGGATGAGGAGTAACAGTTTTAGATTGGAAATGGGTAGCTTTATATTGGATATTAGGAAGAAATTCTCCACTACAAGGGAGGTAAGGCCTTGGCACAGGGTGCCCAGAGAGGTTGTGGCTGCCCCATCCCTGGAGGTGTTCAAGGCTGGGTTGGATGGGCCCTTCAGCAGCCTGTGCTGGTGAGAGGTGTCCCTGCCCATGGCAGGGGGTTGGAACTTGATGATCTTCAATGTCCCTTCCAGCCCAAAGCATTCTGTGATTCTGCATTTATGCCAGGTTAGTGTCCTCTGTTAAAAATGAGGTGGCCACACCTGGGATGTGTACAATGGCCTCTGCTTCCAAATTTGTAGTGCAGAGTGAATATATATTTTTATTAGATGTTAAGAAGTAAACACATAAAACAATCCAGAAAGAATTAGCATGCTCTAAAAAACAGCATCCTGCAATACTTAAACATAATGCATCTCATTAATAGTCTAAATGCAGTATTTCCAGAAAGAAAAGCTTCTATGACATATAGTGTGAAACTGATTAACAAAATCAGAACACCTCAGAATATTTTCTTCAAATTACTCATCACATTCAGGGTCTTTCAGTGTGGGTTTTGTTTGTGAGCAGCTGAAAGGTGTGTTGTTTAAAATAAAGAATTAAATATTTTACCAACATGGTACAGTCATTATCACCAGGACAGAACACATGGAGTTATAAATACGTACCGTCCTCACAGATGTATGATACCTTAGAGATATTCTTTCTTTTGGCCTCCTCATTTACCAATTTGGTGGTCAAGAAGGTATGTGTTTTCTCACCTTTCATTCTGGGAAAATATTTCCATGCTGGATAGCTCTGAAATAGTTCCCTTCTATTTTTTTCAAGACAAATCTGTCTTAAATAGCATGTCTAGAAACATAATTCCACCTCAAAAACTACAATTATGTCAGATTGAAACAGCATCCGCATTTCCATTACATCTTCTTATGCAGCAGAGGGTACTCACTCAGAATGATTTGTGTTGGAAGAGACCTTAAAGATCATACAGTTTCACCTGTGAAGTCATCTTCCAATACTCATAAATCACAGGGAAATTCAAATTTCGAGTATTGGGTTTGGATTAGGGCATCAAAACACTTTTCATCTCTTTTACAGTGATTCTTTAATGAAGCATAAATTTTCCCAGGAAGACAGTAGATCCCTTTTAAAGTAGCCATGCAGTTATTCCCTCTCCTACATGTCCCCTCCTCCTTTCTCTCCACTGAACAAAACCACAAAAAACCACTAACAAATTTCCTTGAAGCTTGATTCAGAAGTAGACCTCCTACAAACACATGATCTTTCAAGGTTTAGAAAAACTTCAATTAGTATTTCAAGCAGGGAAATGGACATTGTGAATTCAGCAGCTAATCACTCTGTTTGGCATTTTAAACCACACAACTTTGACCTGGTCACAGCATCTCTTGCCTCTGGTTCAGTGGGTCTCAGGGACACCAGGGATAACAGTACTGCTGACATCTGGTGTCAAGGAGAAATCAGCATCTTCTGTGTAGTACGAGGACAAATCACAGGGAAGATATTGTGATGTGTGAGGTACAAGACATTGCATGTACGAGGCAAGAAGTAATAAATAAATCCACAGCACACTGGTTTTCCATAGGTCACCATAGGTCAGCACTCATATGATAAGGTATTCCTCCGAAATATAAAAATACTTTCTCAGAAAACACAATAGCAACTTACAGAAGCGGTTTTTTTCATGAAAACAGAGAGTGAAAATCTCTCAGGAAATAACTTTTGAAGAGGAGGAGGGGGTGAAGGGGTTAGGAGAGGATCTACACTGGTGTGGGAGTGCTTCAGGTTCAAAATTAGAAAGGGAATGACAGCACAGCTGGTAGCATATGTCTCATATGTAACTTGTCATTATATGCAGTGACACAGAAAAAGAAATTAAGCTTTTGCCTCTAATCATGCAGTATTTCTCCCAAAAACTCAACTATGATCGAACAGCATATTTTTCAATGAGTTATTTATATATCAAACCTCTGGGTTTTTTTAACCAGCACTAAAAAACAGAGGCATACATTCTTTATCTCCCCTTTAATTATGAGTTTTTCCAAATGGCACCTGGGCTGAGCGATATTATTGCACAGAGCTGTAACACTCCTTAACTGAAGCAAAAAGACCTTAAAGATAATTCAAATATCAAACATAATGAATATGCTAGAAAAAAGCTACGCAGAGCAGTACTTTCAGTGTGACCTTTCGTACAGACTCTTACAAAGATTAGGGAAATCTGCAATGAATTTAAAAGAACATTTCTAGGGTTTTTTTTAAAATCAAGAGTATTAATTAGGCATTTATTCAGACATATTCTTTTCAAAATGTTGCACCAGTATTTGATTAATGTCGACTATCTGGCGGTTCTTTTACAACAATCAACATTTGACACTCACTTCAGTAAGGAAGAACAGGCTGATGGTATGCAAGATAACCAGTGCAATGGATGATAAACCACTTCGGAAAAATCTTGAGGAAGATGCTCATCAGGATGGTTCAGAAATGTCCTGAAAAAAATCCAAATATTTCTGAATTACACGTGGGACTGAAAATCCTTTCATACCACTGGAACTAATTAGATATAAATAGAAGACAGAAAATCCCTTAAGACAAATGGTACTAAGATATGCATGTGTACACACACATAACTGCATGTTTATTTATCTTATGTACTGTTAAAAATGACATTCTATATCTTATTTACTTCCATTCTTTGAAACTTGGCATCTAGAACTGTCAGTACTGCTACAGCAGTACTCTTCATATTTTTACTCCTATATAGCACATTTTCAAACTATGTTGAAAATAGATTGAATACACAAATCGCTCTTCATTCATGCATTCCTTTAGCTCTTGTCTTTCTGCATGCATCATAGTATCAATACCTTTATCATAATGATTGTGGGGTTGGACCCCATGATCTCCTGAGGTCCCTTCCACCCCCTACGATTCTGTGATTCTGTGATCTCATCTTTTCAAATCATAATGGTTCTCTTTTGAATAACAGGTTCTCTTTTGAATTAAACTGGACAAAAATTTGAACAAGAAGCTTTGGACTAGCTTGTAAGAGTGAGAATACTCATTTAAACATCCATGGTTTTCAAATATAAGGACTGGTGAAGAATTAGATAAGTTAGATTTATGAAATTTCTGCATTACTGCTCTTACATAAAGGATGTGAGAGGGGAAATCAGATGTGTCCAATCCACTGATACAAAAAATGATCTATTTATAATTGTTGATGAATGATATTGTAATTATCTAACTTTAAAACATTATTATATATTTTAATATTTGCATTTATATATTATTTAATAATAATAAATATATTAGTATTTTTACAATTCTGTAGCAACCAGCAGGATGCAATAAGGTGTGATAGGAACGGATGCCCCTTGGCCTCTTCCCTTTTTACTCTCATTTACAATGAAAACAATTCCAGCAGAGGGGATATAGTCTGTTACTTTCATCCTCCATTAACCATAATCAATTATCACTTCTTTTACACCTTACTTTTCAATTTCCCTGGCTGTGAATTTTCCATCTTAATAACTTCTCTGAAATTTGTTTCTCTCTTTATCATGGCTGGGATTTTCTAAGTTATATAAAGAAGGTACCTACCTTTAAAAATGCCACTTTCTCAGAACTAATTTATAGTGTATTTGCTTTGCCTTCTGCAGTGATTTCTTGTAATTCCCTGTTTTAAGTAAGTCATTACTCTTTCTATTGCAGTAAGAGAGAAGGACATTTAAAAATACCTCAGGCAAATAGAATCATCAAATCCCAGACTGGCGTGGGTGGTAAGGGCCCTCAGACCTCCCCAGTACTCCACTGCCGTGGGCAGAGACACTACCCCTCAACCCAGGGAGTCCAAAGTCCCCATCCAACCCGGCCTTGAGCCCTGTCAGGGATCCCAGGCAGCCCCAGCTTCTCTGGACACCCTGTGCCAGGGCCTCCCTGCTTCCTGGGAAGGATTTCTACCTTCCAGCCCCTCTCCAGCTGCCCTTCTGCAGCTGAAGGCTGATCCCCTTGTCCAGAGAATCTTTTTACAAGACATAAAAAAAGTCACTGCCATTACATGGAAACTTCTAACCAGTTAAAACTGGAGACAGACTGGAAATCCACTGTAATACAGGCTTCAGGAACTGCTCACCCAGAAGGCAAAATCTCTTAGGTGGTGCTTTTTCACCATGGCATTAATACCATTGGTGTTTTGTCATCTACTTATTTAGAATTGATTTTTAACTCTTTTTCACAGTTGCATAGAAGTGATTTAGATGTGTCTGTAAGGTCACTGTCTGCTTATAAAACCTCAGATTAAGGAAGAGAGAATTGCAGTTGTTTAACAGAAAGACAGGTGTACAGCTTCTGAACTTCACCAAAAGATAGGGTGTTTTATTTGGAAATGAATTTTACCAATCAAACAGAATTAGTAGGATGAATTTACTACAGACTTCAAAATTATCTTAAGTAAGCAATATCTGAGCAGAAGGATTAGCACATATTTAATTCATGCTCTTTGTGAATTCATGAAAACCTGAAGATTAAAAAGAAATCTGAGAATGTAATATAGATAAAGGGAGTACTTAAACTAGAAAATAATTATTCAAAAGACAGTAATTTTCAACATTGTGAGAAAACTCAAGGAAAAAAAAATCTTATTGTCTCTCACCCTCTGAAATATTTTTCTGAATATAGCAAAGCATAGAGCCAACTTCTAAAAAGAAGCATGATAGGTATAGTTAGGGTAATAATCTAATAAAAAAAAATGGTATCTTGTCTCCTAGAAGTGTAAGAGCTTTTCAAGATACTTGTGGGCTAAAGCAGCTGGTTAAGTATGGTTTCTTAGCTGGCTCCAAATGAAAAGCACTGGGGTAGGCTTTTGGACCCTAAGGCTTATAAAAAAAATCTCTACACTACTTTTTAAACTGAGAGGGACATAACCTGAGGGCCTTAAAAATCGTTTTGATATTAGAATAACTTCAAAACCATAAAAAAAATCAAGTGTCTAATGGTAATACCACAGTCCTCAGTGCCAGCATTTCTCAGCGTCCACTGCTGGCTATGTAATTCTTGCCAGGAAGACTGTGCCAGACAGTTTAATTCAACTACTCTTCTGACAGAAGTATAATAATAGCTACTAGGAAATTTGCTTTGACTACAAGTTATGTTAAAGCAGCTGCCTATGGTCTCAAAGCAGTGGATAGCATCTGTGAAAGTATTTAATACCACAGCAAGATTCCAAGTTGCCGCAGTTATATTCTTCAGTAGGGTATGACAAGGTGAGAATTGATCTTGTAAGCCTCAGTGCAGGTGTGAAAAAATGAGATGCCAACAGGATGCATCCTAATGGTATTTCCTTGCAGACTTCGAAGGATTCAGCTCTGTGCAAGGCAGAAATGTGTCTAGAAAGCAGCTTCATGAATTATAACTCTCACATATTAAAATTAAGTGAAATATTTTCGGTTTTTAAAAATGAATGACAGATATTTTTACCAGAGACAGCAATTTTACCAACAGAATCCCTAAATTCTTCTCTCAGCATTCAAGTCATTCACCTGGTATCTTGCTGAGAAAGTAAGACGTAGCAGTTCATGATATGATATCATAAAAAGATGCATCCACCTTTCTCTTTACAATCTTCCCTAACAAAAAGATTGTCATCACCTACTTGGTACAAAAGACTAAAAGGTATAGAAAAAACCACAAGAATAGAACTGCTCCAACTGAACAAGCCTCAACCTGATGCAGACTCTACTCTGAAGTCATAAACAGGTCTGTTGTGCTGCACACTGTCAGCCTGCTTCTGGATAATTTCATTCTATAAAAAATAATGAATGAAAAACACTGATGGATTCTCCTACAAAACCTACAAGCAGCAGTGAAATGGATAAATCCACTGCACAAAACACATCTGCTTGAACTGAGCAATGATGATGACCATGTCACTGAGTAAAACTAAGACGACTGCAAATTTTGAAGATCGAAAATCCTCTTTTTTCAGAGGTTTGAGCCAGCAACAAGACCATACCAACACATGGGAGTTCTGGGGAGCACATTCTGGAGGCTGCTGTTGTTCAATGGCTTCCTCAACGACCTTGACAAAAGTGGAGTGATGGAACACACGTTTAGGGTATTTGCAGGTGATGCTGAACTGGGGAAAGCGGGCACAGCAGAGTGACAAATTGTGGATGACTGGGCCATCAGAAACACACAAAGTTCACTGAGATAAAGTGCAAATTTTTGCTCCAGCAACAGAATTTTAATAACCTAGGTTGGGAACAGACTGTCTGAGTATCAACCCCACCCAACCCTAAACTTGGGGTTTATGCCCAGTTTGGTGCTGAATAGTAGGCAAGAGTGTATTCTCACTAGAAACAACCCAACTCAACACTGGGCTGCATTATGAGTAGTACAACAAACAAACTCAATATTCACTTGACCTACTTGGCAACAGTTAAGCCTTACCTAGAATACTTTGCCCAGGTGTTGGGACTACAGCTCAAGGAGGATGTGAAGAAACTGGAAAGGGTTAGACTGCATCATCTGTAGCAAGAGATTGAGGGATCTGGCCTCAGGTGAAGAGGTCACTCAAGAGTTGTCACCTAATAGCAGCCTTCAGCTACCCAAAGATTAAGTAGGAAGACAACAGAGGCAAACCCTTCTCAGTGAGGGCTGGTGCAACACAGCAAGCAGTAACAGCCATAAACAGCAGCCTTGGAGGTTCACAGTAGATCTTAAGCAATACTTTTCACTGAGGCAGTTCAGCTGTGGGACAGGCTTCCTGGGCACGTAAAATCTCGGTTCTGTGAGGTTTCCATGGGTCAACTAACAGCTACAAGCAACTGTTCCTGGTGATTGTCCTTCTTTGAATCACAGAATCACAGAATCACAGGTTGCTTATAGCCCTTCAAGCTCACAGAGTCCAACTGTTCCTGTCCTGTGCTAAACCAGATCCCTGAGCACCTCATCTCCCTGAACATTAAATACACCCAGGGGTGGGGACTCAGCCCCCTCCCTGGGCAGCCTGTTCCACATCCTCACAACTCCTTCAGGGAAGAACTTTTTCCTAACATCTAATCTGAACCTGAAGATGAACAGGAGGTTGGCCTAGATGACCTCCACAGCAGTCCTTTCCAACTGGCACTTCTATTATGCTAAAGTTACTTCAGTAAGACCAGAGAAGGGTGGAGGAAAATGAGGCATGGAAAAAAAAAGTATTAAAAACTGATGACCCAAGATACATAGGTGAATTTAGAAGTAGGTCTATGTACCTTTGTCATACAGGGAAGAAACTCTTAACTGATAGTAGAATGCACAATGTTTGATCACAAAATCAGGAAAGGAAAGGATATGCCAGAATCACTTTATTTGAAGTTAAGGATTTTATTAATTTTTCAGCACCCCTACTGTTTTGTTGCATTTCAACATCATAATAAAGAATCTTGAATAATTTTAATTCCCTGGAAGCAATAGTTAATACAGCATCTCTAGTAAGTTGGAAATGAGCCAGTCCTGTTATTAGATGACTCCTGGAAAACAATGTTCTGTCATCGCTGCTTTTATGATTACACAAAACTTTCTTGAGCAGTCTAAAGATTAATTTAAACCTAGACCCTGCAGGGAAATCATCTAGTACCAAAAGACAGCATGATAGACTTAAAAGAGAAATCTTTATTTCACTTCCAGTTAATTTTACCAAAGTTTTGAAAGATTGAGAGCCAAGATAACAGATGGAAATTTTGATTATATAGCTGTAATTGTAAAGAGCACTGACAGAGGATTAGTATTCCTTTAAAATCATGTATAACTTCTAAATTTGTTATTAATAGATTCTTAACATGATGAACTACAAACATCTCAGTAAACAACGGACCTAGGAACTCAGCACCAAATTCAGTATAATGAAAGTGTTGTCAACTGTACATTCAACTAGCTAATTTGGTAAATCTGTTTTTCCTCTGTAATTTGGATACTGGGTTAGGTTACCTGACAAATATTGGCTGTAATGAAACAGTAAATACAAAAGAATTTTGTTTCGATAAGGGAGTCTCACTGGTTTCAGAAACAGAGTCCATAAATAGTGTTCCTTTTTTGCTTTCACAAAAACATGCAGCATCCCTCTCACACTATTTTTTAGCATTAGGAGTATTTTCATAACTATATGACCAAGGATGACATTTTTGCATTCTTTAACAAAACTGCCAGGCTTTGGTTATGATTTGCAGAGTACTTTGTAGTAGATTAATTGAGCTGCTACATCCTCTGCATGTCAAGTTTTTGATCTTCAGAAAAGCAAATTAGGATGCTGAAATTTATATGCTTAAATATGAAACCTATATGACCAAGTTATTAATCTGTAGCATTTTAGATAAAATACAAAATATGCTGCCTCACTCTGTCCATTCGCACGTTGTTCTGAAGCCCAGGGAGTTCTCAAGTTACTCCAGGTAGAGATGACTCTCTAAAGAACATGGATTAGTGGAGGTGACTGGAATACCAAAAAGGATCAGATTGTGCCAAATGTTTATTTAGTCCATCATTCTAAGGATTTCCATAAAGGAAAAGTGAAATGGCAGTTACAGCTACCACAATGTCCACTCCCACCTCCTCTACTATTGCCACCACAGGACTACTTAACCTGCTCATGATTCACCTTCTTAATTGCTCTTCTTCAATGAGCCTGCATTGTGAAAGATCAAACAACCAGTCAAAAAACCACTGTGTGTTCCTCAGAGCCCACAGGCATTAAAATGAGCCCCTCACATGACAAAAAATGCTTAAAGAAGCTGAAATACAGGAATTTTCCACACCCTTCTTTGCACCACTGGTACTACCTAGAATATTTTTATTTAGAATAACAAAATAAAATCCAGTTGAATAGGATTTGGCTTGTTTAGTTTTGGGGTTTTTTTTTAAATTTGTGATCTCGCTTTGTGATGTCTCTTACACCAAATTTACAGCAGAATTTTAAGCATCAAAACCAGTGGACCCATTTCAGTCCAAGTAATGTGTCCTGTTATTTGCCATTGTGACTTGTGAAGACATAATTTTATAAAGATGGGCATCCTATACCCTTTCTCTTTAAAACTGTATTTAATATTTGTGGAAGCATACCAGTCAGGTAACCCTATGGTCATTTCAGTGAATTATCTAAATTCCAGTACCTATGTAGAAATATTATGGTATGACAGCAGAACATTCTAATTTACCTGGAAGCTGAAGGTAGATACATCTGAACCAGTATGTTTATTTTTCAATTGTCTGAGTGACTAAGTCCTTGAAAACTCTAGCAAGGGCTTTAGCACCATAGTAGTACATGTTTTTAGACCAGTAAGAAGGTTTCTAACAAAATGTGTCCTAAGTGAGCAGGAAATTACAAATTTGGGATGGTAATTATTAATGAAATTCTACTGTGACTATTTACTATGGTTTATGTTAGCACCAGCCAAAAAAATGTGCAGCTTAGGAGTCTGATCCAAAGCTAATAAAATGCTATTACATATAATTGGTCTTTAGGTAAGGTGGTAAAGACAAGATCAAGATCAAACCAAGAAACAGCCAAATGTTATCAAGATGTGTCAACACTATGTATTGTATTTGTATTTCAACAAAATTATTCATATTGTAGATCTACCTGGGTAAGCTCAACAACCAATTTTATCTCAAACTGGATGCTTCTCTCATACTTACTCATACAAATTCCTCAGGGGTGAAGTTAAAATAGCCAGCACAGAGAGCAGACTATTGCAGTGGGTATGTATTTTATAGATCTTGAGATCTCTGTCTTCATGAGGATTTAGAAACTCCTGTACAGAGCTGCAAACTGACCAGAGCATATCTTCAGTGGACATCAAAATCGCTGCAATATCAATTCTGTAGGGAAAAGAAGTGAGAATAACATTACTGAGGACATCAGGATAGTGGTAAATTTCAGCTAAATAGAGCTTTTGACAACATAAAATACATAAATCACAGAAAGAATGGAGTTCAAATTCATTCTTCCATCAGTGGTACAGGAATTCTGAATCCACTACCCTGTAATAATTCAGCACTTCCACAGAAAAGTTGTTACTGAAACTATTGAAAAGAAGACTTAAAAATACAGAAATGGGAATTTTCCTCTTCCAATGGACAGTCCCCACCATACAGGAGCAACTTGCCTTCTAAACTACAAATAAATAAAGTCAATCTTATTTTCTTTTTTATAAAGTATGATTAGAATACACATACCACTTTCAAATCCTACTGGAGGAAAGCAGTAATGACAAGTGAATTAAATCTCACTTTGCAAAACTTTAACTGCCAGGCAGCATATTATGATGTGGAACGTTTATGAGACAATAGCCTGTTGCTTGTTGATAACAGCTGGCAAAGCATCACAGGTCATTGGCCTGAACAACAGCAAGAACCCAAACTACAACAGTTTAATCTCAGAAGACTATGCTGATATACAACAGATAATAAATAGATAACACAAAATACATGGCAGGCATTGACTTGGACTAAAAAGTGTACCTCAAAGCCGGTGGATGCACATGTGATCATCTGTATTTTTAAGGATTATATTAATTGTTGGAAAATTTAGGCAAACACACAGGAACAGATGTTTGTGTATGTTACAGATCAAATCTCTAACAAAAGACACCCCTATTCCCCTGCAAAGCATGGTGTTATAAAAAAGATATGTAAAACCTCTGTGATAAAAATATATTGAATTTTTATTTTTTTCATTTGCATGACTGGATAATTCAATTCACTTGGTGACAAACTCAACAATCACCTTATTAAATAAAACAGCTACTCTACAAAACAACAAAGTTCTTTCTTATCTAGTATTTTGAAGCAAATTCATATTGAATTGACTAATACTACATTTAAGAAATACTGTATTCTTCGTATTTCAGTTGTTTGTTGGGTTTTTTTTTTCCAGGAAACCTCTCAATAGATACAGAAAGGCTTAATCACACTAAATCAGTGCAGGAATAGAGCATACAAACAGTTACTTTGATACATAAAATAGAACTTTGAGGTTTATTCCCCTCCTATTCCAAGAATGTGACCTTGTACAAGTTACTTAAGCTTCCACAGCACAGTTCCTTCTCTAATGAGCCCTAACGATGACAGCACAAAACTTAGCTCACACAGAACGTATCTCTGCTGCACGTCTCTTTGCTCCTACAAATGACAAGCCCCTAAGTTTTTAACTTGCATGGCCACTGTGGACTACATCACTTTCCAACTCTAAACAGGTGAACATATGCATATAGGACAGATATTACAGCGGGGGCGTGGGTGGGCTAGATATACACCATTTTTTTTGAGTCAAAGAAGAGGTAGGGTAAGCTTCCACCTGGAGACACACTTTAGTCTTTCTTAAAGACAGCCTCTTCTCTGTCATAACATACAAATCCCAACAAGAAAAACTTCATGTTTCCTGAAATGACAGGAGGAGGAATAGCCTTTTCCTCCTTTTTCTGCACTACTGACTTCATTCTCATGACACTTTTGGTGTGACCTCGTAGCTTTTTCACTTGAAAAGCCTTTGGAAACCAAGATCCTACTGGGGCACATGGAGTCTTCTTCATGAATCAGTGGCTTCATTCCTGATGCTGCCAGTTCTGCCCACGTTTTGGGTTGTGCCACCACTCCTCGGTGCACTGTTCATCTAGAGGTTCTCAGCGGAGCAGTTCATGGAACAATCTCACAAAGAGTTCAAAACATACCTCAAATTCTGCCCAGTTTATTATATCACTACCAAATATGCTTAAAAATACAAAATATATTAAATTAAAATTAGCATTGAATTATATGAATTGTGTCTATCCTCTCTGCTCTGTGCACAGACATTTAAATTTGAACCAAAGTAGTGCATAACAGAAAACTAGGATTTACTTATTTTAACCACAAAAAGTGCACTAAATATGCAACCATTACCTGATTTGTGGTGTTCTCCTGTAACTGGGGCAGGCCTGACAATATCTGGAGGACAGCATAGCCAAAGATTGCTCCAATACATCTGTAAGAATCTCCTGGGCTATCTTGGGAGGTAGAATAGTCCATAGATCATGATGAAGAGCACAGCAGAAGTAATGCCACATCTGGACAGAGAACGAACATCTTTCCCCCTACCAAAACCAACCAGACATTAAACAGTAAAACCACACCTTCCAAAATGTCAATCTAGTACCTGTAAATCTAATTAATTCAATCTGAAAGGAAATAGTTGAAGAGTTGCAGGCACATGATGGCCAAACACAGTACTTGACGAGGTGAAGCATCTTTCTTAGCACAGAAACACACGTTCCATTTGTCACATAACTAGAGCTCTGCCAGAAAAAACAAACCACAGCTTTTGATCTCTTATATATCAAACCCCATAGTGTTATAAGCCTAGTTTAAAAACACACAGTGTTCTGTACTGACATGAATAGTCAGATGAATTTAATATCGTTGTCCTCAAAAGAAAATAATTATTTAAATTACATAAGCATATGTATTTCCACAAATTCAGACCTGCACACAAAACTCTGGTTATATACAATGGATATATAAGAAGGGCAGAAAAAAACCCAACCCAAAACCCCAAAACATTAAACTGATAATGTCCAGAATTTTTAAACTATTTTTTTTAAATCTCTTTATGGTAACTCATTGGAACTAAACATCAGCGTTAGTATTTCACTGACTACACAGAACCAGCCCAATAAGACAGAGAGATAAATACAGAGAGGTCAAAATCAGTGGTTAATCCACACTACCTCTAAGGAGTATATAGTTCAACTCTCATTAAAATATTCCAATTAATGCCTATTGATACACCATTATGATGGTGTATCAGAACAAATACTAATACTACATTCTAATGATGTTGATAAATATTTTTATATTTTTTATATTTTAGTATTATTAGAAATATAAAGACTCACCATGGTTTAAAAAAAATGTGACTTTGATAGGAATTCCCTAATTATAATAAACCAAAATAATCTAGTTTATTTTTTAAACACACATTAGGTGATTATTGGAAGCTGTCATTCAGTATTTCCATACCTTCACGCTTGAAGTGTTTTTCTATTAAGAAGTGGTAAATTATGACATAAAACCAAAAAGTACCAAACTTGTGACACACTGCTTTAGGCATTAAATTTTTGATTGGTATAGGCATCTCTAAAAACTCATTTAGAAGTCACCCAAAGATAAATCATTAAGACACACAATTTTCCAAGTTTCACTAATGCAGAAGAGAAAAACGCAATACAGATAAGTTTCTAAAGAAAATTATGTGCCTAATTTTTTTCATATTTACAACCATGAACATCTTAGAACTGCTTTAAGCATATTTCAACAGGAAAACAAAAAATAATCACTCTGGAATTTTGAATGATTGAGTACTTGACAAGTGTTTTCACACAGGTAAGTTAGGATAGTTTATATTAACCAAGAATGGATATAATAAAAAAATTAAAATAATTTTCTGTTTTTCTTATATGAGAGAAAATGACAATATTATTGCATCATAGACTGAAACATCATCTTAAGAAAGGACAAGTTTACTTCATAATTGAACTTATAACTTCATAACTTTGCATAACACAAACTTTAATACTTTTCTACAAGCCTGGGTTCCTTAGATATATTACCAAGGTTACTCTGGAGATATATTCGAGTAGATCTTCTCCAGGAAAAACCCCTAAGCCTATCTTGCCAACATTTCCCTTTGCTTGCAAAAACACTTCCACTGTTACAGAATAAATTTATCAGGTAAAAACTAATTAGTCTGAATGACTAATGGAAATGAATTTATTATGTATTTTTAATTTACAAAAAATAATTAAAATTTTTTCAAGAGTCATGCAGAATTAACAACCGGAAATATAATTCTAAATTAACTTTCTCTTTCTTTTAGAAACCTTAAGTTTTACTTTTTAAATGTGCAACTATAAACACAAATTGCTTCATTTGCTCTTTAAAGCAGTAAATTGAATAACACCCCCTTTCTGACATTGCACCTCCACTTCACTGAAGATGGAAATGGGATTCACTCCCTTTTTCTGACCTGTTTTTCTACTTGTTGCCATTTCTAGGCAATTCTACTGGTAAACATCTGCTATTTTCGCAGGCTCCATATAATACAAACAGATGTGAGCTTTTATTTAGCTTATATATCAGGAAACAAGCAGCTGCGCTTTATTACACAAGCCACTCAGTATTATCTTTGAACAGACAATTCTTTATTCTTTGACTATTAGGAGACATAAGTTGCCAAAGCTGCAGCAGATGTCAGCTACACTAAAAGCTCCATTGGAAAATGTAATCTAGAGAGACGGACCAGGCCCACGGTGGGTGTTCAGGGAGATCCTGAGCCCTGAGAGCTCCACTCCTTGCCAGCGTCTGCTCAAGCGCTGAAGGGGACCTGCGCTCTCAGTGCTCAGCTCAGCCCTCACATTAGGGCACATCCACTACTTGCATCTCACAAAATCTTTGCCGACTGAACATGAGCCAGCAGTGTGCCCAGGGGGCCAGGAAGGCCAGGGGCATCCTGGCTTGTGCCAGGCCCAGCGTGGCCGGCAGGTCTGGGGAGGGGATTGTGCCCCTGGGCTGGGCACTGGGGAGGCCGCAGCTGGAGTGCTGGGCCCAGTGCTGGGCCCCTCACTGCCAGAAGGACATGGAGGGCCTGGAGCGAGTGCAGAGAAGAGCAACCAGGCTGGGGAAGGGGCTGGAGGGCAAATCCTCTGAGGAGCGGCTGAGGGAGCTGGGAGTGTTGAGCCTGGAGAAGAGGAGGCTGAGGGGAGACCTTCTCCCCACCTCCCCTGCCCTGCCAGGAGGGTGCAGAGAGGTGGGCGATGGTCTCTGCAGCCAGGGGACAGGAGATGGGAGGAGGGGCAATGGGCTCAAGCTGCCCCAGGGTCAGCTCAGCTGGGAGGGAAAAGTTCTTCCCTGGCAGAGCTGTCAGGGCCTGGCCCAGGCTGCCCAGGGAGGGGCTGAGTCCCCAGCCCTGGGGGTGTTTAACAGAGGGGAGATGAGGTGCTCAGGGATCTGGTTTAGCACAGGACAGGGACGGTTGGACTTGATGATTTTAAAGGTCTTTTCCAACCTTGTGATTCTGTGATTCTGTGACTTTCCCAAAAGATGTCAAAAACTTTCTGTGATCTCACAGTGACTACAATTGCTGTGTTCATCTGTAATCATAATTGGTCTTGTAGTTTTTCTTTTCATTCCTATGAACACTATTGGACTAGGTGCACATCAGAGGGAGGACAGGTGAGCAAGTACTGAAATTATTAAAGTACATTCTTATTTTAACAATGTTTAGAAGAAGTAATATTTTCTTTTATGGAATGCAATAACTGTTTGCTACCAATCTTGTTCTCAGACATTAGCACTGTACAAACAAATAAATAAATGGATACAGAAACTGCAGCTCCATATAATCAAAAACATAGACACTGCCTCCTGCCCCTTCCTCCTTCCCCTTTGATTTTCAGGGGCTTTGCCTTCTTCCAGGATGACTCATGTCATTCTGTGATTCTGTGACTTACACATCAAGTCAGTCAAGCAGTTTTATTAGTTCATATGCCGCCAGTGGGAAATGGAAAGGAAGGCTGTCACATATTATTTCCAACTGCACTTGAATGTCCAACATCACTGGGGAGAAAGAAGAGAGAATCTTCACGCGATACCCAAAGTGCAGGATGGCCATTCAGTTTGTAGTTACTCATGCAGTAGAAAAAAGAGGAAAGGAAGGTTCTGCCCCTTCCCTTCACCCCTACTCAGGCACCAAAAGGCAATGGTTTGCTTATTTTGTGGGAGCACACATGAATGTACCTTTATGAACCTGTGTTCAGGTTTCACGGCCGAGGACTGAATCTTTTGTAGTTGCCTGTAATACTGAAAACTGGGGGACAATGGGGAAAGGGTAGTGAGGATCCCCACCTAACTCAGATTCAAGATTCTCCTCACTGCTCTTTTGCTGAGGGCCGACAAGATAAAGACAGAGTCCCTCCCACTGTCAGTGAAGATAAGGTTCATGACCATCTAAGAACCTGAACATACACAAGTCCTTGGGGCTTGGATGCATCCCAGAGTCCTCAGGGAACTGGCTGATGGAGCTGCCAAGCCATTCTCCATGATATTTGAAAAGCCATGGTGGTCAGGTGTAGTCCCTGGTGACTGGAAGAGAGGAAACATCATGGCCATATATAAAAAGGGTAGGAAGGAGGGCCCTGGGAACTACCAACCTGTCAGCCTCACCTCTGTGCCTGGGAAGGTCATGGCACAGATGCTCCTAGAAGCTCTGCTGAGGTACATGGAGGACAGGGAGGTGTTTCAAGCATGGCTTTACTAGGTGCAAGTCCTGCCTGATCAATCAGGTGGCTTTCTGCAATGGAGTGACTGCACCAGTGGACAAGGGCAGAGCTGTGGATGGCACCTGTCTGGATTTCTGCAAGGCCTCTGACAGGTACCCCAGAACACCCTTCTCTATAAGTTGGAGAGATATAGATTTGATGGGTAGACTGCTCTGTGGATACAGAATTGGTTGGATGGTTGCATCCAGAGGGTGATGGTCATCGGTTCCGAGTCCAGATGGAAGATGGTGACAAGCATTGTTCCTCAGGGGTTTGTGCTGGGACTGATAATGTTTAATATCTTTATTAATGATATTGACAGTGGGATTGAGTGTACCCTCAGCTGATGACACCAAGCTGAGCGGTGCACTGGACATGCTGGAAGGACAGGATGCCACCCAGAGGGACCAGGTCAGGATGGAGAAGTGGGCCCAGGGGATCCTCATGAGGTTCAACAAAGCCAAATGCAGGGTCCTGTGCCTGGCTGAGGACAATCCCTGTCATCCATACAGGTCAGGAGATGATGTGCTGGAAAGCAGCCCTGAGGAAAAGGACTTGGGAGTACTTATGGATGAGAAGCTGGACATGAGCCACCAATGTGCATCTGCAGCCCAGAAGGCCAACCTCATCCTGGGCTGCATCACAAGAAGTGTGGCCAGCAGATTGACAGAGGGGATTCTGCCCCTCTGCTCTGTTCTGGAGAGACCTCACCCGGAGTACTATGTCCAGCTTTGGAGCCCTCAATGCAAGAGGGACATGGACTTGTTAGAGCATGTTCAGAGGAGACCACAAAAAAGATCTAAGGGCTGAAGCACCTCTCCTATGAAGACAGGCTGAGAAAGTTTGGCTTGTTCAGCTTAGAGCAGAGAAGGGGCCATTGGGGGACCTTATACTGGCCTTCCAGTGGTAGATCACTGGCATGGGGTGCCCAGAGAGGTGGTGGAGGCCCCATCCCTGGAGATATTCAGGGTCAGGCTTGATGAGGCTCTAAGTGACCTGATCTAGTGAAGATGTCCCTGCTCACTGCAGGGGGTTGGACTAGATGGCTTTTGAAGGTGCCTTCCAACCCAGTGCAGTCTGTGATTCTATGATTCTACTCAAGAGACAAGGAGAAGCAGAGAAGCCAAGTGCAGTCTCATCTTAACGAAGCAAGATCATGAGGCTGCTTACAGCAGTGGATCCCACTGAGAACACAGTGAAAGCTGCGAGCCACTGGTTTGCATGAGCACAAGAGTGTGTTCTCTCTGAGAGAGGAGGAGCTAGCAGTAGAGCCTGTTCTTGATGGCTGGCAAGTTTTCTGGCAGCTGCCTAGCATCACGGCTCCTGAAGCAGATCTTGGTCCATCCCTGGGCCAGCAGAAAGAGCAGAATGATGATGTAAAGTCAAATCCCACCTCAAGTCCTGTAACTGTACAGAGCTGCAATAGCAGCTTTCTTCATCCCTTCCAACACATGCCACTTCTGATCAGTAACAATAAAACTATTTAGCCAATCCATACACTTTCTTCTTGCAACTGCTACTTCTGACAGTTGGGTGTCCTCCACGGTGAAAAGTTATTAGGCCATTAATACACAGGACACAGCACCATAGGGACTACAGACAGTGAAGATCCTAGCATGATTTATCAGGTGCCCAAAGCCACTGAACTTCTCAACTTCTTATCAACGAAAACAAATAAAATGCTTATTCACTTGGCTTTGACAAATGGGTATTTTGACAGATCAGTCATATTAAGGTATGCATCACCTGTCCAGTATGGACTTTAAAAACCTGATTCAGCAGGTTTTTATATTAAGTCTGTAGAATACATGTTACCACACAGGGTTTTCTCTCATGTAAGGATTCTAGACTATGCCTAATAAAACACCCCTATTTCCTTCACACAGCAAATGGCATGAAGAAGGGCAGGACTTTTTATTGATAAAAACATAAAATACTTTCACTTCATCCTGAAATTAAGCAAAAATATTATTTCTAACATTCTATGTCAGTCTATGTCTGCATTTAACTGGAGTGAAGAAAACCCCCAATAAATTACAATAGTTCACTTGATCCTTAGGGTGTTTTCACAGAATCATTAGGATTAAAGTTTAAGAGCAGTCCTGGAACTTCAAAATGCAGGTGAAACAGCACTAGTTATTTCAGAAACACATTACTGAATGCTGAAGGTAACTATAATGACCATCTTTCTTTGGTACATCTTTCAGAAAAAAGTAAAAAAAAGGGGAAACAAGAGAAAATAAAAATTAAAGACTCAGGTTAAAAATTCCAGGAGAAAAATATCTTTCATTTTCTTATGTCACACTTTCTAGGAGGAAAAGAGTTAAAAAGAAGGTGGCTTCTTGACTGAGTTCGATATAAACATCTTGAACTTGCTACACAATATGAAGCAAACAATACAAACGGTCCATGGTAATGATTAATCTCATCTTTAAACGACTGTGTTTTTCTACATCCTTTCTACAGAGACATTTGCCTGCAAGATTAGATATTTCAGAACAGTAAATTCCAATAATCTTTATGTAAAAACTAATGCTGACCTTATGCTTCTAATTAGTCAGAGAGCTCGCAACCAGTAAAACACATTTTGTAAAAGGGAGGCACAGTAAACTTAACCTCACACCTCATAAAAAGCTTTGTAGTCATCCCAGTGGTGGCTCTCAGCATCCTGTAAAATGCTTGTAGCACAAACTCTGACGCAGTAGTTCGTAACTTGAGACTGGAGAACGTTGATGAATTCCTGATACTGTTGGACAGGCACTAGGAACAGGGGTCTGTTCAGAGAGAATGATCAAAGAGGCAGAGATTGAAAGGCTGTGCAGTAGGAGGTAACAATCCCCAGTACTGCAAATGGTTTTGATTATTAAGTATCAATCATTCATTTCCTCTCGGTCCTGGAGACTGAACCTAGCATTCACTTTTGAAAAATATCTGGTCTTTATTTCACAAGCCCTTTAAATATATCTGTGCATCTATAAATTCTTGTTTAACCAAGTTGATGAGAAATACATTACATCATCCTATTTTCTTAGATAAAAGTACATTTATCATTCAGTTATTGGGAGGTTCTGGGTTGAAGCGGAATTGCATCATCACCGGGTTAAAGAAAATATGAACAGAGAGTCCAGAGATAATTTCTGGTAGGTATGTACTAAAACTCTTAATACACATAAGCAGAAGTATTGAGCAATAGTTTGGGTTGGACTTCCCATTCACAAAGATACATTTCATGCACGAGAGAGTAAAGTAGCTTAACAGGGCGTACAACCCCTTAGAAACCACACATTCCTTGAAAACTGCTCTAGTGGGGGTGTCCCTCCCAAAAAGTCCAGTTTCTGCTTTTAAATTATGTACATGGACCAGTAGACTCCTGGTATCTTAACTAAAATTCTCCTTAAAGCACAGCAAAAGCTGTTACGTTGCCCCTCAGGTCAAACACCGTCATTGACTTGACACTACTGCTTCATACCCTCTCTAATTTTTATTCTGCTTGCAATGAAAAACAGATTCTAAAGCTATGTTGGATACATTTGTTCACGTTTCTGAACAGAGGCACGTAAGGAAAAAAGCACAGGAATATATGTTTATACTCTGCCCTAAAATCTCTACGTGCTCAATCAGATTTTATGAAAATTCAGCTATTGCAAAGGTCAGAAAAGAAAATTAAGGGCTTAGCCCTCTATTTATTTGACAGCAAAGTACATTCAGTTCACTGGACAATCCTATTTACCCAAGCCTAATAAATAAAAAATATTGATCTGCAAATCAAATGCAGATCTTAAACATAAATAATTTGTTTCATAATGGCTGCTTTGGATTATCAACAGCTTTGATTCAGGTCTTCCCATAAATAGCACGTGCGCTAAGAAAATATGATGCAATTTGGGAAACTACCACCACACTGTATCACCAAAATGGAATGAGGTCCTATATTATTTATGTTTGATTTAAACCTTTATAAGTAAAAGGGACTCACTTTTTGCTCCTTTCTCTCATTAAATTGCTATACATTGTAAAATGCTGGGAGACATATATCGCAGTGGAAAGGGCAGCATACAAGTCTTGCAGGGGAGCCTTGGAGGGAACGTCTTTGCTTTTCTCCTCCAGCCTTGCCAGGACAGCTGTTGCCACTTTGCTACAGGCCTCTACAAAGTTTGCTCTAATTTCCTGAAGAGAATCATCTCTGCATGCCAGAGCCAATGGAAGCAATGTGTCAAGTTCTTCCATGATGTCAGAACAAAACTGAGGGAAATAAACGTGGCATCAAGTTATTTGTATTCTGACAGCGCTGTTTAATTTATACACACTAGGGTCAGATTCTTGAATAATGAAATTGGCATAAAACATCAATGTATTAAATCAGCTTTACAAACATTTCATTCTGATATACAGGGGAGAAATGTTTATCTACAGTAAATGAATTATTATTTCATTCCTTCTTACTTTAAAGCTGTATAATATATATTGGGGAAAGAAATTAAAACCATCTCACGCTAGTAGTGCCTTAATTTTGTTTATGATTTCATTAGATGTACACTCAAAGCATAAGGTTAATTCCTTGTAAACAAAGATAATTTTCTAAATTAATTTATTCTGAAAAAATATACAAACACATTTCTTAATACTGAATTTGAAAACAAACTTGTCATCTCTTAGCAAATGCATACAATGACCTCCCTAAAATTATCTCCCAAAAGCTTATGTTCTATTTGAACCCAACGTTCATTAACAGCATTCCAAATTTGCTAGAATAGTTGCAAAGCTTACTAAATAAATAAAAAAAAACCCTAACAAACTTTCAAACAGATACTCCCTTAGAAAAACTGTTTAATTAATCGTCATAAATGACCTTTCAGCCAAATCAAAGGCCTCTAATTTGGCCATAATATTCGTTATGCTGATTAGTTAAATGGCATGTCTAAGGATATGAATACAGGAAATCCCTTTATAGCTATGCTTCAAAGCTTCCAGCATTTTCCCATCGAACCACTTGGTAACAGAGCAGATACTAATCAGAATGTTTTAGAACTTTTTGGATGAAAAAAATGTCGGCGAAGTTTAGAAGTTAATTCTTTCAAGTGCAGACTATGGGCTATTGTATAAAGCTCTGCTCAGCCTCATATTGTAATGCCTCTCACTTTCTTCTTAATTCCATTTATATAAGATATAGAATATTAATGGTACTGTAGGTACTTCAAAGTGTAGATGGCAAACAGCCTTGGCATTCTGTCTCCCCTCAAACTTCAGATCTTTTGATACCTGCCTTAGCAATTCGTTTTGGTTGCTCCTCCTGTTGGACTGCTCCGCAGGACTCCCTCATTTGCTGGTTGTTTACAAGACTCATTGCATAGCCTGCAGCTGAAAACTCTTCTTTCTGCTCATGTTGAAGAATTTTAGTTGAAAAATCCTCGATTGCTATTGTTATACAGTGAGCCACAGAAGAAGACAGGTCTTTAAACGCATTTCTCCAGCCAAAATTCAGTGAAATAGGCTGAAATACATATTTATATTAAATCAATCCAAAATCATTACCAAGTGTTATTATTCTCTGAAATTTATACAAACATCCATAATTAATTTAAAGGACACCATCATATTTTGACATTCATTTTAATAACTTAAAATGGAGCTGTGAAATAGTATTAAAAGCAGTATATACACTCAACAACAATGAACATGCATAACAATATGAAATTTGTCATCAGACTTTTAAGAAATAAATCTAAATTAAACTTAAATAAAAAAAATTATGAAAAAGACTGTTCTTTAAAAGCTGTGTTTCATCCTTACACTATTTATAATCTTTATTGGAATATAGCAAACTCAAATAAATTTACCACATATTTCAATGCTTTAACAAGTAATCCAACAATGGATACCCTGTAGTGATTTTCACTAACAACTGGAAGTT
The DNA here is from genome assembly GCF_964237585.1 of Gallinula chloropus. NCBI lineage: Eukaryota > Metazoa > Chordata > Aves > Gruiformes > Rallidae > Gallinula > Gallinula chloropus. The sequence continues at coordinate 2,020,643 of NC_140089.1, read as the reverse complement.
ACTAACCATGAATAATAATAGAAAACATTTAGAGATGCTGGTTTTAACACAGCCACACTGGATTGTAGAGCTGGATTCAGCGAAGATTAAAATGATTAGATGGAGATGTGTAGTTTTCAGGCATTTCTGGGTTACTATAATTTACATTGGTTCTTTGACTTCTGAAGCTACATGAAGCATAGCAGTGGTGAGAAGTAGACACCCTGGACATCATTTTGCTTTGCATTGCTCATATGATATACAGATGACTAAAGGTTTTGCAGAAGTGGCCAACTAAGAACTGCACCACTTTAAGAGAAGTATTTTAATGATGTAAGGTGTACAGTAAAGATCGCTACTATGAGGGTAGAGCAAGAGGAAAGAAAAGAAGGATTCCTAACAAGTTGAAGCTGTAATACTGAATTGGAAGACCATAAAGGATTATAAAGAGAAGACCTTCCAGCTTACTCCAGTTTATTAATTGCCTCCTCCTCTGTTTCCCATTTCCTACTCCCAACACTCAATCCAGTGAGCACAGAGGCAGTCCTCATGGACAGTCATTTGTATGCTCCCTGGTTATGTTTTGGTGGGTGGGGTTTTGTGAGGTTTTTTTATCTTTTTTTTTGGGTGGTGGTGGTGGTAGTGGGGTTTGTTTGGGTTTTTTTGTTTTCTTCTGGATCCTGGATCAAGTAAAACTCAATCTTCTCATAATATTGCTTGTTGTAATCTATAAGATATAGGAACATCAGTCTCACAAACTGGTTCAAAGCATATTTTAAAATGTAATTTCAGCATTAAAATGGAGCCATTAGGAAATCAAACCCCACTACTGCAAAGTATCAGACTTGTTAGAGCATTTAGGTCCCATAAATTTAATAATAAAAATTTGTTCAATAGTAGAAGGAAGCCAGAGTAAAGCTTGATCTTGTACTTAGCTTCTACACGGCGTAGTGGTTACTACATGGTAGTTTGTGGGCATCAAAGAAACCAGGCATCGTGTGAGTACTTATCCCTATAGGAAGCATCACTATGATCAAATGCTGAGAACTTGACAGATGTTTTTTAAGATTCTGTTATATTTGAGAAAACACTTAGTAGCAAATGAAGTTACCATATTTTAGCATTTTTTTACAGTTTTGTTATGATGTATCCTGTACTTCTGATGTTAAATCTGTTCTGCTATTAAATCGTAAATAACAACCACTTCATGATGAAAGCCATAAGATTTTATTCCACCTTAACTGAGAATTTGCACCTGAAATTAATGGCAGCAGCTAAATAATGAAACTATGGCGATAGGTGTTTCTAATGAACATGGTGACAGACTGCACTGGAGAAACAGACAAAAGAAAATTCCCTACAAAGTGTAAGACTCTTTTCATACTCACCTCTTCTACCTGAAGTAACTGTTCAGGAAGCACACTGGTTTCATTTGCTCTAGTTTCTCCTATTAAAAGCTCCCCACCAGCTTTCTTCAGAACTCCTGCACAGTATGATAAAAGGGATCAAAGTTAAGATTAATTCTGTAGAAAAGTCAGCAGCCTACAACACCTTCTGATATATCAATATGAGGCATAAAAAAACCCTCAACAAGATGTAGGGGAATACTAATGTTATGATAAAGTGAAATTCAGGTTATACACAGCTCCTTTTATATAACATGATGAAATCCACATCCCATTGTATTCATATTTTATACAAACGCACATATAATTTGTAAAATATAGTTTCTTTTGTCATTAATTCATTTTTATACTGATTGTGCAGTCACCTATTCCTAGGGAGAACAGATAACGTTAGAACAGCTGTGTAGAAATTAATTTCTATTCTTTGTTCAATAAATTATATGAATTGCACACTAATGTATTTTTATAGTTTTTACTTATTTGGAAACGTCAATATGGTAAGAATAAAAAGACAGTTAATTAGCACAGTTATTATAAGCAAAATAATGGTGACAGGAACAAGAACAACTGAAGCTCCTTAAGAAGGGCTGGTGCAAAGCGCACTCATAAATCTTGGAGCAATGGGAATATCGCCCCAGTTTTGACAAGGACAAACTAGTATCTGGGGTAGATACCACTTTCATCAGCATTTCAAGAAATCCAGGAGATTCCTGGAACACGTTGATGAAAAATTCCTCCTCCAAGTGTCAGAGGAGCCAAGGAGAGATGCTGTGATGGATCTCATACCAACAAGGAGGGGCTTGTAGGTAATGCAAAGCTCAAGGGCAGCCTTGGCTGCATCGACCATGAAATGGTGCAGTTCACAAGCCCAAGGGCAGGAAGGAGGGTAAACAGAAAGCTCACTGCCTGGACTTCAGGAGAGCAGACTCTGGCCTCTTCAAAGATACATGTGGAAGAGTGCTATGGAATAAGGTCTTTGATGGAAATGGGGCCCAAGAAAGCAGGCTAATATTCAAGGATTACCACCTTCAAGCTTAACAGAGTTGGAAAAAAATATGCCAGGAGACCTGCATGGATGAACAAGGAGCTCCCAGACAAACTCAAACAGACAATGAAGCAAGGATGTGTAGCGTTGGAGAAACACAGGAGCAATGCCAGAGCATCCTGGAATCGAGTTAGGAATGCCAAAGTCCAGCTACATCTGCACAGGGATGTATGTCAGAGACAAGAAGGGCTTCAGTAAGTACACAGGTGACAAATGGAGGACTCAGGAAAATCTGAGCCCTTTGCTCAACTAGATATGGGACCCGGTTACACAGACATGGAAAAGGCTGACATACTGAATGCCCTCCTTGCATCAGTCTTCACTAGCAAGACCAGCCTGCAAGAATCCCAGGTCTCAGGAATCAGGGAGTAAGGTTGGAGCAAGGAAGATGTACCCTTGTTGGTCTGGGATTACTTAAGCTAGCTGTACATAATTCCATGGGCCCTGATAGGATGTACCCACAGGTGTGAGGGAGCTGGCAGATGTCATTGCAAGGCCACTCTCACTAATAATCTTTGATCAATCCTGGAGATGGGGAGAAGAGTCACGAAGATTGGAGGAGAGCAAATGTCATTCCAGTCCTGAAGAAGGAGAGCCAGGCAACCAGAGCCTGGTTAACCTCACCCTGATACCTGGAAAAGTGATGGAACAGCTAATCTTGGAAACCATTCCCAGGCACATTACCAGCAAAAAACCCTCATGAGGGCTAGTCAGCATGGCTTCACGGAGAGGAAGTCATGCTTGACCAACTTGATGAACTTCTGTGAAGAAGTGAGTGACCTGTTAAAGGAGGGGAGAGCTGTAGATGTTGCCTATGTCGACTTTAGTAAGGCCTTTGACATTGTCTTCCAGAAAAACATGTTATGGGACAAGCTGTAGACAACCTCTTGATGTATAGACTGGATAAGCAGTGAGGTGTGTTGAAAACTGGCTGAAGAGCCAGAGGCAGAGTATGGTGATCAGTGGCCCAAAGTTTATCTGAAGACTAGTAATTAGTGATCTATCTCAGGAGTCAACACTGGTCCAGTCCAATTTAACAGCCTCATTACTGACCTGGATGATGGGGCAGAATGTACCCTCAGCAAGTTTGCAGATAACAGCAGTGTAGGAGGAGTGGCTGATATACCAGAGGGTGATGCTGCCATCCAGAGGGACCTCAACAGGCTGGAGAAATCAGCACACCAAAGCTCAAGAAGCATTGAACCTGGGGTGGAACAACCCCAGGCACCAATATATCCTGTTGGTTGCCCAGCTCATAAGCAACTTTGCATAAAAGGACCTGGGGATCCAAATGGACATTAAGTTGAACATAAGCCAGCAATATGCTTTAAAGAAGGCCAATGGTATCCTGCCAATGGTAGGCTGCCCAGAGAGGGGGTGGGTACCCCGTCCCTGGGGGTGTTCAAGGCCAGGTTGGATGGGGCCCTGGGCAACCTTGTGTAGCTCCAGACCTGGAGGTTGGTGTCCCTGCCTGTGGCAGGGGGTTGGAGCTCTGTGCTCCTTGGGGTCCCTTCCAACCCAGACCATTCTGATTCTATGATTCTATGATCCTGGGCTGCATTAAACAAAGTATTGCCAGCAGGTCAAGGGAGGTGATCCTTCCTGTGGTGAGGCCACACCTGGAGAAGTGCCCAGTTCTGGGCTCCTCAGTACAAGAGAAACATGGACAGACTGGGGAGTGTTCACTAAAGGGCCATGAAGGTGATGAAGGCACTGAAGAATCTTAGAATAGAATCATAGAATCACAGGATTGCCTTGGTTGGAAGGGACCCTTTAGATCATCAAGTCCAACCATCACCTTAACTGGCTGTACATGGCACTGCTTGACCAGGGTTGTTGGACCAGAAGACCTCCAAAGATGCCTTCCAACCTCAATCATTCTGTGTTTACTTGAGCTTGTGTTACAAAATGAATATGAGAATAAGATCAAAAACATGTTTTTTTTAAAAAAAATGTTTCCTAGCAGAAAGCTGGTAGACAACACAGGCACAGATATTCCTAATTTAATGAGCTTCATGTGAAATTAAAACCAGTAAGTTTTAAATGATTGGGTGCTGTCAAGGATTGTTGAGGATTATCTTCTAAGCATAAACTCACAAGTTTTCAGTCACCTGAAGCTACTGGCTGTACACATGGCCGAGGTTTAAAGAGCTTTTCTCTTTCTATGCAATGCACATTATTTGCACAAAAATAGGATTTCATTTACCCAACGTGGATTTTATCTTTCCCCTAAACAATTCACCCGCTGAAAATGAACACTCCAGTTTTCAAACACCTGTGCAGCACTCTGCAGCTTCAAGGTTCTTCGTCTTGTTTTCCTTTGCATTTTCAAAAGACATCAGGGAAAAACATATTTGAGCTGGGGAAAATGAAACATTAAATGGTAGAATATAAACCCAGAAGAGAATAGCCAGGTCATCTATCTCACTGATGATTCAACAGAAACAATACAATCATAAACTTGCTGCTTTTTTCAATATATTTTAATGTATTTTATGATGAAGTTTCCTACAGTTTTCTTTAGAAGTTACTCCACCATGAAAATAAAAACCTAACTGACTGGATATTTTTCCATTCCATGCTTTCTGCCTTAAATTTACCGTTGTTTCCCTTGTAATTCTCTTTTTTTTAAATAGATATAACATCTGATTATAACTATAAGCCCAATCAAATGTCAGTGTATTCACATGCTCTTATTGTCACTACCTAGATCAGCTTTTTATATATATAAATATATATTTAATAACTGGACTTTAAAGAAAACCTTTAAAATTTCATGTAAAAATCCTCATGCATTCATGGAATTCCTGCCTTAACTGTTAAGAACTCACATCTGAGATAAATAGCTATCTAGCTGATGATAGATTTGTGTCTCCAGGACCAGGGGCAAAGAGACACATGATGCTTCTACCAGTGTCAATCATTTTAAAGGTTCCTTCAGTTTTAAATGAACAGGTTCTACTAGATCTTCCTACCTCCTTTTCTAACTAGAAGCTTGGCTCTCTTGCTCTATATTGACATAATCTATCCATATGCATGAGGTTCACACACATATAAAACATTTTCTTGGCTTCCAATGAAGCCCCAAGGTCAAGCCTCCTAAGTTTTACTGACTTCCCACATCTCATCCAGATGAAGTTGTCCTTAATCTTCTTCAGTTTTACCTCCAGCCAGCAAGGGCTTCCTTCTATGCTTTTTATTGATCATTGCACACTAGCCAGAGCCCCCCTCAAAGCCTTCAGATGCTCCTCAAAGCTTCTTCTCAAACATTGCTTCTACAGGGGCACACATCAAATCCCCTTCCTGTCCTGCACATCTTCACTTGCCATCTGATTGTCTTGCCCTAGTCAGAAAACTCCTCTGGGAAATGAAAGTGTGGTTAGGACACTCAATTTTAGGAAAGCAAACTTTGAGCTCTTCAGGTTGTTAATCAGTAGGACCCCTTGGGAAAGAGTCCTTAGGGAAGAGGGAGTAGAACAGAGCTGGCAGATGTTCAAAGATGCTTTCCATAAAGCACAAGATCTCTCGATTCCCAGATGTAGGAAATCAGGCAAGGAAGGGAAGAGACCAGTGTGGTTGAGTTGAGAGCTCCTGGTCAAACTAAACAGCAAGAGGCAACTGCACAAGCAGAGCAAGCAGGGACACGTAACCTGGGAAGAATATAGGGATTCTGCACAGTTGTGTAGGGATGGGGTCTGGAAGGCCAAGGCACAGCTGGAGCTGAACTTGGGAAGAGATGAAAAGAATAACAAGAAGGCCTACTACAGGTATGTCAACCAGAACAGGAAGGTGAAAGAAAGCATGCCTGTCCTGATGAACGAAAGTAGTGACCTTCTATTAACAAATGAGGAGAAGGCTGAGGTACCCAACAACTTTGTCTCAGTCTTCACCAGAAACAGCTCTCCTTACCACTCCTGGGTCAGTGGGCAGCAAGATGAGGCACAAGGGGGTGAAGCCCCTCCCACTGGACAGGAAGATCATGTTTGTGACCACCTGAAGAACCTGAATATATGTCTATAGGAACTGATGAGATGCCCCCCCAGAGTCTTCAGGGAATTGGCTGATTCTGCACCTCCACCATTCTTTGTTATTAGGGGAGACTGGATTTATCACAGATCCTTACGATACTCTTCTTTAAACTTGCATTCTGCCAAGTTGATTAATTGCTCATACTTTGTGTACTTCCTTCAGTTTACCAGCCAGGCAGCTCGAAAACAAGATTATATCAAGCGCTTCACTTAAAATCAAAATTCTTCATCCAACTTTCCTTACAAATACTAAAATTTGTCTGGGATTGTTCTTCTCTTTAAAGCAAGTAATTTTGCCTACGTCTTTGTCTTCGTTGTATTTAATTCTTTCTCCAATGCAGTAATTTTATTTTGTGTAATGATGATGACACTGAGACCTCTTGCATTACTAATATAACTCTTTTTCTTCCTTATAAAAATTTGTATTACATTATTTTTTCTAGAGAATTCCACAGCTTTCCTTTTTCTTTTTTCACAGCATTTAGGGTCATAAGGACAGTCACTATGACATCAACTTGCATGGAGTATAGAATAGCAAAGCATCAAGGAAACCTTCTGTATGATCGGTCACTCACTATGAGTAAGGTAAGAGTGCCATCAAAGTGGCTCACTTGTTGGATTTAGCTGGCTCAGCCACAACTTTCATTGAAGCTGTACTGGAAATAACATGCCTTGCAGAAATGGGAAATACCACTCCCCCCCAAATATAAATAAGCAGAAGAATAAAAAAAGTAATCATTGACTTGCTGAAGATTAAAAAACCTTCTGCCTCCTGTCTTCAGTAATGGACATTTTATTTGCTGTGCTATACTAAGCAAACTGTACTAACACAAATACAGAAACCGTACATCTGAAATCATTCTTCTTTAGTGGAAACTCCATCTCCACTTTGGCTTGGCCTGCTGAAGATACATATTTCTTAAAGAAGCAACCTGAACTTTGTGTTTTCAGACCAGCACAAAAATCACACCTTCCTTTCTTGGATCTTTACAAATTCAAAGTCTTATCAATCAAGAGGATCCACCTCATAATTTGGTCTCCACACTCCTTTTATTATGCTTTCCAGAAATGGATATAAAGGATTTCTTCTTGCACTGTGAAGGAAAGACCTTTGCAAATCTTCCCAGTCCCCTGAGGCAAAGCTTGTAAACCTAAGGGCCTGACAACCTTGCCCACAGTGTTTTCAAAGAGCTCCACTGGAAAAGGCTTTCTCAGTACTCATTATCTGATCTGTCCAAAGTTCACCTTTTTCACTGGAATGGGAAAAAAAAAGTGAGAGACAGATGAAAGTACGTTAGATGTTTTTGATTTTTTAAAAGTCTCAACAAGAGGCTTCTGAAAAGCCAGAGGGAAGAGAAATCTACCTTAAAGATGGAAGAGAATGCAATTTGTTGGGATTCTAAACCAAAATCTCCTGCTTAACCCCTGACTGCAGCTGAATGTTCCAGACTCCTTCAAAGAGAAAAACCCCTGTGACTCTGCACGTACTAGGTATGTCAGAACAACTCAGGAATTTGGACTGAATTTAGAAAGAGAAGTGGACTATCTCATCACAGTAGGTATGACAAGATGCCTGCACAAGAAAGGGTTAAATATCTAGTCAAGAACAAACAGAAGGTGGTTTATTCCTTTAATTTTCTGATACCTACTGCCTGTAATGGAACAAAGCGACATTACACAACACTGAGAATAAATGTTCCATAAATACTAGAAAAATATGGATAGGTAGAGTAACAGTCCTGTCCAGATACCACACTAAAGGTCAGGGTTGGAACAAAACCACATCATTATTTATTTTTCTGATGACTTTTTATGACTTTCTCCTTTTATTTGGTTTATGAGGTAACTTGAACACTGCACTGGTAGTAGATAAAATGCGTATTTAAAGCACCCTTTTAAAACTGTACTTAGATAATACAAATATAATTTGAAATGAACTACAAAGCTTGGCATGTACATACTGCTCATTGAGGAATACACGTTAAATTAGGACTGGTAAAAGAAACTCAAAAAATAAAATCAGGAGGAACTGGATGGAGAATAGTGAAAAGAAGCTAGAGTGGAAAATGCAATTCTTAGAAATTTTTTTCAATCTATGCAAAACTATCTGGGAAAATAAGGGTTCTGAATATACTCCAGAAGATGCCAGATGCAGAACTCTCAAACTGAACTCAGAGAACTATCCATATCACCTAAAAAAACTCTCTACATCCATCTCCCTACAGAGTTCACTCTGGTTCACTGTTTCCTTTGGTGCTATTGTCTGCCATGGGGTTACCATCAGAGAACACTGGTAGGCAGTACTTCCCTCTAACATCTATTTTCAACCACCTAAATTGGTCTTCATAGGATTCCATTGTGCACACTGCAAAGAAACTTGTCTTGTTGCCAGCTAGAACTGTGAACTACATGTCTTTCTTTTCTTCACTGTTCTTTTTTTGGTTCACAAGCAACCTCCTACCAAAAGCAGAATCCGCAGAAGAGACTACATCCAAGCGATAATGCAATGAAAAAGTATGAAGAGAAGCCCAGGTGGCCACCTTGCAAATTTCCAATGTGGAAGCCTTCGACCTCTCCGCCCAAGAAGCAGCTATAGTCCTAGTGTAATGAGCTTTACAAACCCTGGGAGCCTCTTTACCCTTAACTACATACGCCTCCCTAATACAATCCCTTAACCATCTAGCTAAGGAACTCTTAGAAGCCATTTGACCCCTCTTAAGACCCCCTAAGAGTACAAACAATCTGTCAGAAGATATGAAATCTTTGATTCTTCTGTGATAAACCCTAAGTGTTCTTCTTACATCCAATTTATGCAGCCATTGCTCTTTGTCATCGCTGGGTTTAGGGAAAAATGAGGGCCAAGAATCCGTCTGGTTTAGATAAAACTCAGATGCCATCTTTGGGACAAAAAAAAAATTTAAAAAGAGGAACCATCCAAAGAACTACTTTGTTTCTGATGGAACTTTACACATGTTCTGTATATCAAGAGTGAACTACTATGGGATATGCTGAACAAAAATCAACTTAAACTGCCATTGAAGCAGCTATACACATAAACGCAACACTTGGCACAAGCACATGAAAAAACATTATTTTTGTTGCATCTCTGTGTGAGTTGTGGAGATAAAAAGGCTCCTGTGAATACGAAAAGCAACCAAAAAAGCAAAGGAAGCAAGTGCGAGGTTCCAGTCTTTGTGAAGCCTAGGGAAACTTCAGCTTCACTTGGATATTAGCCTACCTTTTATGAACTGGCCAGCTTCCCTTAATTTCCCAGCAGTGCTACTTGCAGAGGACTGATACTTCAGATGTGCCAACACTGCAGTGACTGCAGGGTAGTTTGGATTCACCCAACCTAGCTTTAAACCAGTGAGACAGTACGGGTAACTGTCGAGCAACAGCAGCACACAGTTCAACCTGGGCTAATTTGCTCCTGGTTCCACAGCCTGTGCTGCACTGTAAAGCTGATACTCGTACCTGAGTTAATTTAAGGCTCCTTTGGACACATCTGCACTCTCTATTCTGTTATATTAAACAATATTTCTACTAAGAAGGCTCCTAAGTAAGTACAGAAGAGGGCCATTATATTTTCTAGTCACATACTACAATGAGTTCTGATGAAAATAAAGCAAGGATTCCAATAAATCCTTCTTATCAAAACTCAGCCTTCATCAGTGAAAAAAATAGAATTATCAACCCAATATAGGACATTAACAGAGAAAATATTAAATCCCTTTTGGTACTTAGCAGAACCTGGAACTACTGGGAACGTAGATCTCATTCTCCCATATCAAATCATCTTTCACTTCATCACTACAACTGAGATTTCTGACAATATGAAGTGAAAATAACACCAATAAACCCTTCTTCTAGACAGACTTTTTTTTTTTTTAAAGTTTCTCTGGCCATGTCTTCTCTTCATGTATTCTCCGGAAACTGACAAAACTGAGCAAAGTTTTAGGAATAAACCCACCTGATCAGAACAGTAAGATTAAAAACAACGGTATGTCTTATGAATCCACTAACATCACACATAAAAGACTTACCTTCAGCTGTGTTTTAGGGTAAAAGTAACTTTATGAATTCTTTAGAACAGGCTTTCTAGCCAGAACACTGCGTCCTACAAGAATATCTGATTAAGTATTGGTACCATTTAAGAACCTACTTGCTACAGGCATAATTAGTCTTAAAGAATACTTCTCTAAGAATAAGATTATCACATGTTTGAGGAGTAGTTCTGAATGTAATTAAGCTCAGAGAAATGTGTGCAGGATAAAGTCCTAAATATGCTTCCTGGAAAACAAAGTATTTCTTGTTAGTGTTGCAATCATTAAATTCTCTGAAATATTGGAGAACCCATATCTTAAAGAGTGTGGCTAAACACGTCAAATACGTTCCCTATTCAAGAGTTTATATTTATGTATATGAACATTATGTTTTGTCACAAGCTATACAAATATAAAGAGCACAAAGTTACCTTTATTGAATGTATCTTATTCTCCACATTAGGCATATGAGAACTTTACTGTAACACCTCTTTGTAGGATCAAGGCCATAGTGTATAATAGCTTAACATTTATTGAGAACTAGTAAAACTGAGAGATTAAAGGAGGCAGCAATACATTGAAACCAACAGCAAAAATGGAACCAGAATGCAAATTTTCTTTAAGCTTTGATGTACATCCTAAAAATACATAGGTTAACCTCTATTTCTTGATTTCAGAGTGTCAGTATTTCAGATGAAGACTCCATCAACAAAAAGTGTGCCTCAGAACTCTTCTTATTTAATCTTTATATATATATATATATGTTTTTTATCAATTTAGCATTCCAAGATCACATTCCCAAAACACTTTTTTTTCTCTGCCTGCAGCTTGACTACAGAGATATCAAATACTTGACTCCACCTATCCTCTCTCCCTCAGCAGCCTGGCCTCATTTCTGGTCTGATCCTTTCCAGCAATATAATCAAAGCTCTTGAAACCACTTACTCTCCGGTGACTTGGAATACCTCTACTGGCAGAAGCAGCAGAGTAGAAGAACATTTATGAGCACACTGTGACCTGGACGGTGTTTTTCACCTGAATTTTCAGGATTTCAGGTTCTCCTCAGATGACATGAATGGAAAAGGGAGTGAGCTTCAAATCTAAAGCAAGTGCAATGTTGAGGCTTGCTTGTGAAGCAGTTTATTTTCTGCTCTAGAGACTACTTCCATAAAATACCCACTGAAACCAGTAAAATAAGCACGATAGTAAACACACAGTGCATATTAGTAAATGTGAGAATTACAGGTTAAAGCAGAACTATATACTAAAACATTCAGTTGCACATACATTAAGATCAATTAAACTGAAGTTCCAGTCAATGTTTTTCTCTCTGAAAAGGGCGTCTTTCAAGCACAAGTTCAGAAACAGTCACAGTTTCAAATAATTCAGACTCCATGAATTGTTTGGACCACAGGGTTTGACAGACAACTTGATAGGAGATATGATGTTACAGTATTTGAAAGCTTTTTCCTTTATGATTCTCCACCACATTCTTACACACAACTATGAGTTCTTTTCCATAAGTCATTGTGTTCAAATGTAAATCCACGTATTTCAAAAATATTTCCACTGGATAAGGTAACAAACTTGTTCATAAAATACAATGACATAAATGAAGTAATTAATGTTGAAAATAATGTAAAATTATCTTTTTTTTCATAAAATAGAACCTATAAATAAGGAAAAACATTCATTACCTTCAATATTCTTATTCTTCTCCGTAAATGAAGGCACCAACAGAATTTCTGCAGAGAGCTCTTCAATTTTTTCTTCCATTAATAAAAAGAGTTTGATAAGTTGAGAAAGACACTTGAGCTGGTACAAAGTTAAGCAGAAGTTCCGTCCTTTTCTGTGGTATTCTTGTGAGGCTGTTCAAATAAGGCCATACAATAGCTTTTACTATTAAAAACAATCCTACAAAACTGATTATCTAAGAAAGTTTAACATAAGTAATTTAATTTTTGTCATAGCATAGTGTATCTTTCCCTCATTATAAAATAATCTCACGTTAGTTCTTGCTAAACCTTTGGCATTTGTCAATGATCTGGCAAGTTGCAGCTGATTTCAATTTTTGTTATTCATTAACTAGCATTTTTTTTTTCCAAGCAACAGATCTACTCAGAAACCTTCTCACCTGTGTTTTATAGGAAAAAAAAATATCACTGTGTTTCAAAAACTGATTGAACAAAAGGAAAAAAAAAAAAAAACCCACGTCATTACGTTATTTTAATGGTTTGGGACATCACATCACTACACTGTCACTCTGCAAGTCACCTTGTCTGTTTAACAATCTGCTAGCACAATACAGTTGATGAATATGACATTTGAGTGAAAAGAAACATCAATCTAACACTCCACAACTTTAAATATGTGGGGTTTGAAAACAAGTGAGACTGTCAGTGAACAAATATCAGCAAGTATTATACCTATAAGCGTTTGGTATTTAAAAGAAGAAACTGAACATTTTATTTTGAAAGGTTAACACTTGTAATCATAACATATAATCATGTCACATCAACCAGGGAACTCTGATTTGAGCACAGTCAGACTATAAAAGACTGTGAGCTGTTTCCAATTCAGTATTACCAAACCACATGGTTTTAAGTATTTTTAATTTTATAACTTCTTTAAATGTAACAAATTTGCACTTCTATGCAAATTGTAGTGAGCCAATACCATGTTCCTAAGCAGTTCTGTTGCAGATGTAACATCAGCAGAACAGTTTATGTGGAAAGTGTCAGAGTCAGAGCCAGAATAGTTTGAAAGGGAAGCTCTGAAAGACGAAAACAAATAGAAATTGATTGAAATGTACTTTTATGTGTCAAATTTCTCTTACCTTTGCAATTTTCAAGTACTCTGTACCTCCCTTTTTCCTCAAAGTTCTTAGATTTTTTTTTAGGTACTCACAAATCACTTTTAAATAGACATAGATCTAAGTAGAAGAGCCGAGCTCTGAATACAAATTCCCTAATTTGCTATTCCAGTTCTGTAGCTTTCGAGATTGAACTGTGAGTTTTGCATCCACATCTGAATTTCCTCAAAGTTTCAACCAGCATGTATTCATGCTAGTCCCTTGCATTTCTAAGAATGGCAAAAGAAAGTGCTATGCATAATTGCCTCTGTTAGTGCCTTTCCTCTCTGAATAACAAGTAAATAATCTCTGTTACCACCAGATTTCCAATTTTAAGTCTTAAACTTCTGCTATCCATTCTGCTAACATTCTGCGATTCAGAGATTTCTTTTCTCCTTTACCTGAAAACTAAATAATACAAACTGAGTTTAACTGATGTGAAATGACTGCCTGAGTCTGCAGACAGACAGAAATAACAAATCCAAGATGTAAGAAGAGGAAACCGCATTAAAAAAAATTCAATGGAACGTTAGTTGCGTCTCCTGCAATTTCAAAATCTTGTGATGTTCCTGTGCCCTCACTTGAGGAACAAAACCCCTTCCAATGATTTGATTGCCCCCAGCAATACCAAAAGGAAGTGGACCTAGATTTCTAAGGTATGCCACACTAATATTAATTTTAGAATGTATGACTAAACTCATATAAAAGCTAAAATTTTAATTTTTACTTTCAACGACCATTCAGAGTATATTCCAGTTCAAAGCTCCCTCTTTCTACATGCCACTAAGACATTGAGAGAACACTTCAGTACCTGGCAAAGCATATTATATAGGAAACATACACTCATAAAATCATCAGAGCAAAAACTTGCTATGTTATACCACATACGTTCTGCAAGCATCAAGAAAAGGTCTCGAGACTTTCACCACATGAAGTACAGACAAAATTCTTGATGTTTGGAGGAAGGGAAGAATACTGGGTTCACTTCATGGCTGACATAAACCTTTCATACAAGATTAAGAAATAAATGGAGCAGAAATTCTGCCTCTGATAAAACAGCACAAAGATATGCATCATCATGTGATAAGCAGCCAACGCTGATCACCAAGAGGGAAGGAGGTAAGACAACAGTGGTTTAAGTGCACTTGTGAAGCCCTGAAGAATGAAGACAAAGCCCCTTCAATCAGTCAGATTTGGAATTTATCAGAAAACTATAAACCACAGACAGTGAGAACATGGTGATCCAATTCAACACAACATGATGCACAAACCTTTATGACCAGAAGATGATCAAGGACCATCATGTAATAAATACTCTTTGAGAACTGCTGATGGAAAGCAGGCTAAATGCTCATGTTGCACCAGAGCTCAGGGCATCCTGAAGATGGGATGCATCACACAACCCAGATCCTAAGACTCCTTTGGAAGGAGAAAAACAACCAACCAACAAACCAAATGGCTATGTGGCATTTCCAGAGCGCTCCATATATCACAGGTGACTCATTCTTCAATTTTCTTTTGTCTTCTGCTAGGGTTTGTTGTGATTAAGGTAAAGAAAATGTAATGTGACTTGCTTTTGACATGACAGGATACTGAAGATCCAGAAGAGACAAAGATTTGAGCAGCATTTACACAAGCTTTTTGTTACATCACTAGGGACAGGCCAAGTCACGTACCCTCTCAGTAGCAATCACAGCACAGATCATGCTGAACGTGTCTATAAACCAAAATTGATGGTAATAATGCAATAGGTATTTGAAAGGACAAGTGCTGGTCCATGACAGCTCTTAACTGCTGAATCGTAGCTCACAAAATTACATCTTATAGTGCACATGCCCTTGACCTACCCACCTGAATTCTCCAGAACTGTCACTGAAGGCACTGTTCCACCTCCTTCTACTCATACAGAAACCATGGGTCTGACTAAAGAGTGCAGTCTCTACAGCTGCAGAACCAAAAGCATGCCTGAATCACAGACACAGACTAATTCTTATGTGGTGCTATTTCTTGTGGGCTTGGTTAACAAAACCCCACATTATTAGTAGTCCAACATTTGGAAGAAGTTAGCTTGAACCTCAGTTCTGCTG
Organism: Gallinula chloropus; assembly: GCF_964237585.1. NCBI lineage: Eukaryota > Metazoa > Chordata > Aves > Gruiformes > Rallidae > Gallinula > Gallinula chloropus. The sequence goes on along the minus strand of NC_140089.1, from coordinate 2,005,204 downwards.
AGCTCATCCACATCAATTAGGAAGGAGTGGACCAGGGAGACCTCCAGAAGTAAATTTCACATGTTGTGAAATGTTGACATGTGGTCAACTCTATGACCACAGTTTTTTTTGCCTCTCAGAAATGACAACTCATTTATTTAGTGCCTGATAACCACATAGTGTGCGTTCACCTGAGTGCCTGAAATTTGATCAGAAGATCTTACACATATATCCCAGGTTTCAGTGTACTCAGCTTTGACAGGCTGCTTGAATGAGGACATCACAGCCCGTTTTCTATTTGGGGGGGAATGAAAGGGCATTTCTCCTCAGACATTGATCTGATTGGACCACCACAGGACAGAAACATTACAAACACTGTAACAGCAAAAAGTTAAGCAGCCAATTCGATGAATGTGGAAACAGATTTGTAAGTCCTGTAGGAGATTGTTGTGAAGGGCACAGGCCTCCACATGAACTGGTGTGAAAGAGACAAGAGGATTAACTGTAATACATATTCAAGCAAGTCTTGGTGCCCTTAATCTGCCTGGAGGAATATCAGCCCTAATCACAGAGTGAGTGTATGAAAACTCTGAATCAAAGTTACTGAATGGATCATGACTTACGATGTCAGGTAAGACAACTCACATGGCTCATTTACCCAGGTGACATCACATGGAAAGAGAAACATTCCTCTGTGATGTGAATGGTCTAAAGCCATTGACTGCTCCCTACCCAGCTCACATAGGACCACACTCAGGGTGACTGGAAGGGCATAAAACCGAGGGCCAAGTTCACGGTAATGATGCAAGTGTGGGGTTGAGACAGGATGTTATTTCACAGCTTGGAGTGAGGATCACGTCTGTTGAGGGTAATCAAGAGTCAGAGACAGGTCAGTGATCATTAGGCAGGACCATGGTGACAGGACAAGTTCAAGCTTAAGGCCAAATATCTGAACCAATGGGGTCCATGGCCAGTCACTGACATGACTTTGGTGGAGATGAGTATCAGGCTCAGGCAGGGACTTAAGACCCAGGACACAGATAAAATATGTTTCTAGGGCAAGGTGTAATAGAAGTTCCAGAAAGGGGTGGTCAGGGCCACTGAGGACCCTTAGTGTACCCAAGGCTTTGTTGCACATCCCTTAAGGAACTTCAGTTTTCAAAGTAAAACCTGTTTCAGAAGAACAGGTCATTTCTGGAAAACCATCTTTCTGTTTCACCAAGAACAACATAGAGGAAAGAAGAGACTTTAGACTTCTGCTATCTAGACCGTGGTTCTTTCTTGGGGGTAGGAGGGAGAAGAGGTGGAAAAAATAAAGATTTTACTTGAATTAACTTGAAGTTGCTTTGCATTTATTTGTAGCAAGTAAATAAATCTTGACGGTTCACTACAAAAAACTGGAAGGAAGCAAAGGAATAAGGTCAAAGCTTTCATCCTGTTACCATCCCATGACACAGATGTAAAGGGGGCAAAAGGGTACTTCATTTCCTTTGGCACACTGATTTACCACCCCAACCACCAAACGACAGGCAGCAGGAGTCTGCCATCCAAACCAGGGGACTTTTAGAGAACTTTGCTGATAGAAAAAGAAGCTCCAGGTAAAACTAAAATTGATTGCCTATCAATTCGTGCAAATTTTGCCAGACTGTGCTGGTGCCAAGGCAGCTGACAATGTCATACCTGATTCTTTAGCAGAATGGATTGAAGCTGAAGACATTTTCCCAAGATCTGTAGGAGATGCCATGCTTGAAGAATGAAACCACCCATCTTACCAGAGACCAGGTGGCTGTTTGCATCTGGACAGAAGCATGCTGCTAGTAGTACCTTCAAGAGGTAAATTTAAGTCAAACCATATGGAAAAACCTTTCAAATGTTCTAAACCCAAGTGAGTTTACTCAGTTGTTGTGTAATTTAGACAGAAGACCCACTGTAAAACAGGTTATGGGTCCTCTTCCCCTGTGCTAATTTGCAGAATCTCTCAAAACCTGAAATTCTTCCAGTGCTCTTCCCACAATTTATTTTCTCCTTTCTTCTGGAAAATTCTCCTGCAACTGGAGGAGCTGTACAGAAAAAATTATGGAAGAACCTAGATGGGAAGAGCACAGGTAACATTCAGAAACAAATTTGTGATGAAACAGTCAAGAAGCAGTAGTATACATAGGTTTTTGCTGTTTCACTGCACAAATGATGACATTTGGTTAGCAGTAAATATTTACATTGAGATGCTGGTAATTCAAGATGAGCATGTAGTGCAAACACACCCTACAAAATGTAAGCACTCTCATAATTTTCAACAACCAGGTTTAGTGATGCCCTGATGAAGATTAAGTGGAAAAACAGTAAAGGGCATTTGAGCAGATGAAGTTACACACACACACAACGTACAGATAGCTATTAATTTAGATTTTTGATAGCATTCTAAGGCCTCAGAACTTCTAAATTGCATGCTGCCTCAAATGATTTTTATCCTTCTGTCTTAGGCTTGAAATGCTAAACTGGAAACAATCTTAATCTAACTAGCTGGCAAACCACCCCTTCTACCAGCAGACAATAGAAATGCAGGACTAAAAACATTTCCTGGGCTATGAACACCCCAACACTTCAAACAAGTAAACGGTAACTTTCCAAAAATTTTTAATATAAGATTCTGAGAACAGAGAATAATAGAAAACAATTTCCATTCAGACTAAGAAATGTTAGTGTAAAATATATATGATTTGAAAAATTACAGGCACCTGAAATAGGGGTGGCAGAGAGATGAGAGTCTCTATAAACATCAAAGCATAATATTCAAAGAGTAGCTATACTGGGTTCAGCTACAGAGCGGTTTATCCCAGTGTCCTGGGCTTGGACAGTGGCTGAAAGAGGGAGACTAAATTGAACTACAAAGAGGAAACCACACACACTATATGTAGCAGAAACAAACTCCACAGTTTACCCACATTCTGGGTTAACAAATACATAATTGTGCTTGCTTAAATATTTAACCTTCTACCTTTACAGGATGACATCTAGTTTTAAGAATCAGACAACAAGTGATACCTGTTCTTTTCTTTAAAGCCCCCCCTTCATTCTACAGGCATCTATTGTATCTAACCATCTTGTTTTCAAACTGAAGAATTGTAGCTTCCTTATTTCTCCTTATATGCATTCTATTCTATATTTTTAATTGTTTTTTACTCTATTCTAAGTCTTTTCAGCTTTTTTTCTATATCCACCATTTACTAAATATGCCTGAGTGGGATATAGTCTAGTCAAACAGACAGTATGAGTGCTACAAAAAGACACATGTAGAGCTAACTAGTGAAATCAGGGACAACTTTGCAATACTAACAGTTGAATTAAAACCTAATAAGATCAATTAAATACCTTATAAAGCTAATTCTACTCAATATCAATTCTAACAAAATACCAGCATGCCATTCAAACATCAAGGTTAAATTCAGTGTGGAGGTGGTATGTCTTCAAAGTGGGATCTCGGGCTTATTTTATGTATATAAAGACATTTTAGTATATAAAGATACTTTCTGAAAAATAATATGACCACTTGGGAGCTCTTAGGAATAAAAAAAGATGGCATTAGAGAGTTTCACTTCACCAGTGATGAAGTTGAGAAGTGCCCATATGAATTTTAAGCTAGCTAATAAGTTAATTAAAGCGCTTTTCAAGCAACGCAGAGCTAAAGACACAGACACAGTGAAGTTCTTGATCACAGCACCTGAGCTTCTCCTAAACACTGAAATTCAGAAGCCAGATATCTGCCTTTATCTTACCACTTAAAAAGATTTGCCCTCATCCCTAAAAATGAAGCAGCATGACAAATAAGGCTGTGCTAGATTGAAATGACCTGTGTACACCTGCTAACTTCTGATTTTACAGCAAGTTTCCAAAGTGGCACTTTGCACAAAGCTGTAGCTCTTGAAACCATTAAATAAAATGTTTCCAATTTTCTTGGTTATAGCCTGGAAGCATTTAAAATCTCCAAAGGCATAAGAAAATATGCATATAGATGAATCCCATAACTCTAATGTAACTTTTGTGAATTTTTCCCCCCCCCTACTCTCTCTTTTATTTTTAAGAAGCGTGGCACCTTGTCTCCCTTAAACCAACCTGACAACACCTCAAAACACTGGATAGCTAATTCTGATCGTTTCAGCCCATCCAGGGATGTGACACAGTAAAGTATGGTGCAGAAACCCCCGCATCATAGGTGAGCTGACTGTGGATGTTCGAGAACAGCTACCCTACGACAGCGTTGCCCTCAGATTAATTAGCCTCTCTACTCAGGGTACAGAGCCACATGGCTTAACTGCTTCTGAGACTTGTGGTGGAGTCCTTGGAAAGCAACCTGATGACTGTCTTCTTCAGTGATTACAGTGGGGATTTCTCCCTCAGCAGGAACCAAGGGTTTAAAACCCTTTTAATCAATTTTACTATAAAACACCTTCCCAATACATTAAATATCATTCCCCTGCCCCCATTTATAAGGCTTAATTTCACGTCAGATAGATCTACAATATTGTTCTACCAGGGACAGAAGGAAGCGATGACAGGGATTTCATCCAATAAAGCTATATGAGGAAGAAAATAGAAAATGAAAAAGTGCAATATTAAACTTAAGGTCTAACTACAACCTGCGTGCAAATAATAAAGCCTTTTCATAAATGGGACTAACATTTTGTTAAAATCTGAAGAGAAATAGCCTAATAAAGAGAGAGGAAGCGCAGCCACTGATAGTCACTGTGTGTAGGGATATTTCAAGGGGTAAATTTTCAAAGCAGTGCACAGGGAGTTACAGACATAAATTCCATTAACAATAATGTGTTCCTCAGCTCTCAGCGATATTAAGTTTTAAGTGATGCTATAACTATTACAACAATCCTGCATTTATGACAGCATTCATCTGCATACTATCTCCTAAACAGAGATTGTATATAAACTGTATTACTCTTTCACTTGTGTTTAGTAATGATATATTCAATTTTTATGGACATCTGCTCACAGTTTTCTCAAACTGCATGTTGGTGTATGTTTTTTAATGTAACTGCTAGGTTTAAATAATTAGTATCGCTGGATATAATCACTAATTTCCTCATACTGTAAGAGGCAACTTAATATTTCTGCATAGCAGATGTAATACACAATATTACACAGAATTAAATTATTACAAACAGTGCCAGCAGTTTTCTATACACAGTACTTAAGATAATTATAAAAAATCATCTTCATTACTGCATGCTAGCATTTTTTAACAGTTTAATTTGGATAGGTTACAAGATACACTCAAATCACACAGATACAATTACTGCAAACCCAAGAAGCTATAAAATGTTCCCAACCAAATCCCTTTGACCCTGTTAATGTCTGTTCCTTGTTAATCTAAGGCAAACATTGTTCGTGGCGTGCATTTGTTACGGAATATGGAAAAAAGAAAGGAAATCCCTTAACAGTTGTTATTGATTCCAGCATTTACTGACGGAAAGTTAAGTGCCATTTACAAAACAGAACAGATGCAGATGCTGACAAAACGGTAAACAATTGTTGCATGGCTTGCTGCCAGATTCTAAGCCAATATATTAAACTCCAAGTGAAGCACATTTCCCCTATAGATTGCACTTATTGCCACTTCATTTCCTATGTGCTCTGCCTCTCTATTGCTGTGCCTGGCACTAAGCTATTTTCAGTTCTTTGGTGACCCCTGAGGCCCAGTGCTACCTCACATAGCCATTAGTGGAGGGAATTGCATGTGTCTGACATGGCCTGAAACCAATTATTTGATATTTTCTTCAGAATGATGCCCAACTCTGTTGGGAATGAGCAATCATGAAATAATTTACCTCCTGATTTAATTTTTTCCTGCACAAATTAGTTGTAGCCTGAGCTGGCTATACACAGCTGCCTGTGACATATCTCTGTCTTATCAAGATTCTACTTGAAATGATGAAAAAGGGAAGGGGGGGGGGGAAGGAGGAGAGACGAATAGAATAGGTTGGGGAATCCTGCTTTAAAAAGGCATTGACAAGTTTATCAGATAGACTGATCACATGTACTCTCTGCTGATTGAAACTGGCAGACCCATAAAGAACTATCAGCGCAGCAAAGGAAACCACATGGATGCAAACTGTTATCCCAGCATTTAAGGGTTTTTTTTTATTTTTTTCCCTAACACCTGTCTTGCTCTGCAGCTCCCTGTTTAGTTCCAGTGAAACCCACGGGTGCCAGGAGAACCTGATAAGGCAGCTTATGCACACAGATGACGTGCTGGCTTATATCTGTCCCTTTTTTTTTTTTTAAAGAAAAAAAAAAAAGGAGGAAAAAAAATTAAAATATGGTCACAGATCTAAAGATGGGAAACATTTCCTTATTAGACATCCCCATTAACTTGTGACTTTGGTAAGCACTTACGTGATACATCCATACTGTGCATGTGTCAAAAAACCACCGTGAAGCAAGGGATCTCAACTTATGTATAAACATGGTAAGCATGTATAAATTTGCATATATTTAATCAAGAGAGCGTGTCTGTCATAGAAAGAGATATGTCACTGCCAGCTATTAAACAACCTCAGTGAAGACTACACTAATCTTTTGAAAGAGATTCGCTGTACATGAAATTTTAATCAAACCTGCTCTATAGTGTCTTCTTCCCTGTTAAGCGAGATCAGTTTTCTCCTCATCGTGAAGGTTGATTCCACATCAGGTTGCTAGATGTTTGCTACCAAACACTCAAGTAAGTCCTGTGTTAACAGTGAGTGTGTAGGTCTGTCAAAATTCAATCTCTGCTGGAAAATGCGTTCACCAGCTAACTGAGGAAAGGACAGACCAGTGCTAGAAACACCAAGAACATTGTCCCTCTCTGCTCTGCCCTGGGGAGGCCCCAGCTGGAGTCCTGTGTCCAGAGCTGGGGCCCCAGGACAAGAGAAATGTGGGGCTGGTGGAGAGGGGTCGGAGGAGCCACGGAGATGCTCAGAGGGCTGGAGCAGCTCCCCTACGCAGAGAGGCTGAGGGAGCTGGGCTGGGTCAGCCTGGAGAAGAGAAGGCTGTGGGGGGACCTCACTGCAGCCTTCCCGTCCCTCAAGGGACCCCAGGAACAGGAGGGGAATGGGCTTGTTAAAGGGCAGAGACTGGCAGGACAAGGGGGCTGGAGTGAAGCTGGAGGAGGGAAGGGGAAGAGGAGAGCCTGGGGGGAAGTTCTTTGCAGAGAGAGTGGTGAGGGGCTGGAAGGAGCTGCCCAGAGAGGGGGTGGGTGCCCCGTCCCTGGGGGTGTTCAAGGCCAGGTTGGCTGGGGCCCTGGGCAACCTCGTGTAGCTCCAGGCCTGGAGGTTGGTGTCCCTGCCTGTGGCAGGGGGTTGGAGCTCTGGGACCCTTGGGGTCCCTTCCAACCCAGACCATTCTACGATGATTCTATGATTCTGTGAACATCTGATCATGCTCTAACACCAAATTTATGTCGTTATCTTGAGCAAATCGTCTCGCCAATCTGACTTCTTGACAGCATACAGCTACTTTACAGAGTTACAGAGACCTCCTCACGTTCTCTGAGGGTGAAACACCCTAGAATAATGCTTAATAAAACTACTTTCTGCACAGACACCCATCTCAGCTTGCTCTGAAACCAGAGACTCAATCTGCTCTTCCATTTTTAACAACACACGTATCCTCTAATAAACAACAAGACAGCCCAATTACACACTGCAATTTCTGGTATACAATGGCATTTTAAAGAATTCAAATGTAAACAAATTAATTAGTCTCTGAATTAAAACTAAATAATGATGGGTCCATTTAGGGAATTTAGCAGCTGGTATGAAGTAATTTTCTGATAATTATCATAAATATCAGACATTCTTTAAACTTCCCTTCAATTGAAATGGTCAGGGAACTTCTAGATAGACAATATTTCTAGTTGTTTATAACATTTGTTTGGGGTTTTTAGGTGTTGTCCTATAACCAACAATTTCTTCTGAAGTAGTGCTACAAGCAAACAGTCCTTTTTGGGAAACTGCAAGTACGGTCATCCTCTGACAAAATTCTACTCTTTGTAGTACCTCTTGGTAGGACAGAAAGTATATTCTGGCCTTAGCAATGATAGTAACACATTTTTCCTATTTTCTTGCCCATGGAGTGGGCTGGGGCAGTCACTGCATTCCCTGAAGGCCTCACACACACAAGCACAGAAAACACCAACATAGAGCGTTGGAAGGAACCACAGAAAAAGTGAGGAAACCTGTAGCAAACTGGAGATTGGACCTGTTTTGAAACACAGTTCTTGAAGAACTCTTAAGAAGTCGATCTTCAATTCTTCACTGAAAGAGAAATTAAGCACTGCCAGGTCTGTCAAACTTTCTCCTGAATTCTAACTCTGATAGCCTTGCCTGTGTTTCCCTGTAAACCATTTAAAACACTTGACTGATAAAAGGCAGTTGTAATTTCTGTTTGAAAACAAGGTAATTAACATACTTATTATAATCTGATTGCAATTTCTTTAATGTCTGCACAAATGTCTGCTACCTCGGCATCTACCCTCTGTGTTCACACTCACAGTGGAAGGGTTGGGTGTCGTGCAGAATGGTTCATTACATCAGACCCACTCTATTAAAATTAGATTGTTAGGAACTTTCAACCAATCAGGAATTTCTACCAAGTGTTCACCATTCCTTTGTGTAGTCTACGCATGATAATATGTATTTCCTTAAATAATAGATTAAAGTGCCTCTGTCACTTGTGCTTCTCTTACTCCTTGGAATTTCCAAGATGTAACAGAGGCAGACAGTGACAGCTTTTGTTCTAATAAGAGACAACACTGAAAAAATTACTTATAAAGCTGGAGTCAATACTCATGTTTCTGCTTCCTACCTCCTTCTATTTCCAAACCCTGGTTAGGCAAAGTCACTGCAAAATTCTGATGATAATTCTTACAAGGAATACAAAATCAGAAAGTCTAGGCACGCAGAAAAAAGTGCAGATACTGTCATTTAAAGATTTCTAGAGAAAAGTTTGGGAATTCAAAACCTTTTTAACAAATATTTTGTAGAAGCACTAGAATGTTTTCTGTGTTAGGAATGATTAATCCTAGGTCAGTAAGGATGTACACATATACCTACCTGTGTGAGCTATCCTAGGGACCCTGCTTTGGCAGGGGGTTGGACCCGATGAGCTCTGGAGGTCCCTTCCAACCCTGATAGCTCTGTGATTCTGTGATTCTGTGGCTGGGCTATAACCCCCCTTAGTCTCTATATATGAGACAGACAAAAACATCCCCATTGCACTGCTGTATTCAGCAAATGCCGTGAAAAGTGTTAGAAAATGACTGAAAGCTCTGTTTTTTCTTCAAAACCCCCCAAAAAACTTAGTAGTCCATTGCCTGAGGATGGAGAGGTTTTTTAATTTTTTTAATTTTCTAAGCCAAGGCACAGTGAGAAGGAGATTCACCTTTAACTTTGCATGTAAATCACGTGGATGTGGCACACCCCCAACTTAAAAACATGTAATTTTTTGCAAAACAAAGTGTTGTGATTAAAATAATCTTGCACTTTTAAAGTTAGATTTGCTCACTGGTATATATTTTGTGACAGAGGAGGTTCTCTGTCTTGACAAAAATCACAGCCAGGACCATCTAATTAACTTGTGATTATATGATGGTAGATGCATATACTGAAAAGACTCCTGTAACAACTTTCTTTTCAATCAATACTGCAGGATCCTCTTTAAAAGACATTTTTGAAGTCTTCTCTTATCTACCACAGTTCTACAGACTTTTCTTCATACATGCCTATATTCTGAAGTAAAGGAAAGACTCGCATAGTAATTCTCTCTCAGATTTTGCCACTTTTTATTATTAAACAGAATACTCCAGTATATAAATCTCAAATTGACCTATGACCACTCACAAAGTATCAGACTAGAGAGTAAATCACTTTCATCTTTTAAACTTGGGAGGAGAATGCAATAATTAGAGGGCATAGTGAGTTAAATGCTCTCTTCATGCTGAGGAAGAACATGCAGGTGTGCTGAGGGAGCAAGAAGGAAGATAATTAGTTGGTGTTTGCTAATTGTGGACATTTTGAAAGCAAAAAAAAAAAACAAACCCCAAAATACCAAGAATGGAACTATTCCCCTTTCAACCTCTACAGAATTCAGAAAACAGATTCAAGTTCCTGCTGGCAAAGATGAAGTGGAAGAACTTCATTGAGACACAACAGTCTAAAATCATGTAACTCAAAAGAACACCAAGAATTTCATGCTAAATATATATATATATATTAAAAATTGAGAAAATAAAGTTAGTGTAAAGTTAGTGTTTACTTATCTTATTAAATAAAAAAAACATGATATTAAAATTCCAGAATGGGCATCTTTTCCAATATGACAAGAAGTCAATAATGAGATTTCACTGCCTGGCTTCATATTATGGGCTTAATAAGTAATTTTGAGCAACTGCTCTAAAAAGAAGCAAGGTATTCAGGCATGCTACCAGCTTTGAAATTCTGTCAGTTCAATTGACATTTCAGTAACTTAGATACTGTTATCTTACCCCCTACTAGAAGCTTAAAAAGTAACAAGCTTAATGCTTTTGTAATCTTTACGAAAATGTCATTCTCCCACTAGAAACACATTTGTGGTCCTAGGGTATTAAGTTCATATGGCCTTTAAAAGAGTACCTCTTTTTTATTAAAACTTCAACTCTGTGTGTTCAAACAGATGGTTTTATTTTCTCCTCAGTACTACTCATATTTCCATTTAATATAATTGTGCGGTATAAATCAAATACAATACTTGCAAGGATAAGAAATAAATAATATGTGACAAAGAGGCTATGAAGCACATTATTTCCTATATTAAATGCAAAGACATTTATTTTGTTTCCCCTGAGTAATAGGATCTTGTTTGGCTGTCAAAATTCTATCGGCTTCCCAAGGAACAAAGACAACTGCAGAAATCCGCATTGTGTCTGTATGTCCACTGGTTTTCAATTTTAACTTTGTATTATAAATTCCCACCAATACTGTTGGCTGCGTTGTTATAAGTAGGTGACAATTAAACCCACCACGTGTCTCAATATTGATGGGCTAATAATAAAAAATTAGGAGTCTCTGGTATTTATAAAGTCAAAAATCTGCATTTTCACTCAATCCCTACCTAGTACCCGTGTCATTTTCCCTGATGTCCTTGTGTTTTCTGTGAAGGCTTTATATGTGTAAGAGAGGAGTGCTACAGTTTTTCCTTGGCACATGTTACTTCCCCATCTTTCACAGACAGAAACGGTGGGATTTTTCATTCCTTTCTAAGATACAGGAATGGCTGTGCCGTATCACAGAATAGAATCATAGAATGGTTTTGGTTGGAAAAGATCATCGAGTCCAACCATCTATCCAGCCCTACCAGGTCCAACACTAGACCATGTCACCAAGCACAACATTTACCCATCTTTTAAACACCTCCAAGGATGGTGACTCAACCATCTCCCTGGGCAGCCTGTGCCAGTATCTGTCAGCCCTTTCACTAAAGAAATTTTTCGTAACATCCAATCTAAACTTCCCCTGGTGCAACTTAAGGCCATTTCCCCTTGTCCTGTCACTAACCACCAGGGAGAACAGACCAACCACCACCTTTTAGGTAGTTCTAGAGAGAGAGGAGGTCTCTCCTCAGTCTCCTCCAGACTAAAAAACCCCAGATTCCTCAGCCACTCTTCGTAAGATTTGTCTTCTAAACTCTTCACCAGCCTTGTAGCCCTTCCCTGGACATACTCAAGCATCTTGATGTCCTTCTTATAGTGAAGGGCCCAGAACTGAACACAGTACTCAATGTGCAGCCTCACCAGACCTAGTACCACAGAACTATCACTTCTCTACTCCAGTGGCCACACTGTTCTTGACACAGGCCAGGATGTCACTGGCCTTCTTGGCCACCTGAGCACAGTGCTGGCTCATGTTCAGCGGGTTGTTGATCATCACACCTACTGCAATGTGCAGTCTGGAGCTGCAAAGCCCATCTGTGTGCATGTACCATTCTTTCCAGCAACTGCCCCATACCTTGCTTTACCCAGGCCCCTAAAGCCCTGTTCCTTCAAAAGCAACCTTACCAGGCATGCTGCAGAGTGGCACTGAGAGCAGAAATAGGAGAGAGGATGAAATGCCAAGGATGCAGAAATATATTGGAAGCACGCCAGGTACTGCTGTTGTGCAGAGAGAGAAACAAAACCAGCATGTCCATCAGGAGGCTTGATGTTCCTGTGGGATTGCTGGAGTAAGAAAAAAAGAGAAGGACATGCACAGAGGCAAGGAGAGTAAAATTCCAGTTTCTGCTATCATTCCTTTACTTTTGTCTTTATAATGTGTGAAAGTCAGTAAAATTTGTATGTAGCGTAGGTCTTGAAGTATTTTAAAGTTTAAATTAATTTAATAAAACCTTTAAACAAACCACCATAATTAAGTTTTAAAATTCTATATTTCTAAAATGTTTGGCCCTTAGCAACACGTCCTGGATATAACTGAAAACTTGGTTGTGTTAATGGAAGGATTTGGGCATTATAATGAATGCTGAGGCAGGATGCGATGCTGGATACTACCACCTGCAGTCCATACAGGCTACTTTAAATTACATGCTTTACCAGCACTTCAGAAATCATCAAATCACAGGTTGGAACAGACTTCAAAGGCCAGCTAGTCCATGCAGTGAGCTGGGTTACCTTGAACCAGATCAGGTTGCTCAGGGCCCCCATCAAGCCCAACCTTGAATGTCCCCAGCGATGGGGCCTCCACCACCTCTCTGTACAACCTGTGCCAGGGTCTCACCACCCTCTGGAGAACTTCTTCCTCAGGTCTCATCTACACCTGCCCTGCTCTAGTTTAAACCATCACCCCTCATCCTATTGCTCCATGCCCTTGGGAATGGTCCTTCCCAGCTTTCCTGTAGGTCCCCAGACCTTCTAGGGCAGACCAGTAGTCAGTCAAGTGACTGAGCCACTTTTTTCCTTCCTAACACTTCTAAAAAGCCAGATTTCAACAAGGGACTACAGATAAGAAAACATGAGGGAAATGCAATTGCAACTACAACACAAACACTGTAGTTTACATGCCATAGATTGTAACATGGGCAGAACTCTCACAAAAGGTGCAAAGACATAAATATTAATTACATGAAACCAAGTCAGGGATACATTAATTTCCAGATATAAATGGGAAAATAAATTATACTAAAGTTATTGAGTCCTAATTATTCCCAGACATGAATAACTGGGGTTTTGGGTTTTTTTTTTTTATCATGCAGTCACTAAACCAGCAGGTAACAGTGCTATTTTAGGCATATTTTTGATAGATAAGATGAAGATCATAGAAGACTGGTTGTAGGCAATAATCGTGGCTCAAGAGATCACAAACTGACGGAATTTGAATTAAATGTAAGGATAAAAGCAAGTCTGAAACTAAGGTTCTTTATTTCAAAGGGAGGAAATGATAAACCAGGGGAAATAAAGCCATGTGTTCATCAGTGTAGAGGAGAAATAAAACGTAAGGCAAATGCACAAAACCCAAAACTTGTATTTTGAATTAGCTGGATAGCAAATTTCTGGGAATATATGTGTGATCTCAGAATAGATTTTCTTTACTTCCATTTAATCTCCCAAAGTTATCTTCATTTCAAAAAGTTACTCAGTTACTCCTAAATCTGTTTGTCTTCCTGCCTTCAGCTCCACTGCACAAAAGCAGCCCCTCTAAACAGTATTTGGTCCTATTCAAGTTTAGATACTTGCTGTATTCATATCAGGTGTTCCACGAACAAAATATATTCCTTAGGATGTCATGAATACTTAAAGATATTAAATTAAAAAATAATAATTTAAAGAAGAGTTTGCACGTTAATATATCTTTATTGTATATTCTTTTAATATATCATAAACCAGAATGGAAGTTGGTCATATTCTGTTGGGGAAAAAAAGAAGATAAATGAAGCCTGTTTGACACATAAGTAAGAGGATGGTATACTGGGTTAAAACTGTAAAATATGAATATTAAAATAAATCATTGAAGGTGATTTAGTTTCCTTGTAGCTAAAAATGTATGTAGTGAAATCACTTCATTGTACCTAAAAACCTATTGTACTGGCAAATGCCATTGTACTTGAGAGCCTATCTAAGGGTTCCTGGCAGGTTTCTAAGTGAATGATAGTATTAAGCTGGTGAATTTGAATATGCCAAAGAAAGCCCAACCAAAAGCTCTAAACTCTGTTTAGTTTTAACCACAGTAAATGAAAAGATAGGCCACACATGTATTTACACTGTCTGTGCAAAAATATAAAATAATATATAAATAAAACCACAGAAAGCTTTCCACTAATACATAAAATGTGCATAATTTCATGCTTTTTAAGTTTCTTTGGCTGATGCCTTATCACTTATGAGAGTGGCTGTTTCTTCATCTGAAAGAGATGAAGGATTAAGATAGGTTAGTAATGCCTGATTAAACTAGCTTAGCATTTTTGTAAACAAAGGAACATGAAAAAGGCTCAAAAGGTAAGTACAATCAACATTTAATAGTCTTGCTGCAAGTAATTTCTGAGAAATATCACATCGGAAACAGAAACAAAAACTGTAAGACAGAAGGTGAAAAACATCTGCATGATTCTTTACATTAAATATGTTGACATATGTAATGTTTTTAGCATTTTTTAAAAATAATGTAACATTTCATAAACTTTTAAAAGAAATACATGATTAATGTGATGGGCTGAAACAACAGTTTATGAAGTTTCATCAAAAAATATTTGGGGTGTAGGGAGGTGGGGTTGGGAAACTTTCCTTGCATGGTATTTAACCAGATTGGAGACACTGATGATGTGCTGGGAGTGCACAGAGAAATTTTGACCCATGGCAGGTAAAGATCTACCACAGTAAGGTAGCCCAAATGTTCATGGCTGAATCCTGCATGGTTAAAGGTAATAAGAGTCACCAACCCAACTGGGAACAGGGTCGAGTTACCTCACAAACCCGACTTGGCCATCAGAGATGCCAGGTGCCAAAAAATGTGCCTCTTTTCACCACTGTGCCAGCTTTTCTCTCAACCCATGCGCATCTCCAGCCCTGATAAATGGATACAATCTCACTACAGTACTTGACAAATAACTGTTCTAATACAGTATGAAAACAAAAATGTTAATTCCTTACTTCACAGATTGTTATATATGAAATATTTTAAAGATTTATAACTCTGTTAAAGCTTGTTATAGACTACCTATATTTTCCTGACAGAAGTAGGTCATCTATATAAAGTTTACTGAGGTTCTAGCATTGTTTCATTATTTTCTGTTATTTTTTCCTCTCCTATACAATAGGATCAATTACAGCAGTTCTTATGAAAAAAACCCAACCAAACCAACCAAACCCCACATTTCCCTCAGGGTGGGCTATGTAAACACAAACCTTTGTTTCACCCCTGGGATTACAGTCCCAATTGAAAGCCTGAGATTAAATTATTTTGCTGTTCTGAAACGTGCTGGTTTGGTGGTTCCCAGAGGGCTGAGGCAACACGCATCAAAAATGAAGAAAGACGTTAGTATAAATGTCTTACACCTAAGGAAAAACAACGTCCTTCCCTTAGAATCACAGAATGGCAGGGGGTTGGAAAGGACCCCAAGGGTCCCAGAGCCCCAACCCCCTGCCACAGGCAGGGACACCAACCTCCAGGCCTGGAGCTACACAAGGTTGCCCAGGGCCCCAGCCAACCTGGCCTTGAACACCCCCAGGGACGGGGCACCCACCCCCTCTCTGGGCAGCCCCTTCCAGCCCCTCACTACTCTTTCTGTAAAAAACTTCCCCCTAATATCTAACCTAAACCTTCCCTCCTTTAGCTTTAGTCCATTCCCCCTTGTCCTGCCATTATCTGCTCTTTTAAAAAGTCCAATCCCCTCCTGCCTATAAGCTCCCTTCAGGGACGGGGAGGCTGCAGTGAGGTCCCCCCACAGCCTTCTCTTCTTCAGGCTGACCCAGCCCAGCTCCCCCATCCTCTCTTCATAGGGGAGGTGCTTCCCTTCCTCCCCTTCACCCCATACTCCAGTACACTTGGGGTTTTTTTGATACTGAGCAAACTGGGTATCACTGTCAAGACAGCACTTAACCTCTGTGTAAACACAGATTTCCACTCAGCTGTGGGAGGTCAACAAATGTATCAGAGTTCCAAGCCACTTGAAACTAAGATCTCATCTACCCTTATAAACCTCACAAAATAGTTATTCTGTAGAATTTTTCCAGAATAGTCATTTCCACGTTAACTGCCTTGTGAACACTTCACTTCCAAGGGGAAAACGCCTTTTTCTGCCTTAGAGTGGCACAAATCTAGTATATCCAAACATTTCCAGAAATGACTTTTCACATATGAGCTCAGATACAATTAACTATCCAATAATAACTGTTTTGATAATGACACAAGCGTAATTTTTGCTTAAGTTTATAAATAACACCAAACAATAAGCTATGAGATGGACACAAAATGAGAGGAAATATCCTACGTCACATTACTGTTTTGCTGCCTGCAGTCAATAGCCACAGATCATCTAGAGCAGCTTGGTCCTGCAGAAAACTACTGAGACTGATGGTGCATCAATGCTTGCCTCCGATACCAGCCTCCTGAAGTATAATATGAAGTACAACACTGTGAAGAGATAAACGTGTGTGTAACAGCCACTGTGAAGAAAGGTGATTCAGAGGATTAAATGATAAGAACAAACACATTTTATGGGTGTCAAGGTTCTCCTGTGCCTGCAAATCTGACCCTTAATTAATTTTAAATAAAAATGAAAATATTCTGTGCAAATTAGGAAATACAGAGGTGGTAGTTAAAAGCTACAAGCAGGTCCCAAGATATACTATGCAGATTTTCATCATCCTCTGTTCTTTTAAATACAGAACGGTGCATCAGAAATCTGTCCTGATATGTGGCTGGCACAAACCCATGTGAAGACATACTGTATGGACAACTTAAGCAGAGGAATCACTGTCTGAATAGATTGAAGGATTCTTCTCTTCCTTCTTGTAATACAGAAGCAGAACCTTTGCTAGAGAGCCACCCTTATGGTCACTTTAATCTCCATGTCTTAGAAACAGAAAGGGTAACTGAACTTCCTCACCTATGTGGGCTGGTTTGAGACTGAAAGAAAAATGAAGTTACAAACTTCAAGTTCCCTACCAGCCATTTCTTTGTCCACGAATCCTTTCACTGATTCCCATCTCACTATGTAACTCAAAGATACGTTTTTTGTCATTTATTTCATAACTCAGCATTATTCTGACACTACTTGTTTCCCACTGATGCCTCACCTCACTAATACATCAGCTTTACGTTGAACTTACACTTTCACATCTGTCTGCATGCCTTCCCCCTTACCTTATCTTTCATATGTTCCACATATTCCTCCACATTTCAGCTCCTGGTGAAAAATTATTTCCGCATTTCTTCCACTGGAATTTCCAGTTGATTTACATTAACACATATATTGATTTTAAAAATCACAGGAGTATAATTTCCTTCTGCATAGACCTGGCAAATCATCACCTCACTTGTTCTCTGTGTTTGCTGTACAACCCAAGGATCTATCCTCTGTTTTTTTATTTTTTCACATGATTCTAAACTTTCAGTACTTTCTGTCTGCAAACTACTTCACCTTTATAGAAGGCTATGTTTTAAGCAAACAGCTCTTGCACAGAGGAGTGTTCAAAACTCTGCATTGAAAAAGCAATTACATACAATCATGCAATTATGCTATGAAAGTTTCCATTCTGCATCATTTTTTTTTTCTAAAGATCTGATTCCTCCCTTTGGAAATTAGCGTGTCAGACTCACCAACTGTAAAAAGAAAGTACAGAAAATATTGCAATGTTAACAGATTCCTTTCCTGCCTTAAATTCCATAGAACAAGAAGAAATGACCAGGTAGCATTAAGTTTAACTTACCATACTTTCACAATCCTATAAAAGTGGTTTTTTTAAATTACATTCTGTATAGTAATAATGTTTAGGGTCAACCCTGATGTGTGAATCTCTGTCTATTTCATGGTCGTATTATTGTATGGACTTTCCTGCAATGTCCTTTAAACCTCTGACAATTTGAATAAAGTGGGGGTGGAATACTGAAGAGTTTGTGGGTTGTTTTAAAAATCTGGATGAAATTGTTCTTACTCTGTTATATATTACAGCAGTTGGAACAAGTTATCTGAAAAAAATAACTATGACATGACACTGTTATCTGGTGAATTATAATGAGCTTTTTATATACACAAACAGAAGATACTCTCCCTTTAAAATCTTTTTCATCACAATTCTGACACAGCTTATAATTCAACTGCAGTAACATGGTTAAAATATAAAGCTGTAATTAATAATCTCAGACCTCTCTCTTCATAGGAAATAAATATATTGAAGAAAAAAAAGTAGTATAATTAAAATAGTATCTCACTGAAATGAACATAAAACAAGGATACTAACCCACAGCATGAACCGTTCCTCTGTGCTTCTTTGAAATCTTGTTTGCCTTAACTATATGTAGAGCGTTTTCTTTGAACTGCAGTTCACAAAGTCTTTCAAGAAGCACTGTCATTTCTTCAGTGATGGTATCCAGGTAAGTTTCATTAATAAACTTCAATGATGAAGAAGGATCGATAGTTCCACTTAGTACGTACAAATCCTCTTTTATCATTGAGCACAAGGTGGGTATGGAGCTCTGGTAACCATGAACCACCTTATCAAAATTTGTTTCACCACAGCTAGACAATACACAGTTCTGGAGAAGATCGCTAACCAGTTTATTCTGCATATTTTGGTACTTTGTTAAGACTTCTGATTCAGGATAAAGAAACAAAAGCTGCTGGATGCACTGAGTTTTAAACTCCATTTGTTGCTGTAAAGCATTAGCACTTGTTTCTTCTTGACTTTGCAGTCTGTTTACTAAAAACCGTCGAAGATGCAACCTCACGTCATCCCAGAGGGATTTCACATCCATCGTGGAATCATCCTCAACAGCATGAAGGGAGGATGTCAACTCAAACGATGTCCCACTTGGAGTGCAGGGAAATGAGACTCCACACTGACTGGAAAGATCCAGAAGGAAGTGAAGTATCATTTCTTCTTGATTTTGCTCATTCTTCAGCAAGCTTTGCTAACAAAGGTAAATCAGACAGCATTTTAGGAATGTTTTGTTAATTCTGATTAATAAAATTAACAGCTTTATGCTAGAGTACCAATTGTTTCCAACGCTAATTATCGTACCAGCAAAAAAACAGACTCAAACAAACTGCTATACAAACAGCAGAAATAACAAAGCCTGTTTTCCCATGGATTTATGCACCAATCCATCTCCTTGTCTACCTGCTCCAGCAACTCTTCCCATCTTTCTTACATCCTCAACCTCCTTTCTCAATCATGTCTAACCCACAATTCAAAAGAAAGCTTTGGGAAGCTCATTAGGTAAGCCTTGGCAGCCTGATTG
This sequence comes from Gallinula chloropus, assembly GCF_964237585.1. Lineage (NCBI taxonomy): Eukaryota > Metazoa > Chordata > Aves > Gruiformes > Rallidae > Gallinula > Gallinula chloropus. The sequence goes on along the minus strand of NC_140089.1, from coordinate 1,985,753 downwards.
TTATGGTCCACACACACACATCTTTAGTAGATAATGGTATGAAAAATTACTCAAGATTTACACAGATAATGACAGGTTTTGCTCATAAAACCAAGACAGAAATTTATAAAATGAAACATTGCTGCTTTCTGTGCTCTGGCTCAGCAGGCAACCACCAAAAAGCCATTCTAAGGATAAAGTAATCTTCCCAGGACCCCCTTAAAGGACTAAAATCGAAAACTTGTTAGGAATTGAAAAGGCTCAGATCACACAGAGCAGAAGAATAAGCAGCTGTGTATCCTGTCAAACCAAGATGCAGACTGATACATTAACAACATAGCAACCTCTAAATGCATCTCAGCTATATGGGCTGGAGAAGAAGGAAGCCAGTTAACAAAGCAGCTGAAACCACACAGGTGCATGTGCTGTTCCTACTCCATCTGAACCTGAAGATCTTCCTTTTGTTCCAGGGTCAGGATGTCCAACCTTAGAGCAGCTGCAAGTTCAAGAGGCCGTGCAGCAAGCATCAAGTCCCCCTGTCACAGCTCAGTGCTTTCCACTTGGCCCAAAACGACATAGCTATGAACAGCCCTCTGAAGCTTTCCTTATTATGTGTGAGGCAAATCATTTGCATAAAGTTTTGTCTCATCTAAGAGGAGAAGACAAATCTAAAGCCCCGTGGCTACTGGATGCCAAAAGCTCTTTCCTCCATCAGAGAAAAAAAATTGCCCCTTATAAATCCATCTCCCAACGCTCAACATTGTTCCTACTACAGGCTGGCTTTCACCAAGCCTATTAACTTCTTATTTCTTAAGGACCTGCTCTCGGTCCTGCAGCCTTATGAGAGCTGACTACAGATTTCCACATCATGGTCACACAAAAACCAAGATAAATTGATGTTACTCTTGATTTTCTAGGTTTCAGGAGCCAAGTAGGCAAGCCTTAGGTGAATTGGGATCTAGAAGCCCTCTCACTTGCTCCCCCATCTCCTATTGCTTCTTGCCACAAGAACTGCAGCAAATTGCATAACGGTAGCTCTTTCCACTTGTCCTTCATCTGGGTCTCCCAGCTCTTCTCCATCCTATAAAGTAAGGCTGGTAAAGAAACTGTCAGCAACTTTCCACCTTCAGAACCTCATTTAACCCACAGCATTTGAGGAAAGGCTGATTTTTATTTCTTTTCCCATTTTGAAACAGAAATAAATCAAATATGAGTATTGTACCACATAAATATAATAATTTTCTAATACAAAATGTTAAACTTTGGTACTGTAACAAGTTTTTAACAATTTAATTTATAAAGGTACAAAAAAGAAAAAATTTAGAATGGAAACTGCAATGGGTGGGGTTTTTTTTCCCCCCTCATGCTTTTGGGTCAGAAAAAAATTCAGCATACAAAGGCCCATACTTTTTTCTGGACAATCCAAAACTGTCTCCTTCATACAGGAGTAGAGTTTAAACTTCTTACTACCATCTACTCTGGAGTACTCCATGATGACAATTAGAAAATTAAAGACTTGCTATTACAGTAGCTAATTCTGAACAAGACATAGAGTATGATTGCCTCCCATAGAGGGAAGTCTTAAAAAGAATAAACCAGCTATTTTCCTACCCTTTTACATTTTTTTTTTCAGAATACTTCCTATGAATCTTTTTACTTAAAGCAGGAAACACATGTGAAAGACATAATAAAGGACATTATCATTCAAGTCCTCTAAAAGCATATGGATGCAATACAAATGGGTGTAACTAGTTAAAATCTTAAATCATACTTATCAATATGCATATACATAAAGCCGATTGGATTTTATTATTTACTTAAATATTCGTAAAGTTTTGTGGCCCCAAAGAAAATGTGTCTCCATGTGTAAATCAAACCCCCAATCATTAGCTGCCCTGTTGAGAAGCAGTTAACTCTCCACAGGTAGAATCTTTTTTTTTAATAAATCGCACTAAAATTGTGTATTCTGAAATGAACAAAACAAAAGAAGCTGTCAAAACAGTGTATGTAAGTGATGCCTTTGGATGAAACATCCAAAATGCCTTCCATGCAAATCCCTAGTGCTGTTTTTTAAGGTTAAGCAGAAGCATTTTTATTCATGAAAGCCAGTAAGAATCTAAATACTGTTTCAAGCCCTTCGCAACTTGAACTAAAGCATTAAAAATAGGGAACTTGCAGATGCCATTGTAGACTTGGTGATACTCAGAAAAAGAGCCCCTGAAGTGAACTTTGAAGCTCTGAAAACACAGTGTCACCAAGTCTCTTTGAACATTGCTTGTATTGACATAGGCTTTTCTATTTTAAAATTAACCTGTAGAAATACTTCAAAACATGATGCCAAAACTATTCAAGAGAAAAAGATCCAAACGAGTATCCAAAGGTTTTAGAGAAGTATGAAAAGTTACTTTATGAGGGCAGAAAGTCAGTGACAGTAATATACAGATAAAAATGTACAGTTTATCATTTGGAGTACTACCTACTATAGACTACTACCTACCATAACCATAAACAAATTCAACAGGATGAAGATTTTTGTTAAATAAAAAAGATTTTGTCATTATTTTAGCAGGACTAGAATTTAATGATGATGTGTTCATGTACCTATTCAACTTTTAAATATTTAGAATTACAGAACATTCATAGAATCATAGAATCATAGACTGGTCTGGGTTGGAAGGGACCCCAAGGAGCACAGAGCTCCAACCCCCTGCCACAGGCAGGGCCACCAACCTCCAGGCCTGGAGCTACACAAGGTTGCCCAGGGCCCCAGCCAGCCTGGCCTTGAACACCTCCAGGGACGGGGAATCCACCCCCTCTCTGGGCAGCCCCTTCCAGCACCTCACCACTCTTTCTGTAAAAAACTTCCCCCTAACATTACACAGAATGATGAAATTTCATATAATTAACATTTTCAGGCTTCATGAAGAACCTTTCAGCATTTCTGTGAGAGTTCACAAATACATGAGAATACCAGGCTAGCAATAAATCTAAATATAGCACCCCAGTCAAAGCACATACAGAACTTTGCACTATTTTAAAAATTGTTCCAGCAATTTAATAAAAACAGAATAATAAACAGTTAATTAATGATAAACAATGAATAGGGATATTATCCTGAAGTAGAAGGAAGGTTGCTACTATTGAAGATGCATTATATGATACATAATTAAAAGCTTGCAAGTGAGAAATTAAGTCAACTGAGTAATTAGTTCAATGGATGGAGATACACATTTAAGAAAGGTCAGATCATAATAATCTCATTAACACTGAATATTATTGAAAATGGTTTACTGCAGACCTGTTAATGGAGCTAAAGATTATCTACTGCCAGTATAACTCCACACAGACGGATTCTCTATGCTAATACAAGAACACTTTTCATCTGTGGTCTCATCTACACAACAGGATGGATTATCTACGAAGCCATGAGCCTGCAAACAGTGATGTCCAAGTTCCTGAGCTCCACTTTTCCTGATAATCCGTGCACACCTGAGACTTTAATGCTTATCACGCTTCACGGTCTGTTCAGCGGCCTGTCGCAGAGACTATCTCAAGGCCTACCTGGACTCTACAGCCCACAGCCAGCCTGACGTGCAGGCGGTAAGCTCCTGGGAAGCTGAAGAGCTAGAAAGCACTTTTTCTGTAAGATACACCCGAAGTTTTCCAGAGATGGGGACATTCTGGTGTTTCCCAAACAAATGCCGCCACCTGGTGTTCAGGTATATGGCTGGAAGAGGCCTTGGAGAAGGACAGACACCCGTAAATTGTCAGTGCCATGCTCTCTTCTGAAGGGGGGCCAAGCAAGGACCTAACTGCACTCAGAGGAATAACAAAAGACGTCATAAATCACAGTTTTCTGGGATTCTCTTGTTTTGTCTAGACCAAGTATGACATGTAGCAGCCTCTGACACCTTCAAGCGGGATGACTGTTAACAGCAAAATTAATGCTGATCACTTGTGTTGGAAGGGGACAAAATCACTCCGACTCCTCATGAACACCACAGACCTGGTGCTTCCAGATATGACTGCTTTACTTGATACAGCTAAATATCCAGTGGATTCAAGGTTGACTGAAAGCTCAACCACCAGTTTTAAGAGTGAAAAAAACTGGGAGGTGTTTGAAGAAGGTTGAGGTCTAGCCGGGAGACAGTCCAAATGAGAAAATACTCCACTTCTCCAGGGTATAGCCAACCTTTGCCTAAAGGTGTTTGTGTCCTACAGCTAACCTATGGCATTAAAATGAGAACAATCCATTGGATAGTGTTTCTTTTGATACTCAGACATATATACATTACATAAACACACATATACATAGCTCATACATAAACTTCAAGGCTGTCATCTGCTGAGGTGCCATCCTTCTCTTCTCTAGCAATGCAATTTCCCAGACCTCCGTTGCCACACATATATTCTAAGGTTAACTGTTAACAAAAACTTCTGTTCGAAATGCCTCCTAATGCATAAAGGACAATAATCTCCATCAAATAAGTTAAATTCATACTGATAAAAGTGAAGAACAAGCAGTAACAGTAACAGCCTCAGTGTAGGCAGTAACTTCAGCTGTTTTCTAACAACATGTGTTTATAAAACAGTCCTAGCAGTGCTGAACATGAGGCAGTATTGTGAAAAGATTTTGTCCCATTTGTCTATTTAAGGCACCACCAAGAGGAAAACATAACCCCCTGCTGTGGACATAAAAAGATTACTAAGCCTTATAATAACATTTCCAAACTATCCTCACCACAGTGAAGACTGAAATAAGAAAACTAGTTAACCTCAAATCCTACCCTCTGCCCCACAATCATATAACCAACTTTCCCAAACATTAAACTCTTTAGTAAACAATGTTTACCAGGGTCCTAAGGAACTCCATCAGCTCTCCATGATGTGTAGAAGTAGGTCTGAGAGAACTAAAATTGCAGTTGTTTAGCCACCGAAGGCACTCAGTTGTGTTTTGCAGTGTTTCATTGGTGCATATCTCGTTTACTTCTGATTGCAGGTCTTTAAGACACTGTTCTATGCTAAAACAAAAACAAAAACCACAGGATTATTTAATGACATGAAGATAAAAACATTACATATATTCCATATTTTAAAAAGAAAAACTACTTCCAATTAATGTAACAGTACTCCTTCTTATTTGTAGATTAAATTACTCTCACAAATAAATTCTGTATTTGCAGGATTAACTTTTAAATACAGTTGAGCTAGAGCTAAAATAAATTTCCTTTGTGCCAGACTGCACGATCCTCAGTAAGAGTAAATACTGCCTCAGTTCTTAATAAATCTTGTACTTTTTAATAAAATACACAGTGAATAAGACATCATCCAACCTAAGATCTAGTCCTTGGCACTTAATTAGCTAATGCACAGAGTATAAACTGAATCAACTTCAATATGGAAAGGTGAAAGTGTCATTTTGCTCCCATAGCAATTGGGAGTTTTATAATACATAACATAAATTAATAGCTTCTTAAGGACACAATGATATCATGGAAAATACTGAAAAGAATTTTAGAGTCAGTTGTGCTGAGAAAGTAGATATTTTCTTTCTTGGGGTTTGGGGTTTGTTTGTTTGCCAATAGAATATTTGAAAGAAAGAGATTTGCTTTCAAGGAGCTCATCCCCTCCTTAACATTCACCTAGACTCATAGCCCTGTGTATGAAACCATGTGTGGCTGGGATGGCCATTACAGGGATTTCAGTTGCAAACTTCACAAGAACAACTAAATATCCAAAATTATTTCTTTTCTCCTCTGTGTGGATACTTACCTGAAAACAAAAGAGAAATAAAGAAACAATACTGACTCCCTATCTTTCCCCCCAAAACCCCTTTTCAGTATCTCAGAACTACACTTTTCTTAAAAGCAATGCTTAATACTACATAGTTTCAGTTAGAAAAACAGTAGTGACTAGGTCAGGGCAGATTGAGGTATAATACACACAGAGCCAACCATGAAACTGATGCCAGTTTTGGTTTATTGAAGTGCAAAATGACTCTCACTACAATTTGACTTATTTTGGAGTATATTAATTATTCCATTTATGTTCTTACAGCTGATAAGGGTTCAAGGCCTAACACAAATTAAAATTTACTTCTTTCTACCTCTGTATGGTTACTGTAACAGATGAGATTCAGCCCTTTAAAAGTATTTTAATGTCACATCCCTTTTCATAGTACTTTCCATTTTCATAAGAGCAACCAAACAACAAACTTGTCTATTATAGTACCACTTGCCTCTCTATGTATAGACAGGAACTATGTCTGTTCTTCTTCAACTGCCTCCTAACATATTCAAATTCGACTAGTTTTGGCAGAAGAAGACAAGAGAAGAATACTGGAAAAGAAGACAGGAAGAGGAGAAAAGAAGCATGAAAGGGAAGAAAAGAAAGTGGAAAACAAAATTTTTAAGGTGTACTACAAGCTATGTCAAAACCACGAAATTAAACACCTCCTGTTAAAAAAAAAAAAAAACCAAAAAAAAAACAACAAATCAAACCATTTTTTGTAATTAGTAACCTTGAATAAAGCTTTTAATTTTTTTTCTGTGGAACTTTTCTGTGTGGGAATATTAATTTATCATATAATGTCATCTTGGAGATGACTATTAAAATATAATCTGCTTTGAATATGAAATTTAAAAAACACCCCAACAACCTTGAAAACACTACTAAACCGTTATCAATTTGTAATAAGAAAGCAGTGATGAAAGGCCATTCTGCATATCACCCACTGGCTATACCTCATAATTTAAATCTGCCTGCAGTACTTTTTCAGGATGTGGAAGAAGTATTTATTTGATTTGTCTACTGGATTTTCTCCTTTATGGAGTGATTTGCGATTTATTCATTTACAGATGTTATGCAATGTATCCTAAATTCCTACTAGCTGTCTTATTCTGATCAACAGCAATAAAGTAAATCATTGTCATCCATACCTTTGGGAACTGAGTCTGTTAGTTTGAATTGACATTTTAAAAAAAACAGTGGGGAAAAAAAGACAATGATGGCACTAAATTAAGTTAGGAGATAAACAGTAGTCTGCATTTGCCTTTTATTTTTAACTTACCTACAACAAACAAGAAAGAGAAGTATATTTTTTTTCTGAGAATGCCATCAAGACTTATCATCTGATATGATAGGTTTTGCTCTGTGCCTTCTGTTTCTTTAAAATACAGTACTAAATAATAACAAGCTGAATATGAAAATTGCATCAACTACAATTATAGAAGGAAAGGACAAGGATAATGTAAGTGCAGTAGAAGTGTAGCCTTTTGAACATCAGGAAAAATAACCCAAAAAAGATGGTTTCCAAAGCTATGACCGTACATCTTCTAAGAAAAATTTCATCAAAATAAGCTGGTCATTTTGAAGAGCTTGTTCCTCTGTGCTTAATTGTATTCATTGAAAATTATGGGTACATTTCTTTGATACTGAAAAGACATGAGGTAAACTATTGAAAGTGTATCTATGGTGGTCTGTAAAACACTTCTATAAAGTCGATGCAAAAGACTTTCCTGAGCATGACTGAGTTCAAAATGCAGTGCACTGAAACAAGTCTCTTTCCATCATCAAAGGACCTTATCAGGAGCACAAAAGACCGCCATGAAAAACAATCGCTCTCTGCCTGTGGCCCACTCAGGCTCCTGATGGGATACCCAGCCATGAATACCAACCCTTAAACTCGACAAAAGATTGGCACTATCTTTTTTCAACTTGTGAAACCTGGTCTCAGGGCTATGAAACTAAATGCCTCCTTCATACACCTTGACTCCTAGGACACTATCAAAGGCTCTTATTGTGGTGTGCTGATGTGCCTCATTCAACCATACCCAACAGATTACAGCATTGTCCATTGTGAAAGGGACTACTGTTGTTAGTCTCTGCCAGTCTGCTTCAATTAGGAGCCGGTTTTTTACACTCATCTGTGACATAAGAACCTGTGTGCAAGCCAATAAACTACAGGCTCCAGCCTTCTTCTCAAGACCCGATATTTGGGTAATTTGTTCCAACACTGATAAGGGGATTAGGTGGATAAATTTCAGTGTCCCTCCCAGTAGGTACAAATCACAAAGTCTGTTCCTTTTGTTTAATCCTTTTATTCCAATAAAATAAACACTGAATTAGGGCTAAAACTGTTCTTGGTTGAGTAAAAATATTTTTATCCTGTTTGCTTACAGCATAATGTAGGTAAATATGGTATCAAAACCACAGCTCTTTATGATTTTTGTCAATTCAACATGTAGCATTACATGAACACAGTTAATTATACGTACTTCTTCCTTTACATGAATTACATCATTAAATGTAATATTTGGAAATTTGGTTACAACTGGTGTGTATTATCTGAGTTTAGAGAGTCACCATTTTAAATACAAGATTTCTGCCTAAAAGGACTGAAATTATACTCACTATATAGGCTAGTATTTAAAAATATCACTGCACATCACTTTGCTTAAGTTTAAAAACAGTTAAAAAGCATGATATTGAAGTGAAAAATGTGCCTAATGTATTTAATGAATTTAACTCTTAAAAGTGTAATTACAAAAAGCCATATAAAGTGCTAAATTTCTTCTCTCCTCCCCAATAGTCCTTTTCCATTGAAATTTAACCATAAATATAAGTTCAGTGCAGTAAACAAACTCCTTTTTTGAACAACTTGAGGCGTCAATCCAGATGATGTCAACTGACACTACAGACATACAACAGGAGTGTAAATTGTCTTAAAATAATATGCAGTCAATTGAAAAACACAGCCATGGCAGCGTGCCCTCCATCCAAATCAAGAATACAAGGTCTGGGTTACAACTGGGAACTCAGTCATAGTTCAGTGGTTAATGCTTCTCCCCCATTTACTATTGTTAACTGGTTCTGTGCCCCATGTGTATGTTTTTAGAAACGTCCTCTGAAACATTAGACCTTAGTGATAAGGTGAGGCATACAGTTTGTGTTTTAGGGGTTCAGGTACCACTGCTGAGACATTGCTGAAGCCGACCAGGATGCACTTCATTCCTCTGTCAGAAATTAGCCTACTAATACTGCGTTAGAATTGATGTTCCTAGAACAGCTGTACCTGTTCAGATGGAAGGTCTTCTTGTTAGAGACAGCAGTCATTAAGAGACACAAAAAGCAAGAAAAAAATTATATAAAGGTTCATCAGAATATTTCCATCATCTCTAGAAGATTTGGAGGACTTAAATCAGACAAGGATTTAAATCAGATAGTGTCCTAGTATTTAATAGCTTTAAATTAATTTTACTTCCACAGATAATTCCACTGTTCTTTGAACCCATGGAACTATTCAGATATAAACAGAAAAAAAATAGTTACCAAACTACTAACCAAGAAGTGGAATATAAAAGCTCAAAGGAAAAATAAATAACCCTTCTCTCTGGCAAAGAAACCTGACAGTTATGCTCACACGGATTTTTGTAAAATGGACTGAATTTTCAAGAAATAATCTTTAGTCCCACACAAGGAGAATCTTGAGCTTTTGTGAGCGCATCGGTGCTTATGGTTAGTACTACTGGTATACCATTATGTCAGTGAAAATCATTTCACTGAAACAGCTTCTCCTTTCTACAGGTGAGGGTTGGTGGGGTTTCTTTTGGTACAAACCAAGCACAATTTAGTTATGTTATCTGTGTCCACACCACTGTGCTCTTCTGAAGTGGCATGTCAACAGCACTTAGTAAGTATTCCCACTGCAGAGAGACAGTCCCAATTCAAGAACTCCTAGGTGCTCCTACTTATTAAGTTAATGACAGTTTTTAGTAATAACTTAATCATGTAGAGACACTGCTTTTAAGCGGTTGCATTGATGGACAGTAATAAACAAAGTGCTGTAATGGAAATGACTGTGTAGGCACTGTCATACTGATACAGTATTATTTTGAAAAGCACAGTATCAAAAACAGGGTTGCTGTCTCCATATATCATTTTCCATGGCCTAAGACTACTATGAGTAAGTTGAAGGATTATTTTCTAGCTCTGTTCAATTTCTAACAAGCACTGTTTCAATTTATTTCAGATGGCATATGGAACAGCCATAAAATGACAACGACATTGGTTAAATTAAACTGTTGAGCTATAATGTGAAATTATCTTTAAACCTCATGTTACTTCACTTAAGATCCTCATACTCATGGAGATCTGCTTTCAGAATCAGAGTTTACACGTTTTTGATTAAGAACAGTTTGTTTTAAAATTAACAAAGTCATTATTTCCATTGTTTTTTGAAGATAGATGCGCTAACATAATATTACTTTGTTACTATAATGTATATTCATTAAAGAGCTTGGCTGCTGGAGATATAGGGCATTTTATAGAAAATCAGTCACATAACTTTGAGGCCTGTGTGTCAAGATTTGCTACATACTCTGAGTATTAAGAAACCTTTGAGAAAGACTTTTACCAGTCTAATTCCCATTGGCATTGTCCTTGTTACACTTTCTCCCATGTGGGAATGAACATTTTGTTTTATTTCATGAAAGCTCTGACATGCCAATAAAGGAAATATCAAGCAAATTTCCTGTGAACTGTAGACAATTTCACAAAGTCATTGCCAATGCCTCAACACAGCAACCTAATCATAAATATAAATAACTTGTTTTATAGAAACTTTAAAATTGCTAGATATAATCCAACTGAAAAAAACGTCACAAGGATTCACACAATGTTTTAAAACCTTATCTTGAACAGAAACACATGATTTTACCCAAAAATGGCTATTTATCATCTTGCACATTCCTACAATGTTTATAACCCACAGTAATGCTCCTGGTACAACGTATCTCTTTGAATTTCTAAAATTCTGGGGAAAAAAAAGAAAATATATTATTATTATTATTCCATGCCTATAATGTTTATACTGTTCCATTCTAGTCCATCTTATTCTGTGTCCACTTTTTTACTCTTATTAACCCAACTGCATTAATAGATTAAAGTATTTTTTTAATTTTAAATTCTTTACAATGGCAACTTCAACAGCAGAGAGAAGGCCAGAAAGTAAAGCTGCTAGTGGTACCAACATAGGCTTTGTTACTGCCTCATATTTCTGAGTATGTTAATATTATTTTTGGCCATTTATTTCTCTTATTCATGTTTTGTATACAAGTTCTACTCAAAATAAATTAAGACCTATAAGAATGAAGTCATTATTTTGTAAGCAGCAATATGAAACTGATAGGAAGACTGACTACAAAAACTTTACCTCTTTAGGTAAATGATGTTACGACAACTATGTCTTGACATTTGTTTTTAAAAGCAGCAGTTCTTTAAAATATGAGTCTGGAAGTTACAGGCTTATTATAGAGCTAAAAGCTAAATTGAATTCCTCAATATTCTTGGACCTGAAGATGTAAAGCAAAGATATAACCCCTGTTTCAAGGACTTTGCAACGTACTTCATATCTACATACAAAATACATCCACTGAAACTGTAAAGTAGCTATACCATTGAAATCAAGAAGAAATAGAGCAGTGATGACTTTGCTGCAGCTCAGCAAGAGGAACTTCCTCAACCTCTGAACCACCTGAGAACCATCAGTTCTACCTGAAACACTTCATAGCTTTAAGTCCCAACTGCCTTTTAAAGACCTAAGTTACTTCAGTCCACAAGATGTAAGCTGTGCCCTGATAAGTCATTTGAGAAGACTGGCATGCACACACAGGAGTCTTTCAACTCCACTGACCAAGACATGACAGTGAAAAACAATAGCTAAAAAACATTGTTTCCTTCATTCTCTTATGAAATAAACTGGAACATTTTGCAGTGCAAATATCTGATTACAGCTTCTCTAGATGTATGTGACAGCTAACTGCCTAAGATACAGACACGTTATGAACAGTGTAGATTGGAGTTTAGAAACTGTGTGTCTATTAAAATAGCAAATCTCTGAGCAAATCTGTGCTGTCCAGCTAGCAAGGCAGTTAAGAACCAACCATCCCAAACTCAGTGATAATGCACAAAGACAACGCAGGCTCAGTAGAGATTAAACTATATTCCTTTCTCAGTTTAATTACTTACTCCTACCAATTAGTCTGGGGCAGTGGATAGACATCTGCTATTATGAAAAAAAGATTTTAGAAACATCATTCTAATATCTTTATAGGTACTAAACTCTCAGCTAAATACTCTATTAATGCACTTGTACAACAAGCAGGTTAAATTCACATTGAAGACGCAAATTCTTTTCGAGACCTGTGGCATATATTACGTCTGAGTAAAACTGATTGAATTATCAATTTCACTCCTCTACTATTAGCTCTAATTTGAAATTCCCCCCAAACATTCAACCACTACTGGGACTAAGGATGGAGAAGCCAAGATTTTGATAATTCTCTTGAGTAACAAGAAAGTGATGCCTAGCTGCTTCCTGAAAAGTCCAGAGAGCAATAAGCCAAGATTTTCTTCAGAATAAAATAGAGAAGATAAGTCTTAGCCTTGTTTAAACCTGAGCCCATGCACGCTCCAGTTCTGATACAGGAAACTGGAATGGGACAGTAGTTCTTACTACCCTGATTGAATCTCCTCCATCCCTTTGTTGTGAGATGTTGATAATGGTATTTCTATGCAAATCAGGAAAGTTATAATCAACAACTGGAAAATGTCACACTAATATTCCACTGAGGTGTGTTCCAGATAGTCCTCTTATTCACAAGTTAGGAATCTTGTTGGTTGTTCAAACAATGATTACAATTTTTATTTAACAGTTATGGAACAAGAGGCCATGCTATAAACACTTAGTACTATTGACTTCACTGGAACCCTTCAAGAAAAGCCCTTCATGAAAGTCCCAGGTGACTGAATTACGTTCAATAGACAGAGGGTCATGTTGAATTTTATCAGACCAAAGTAAAATTAAGCCTTTGCAAAAAGCCTTGCAAAGGTATAGTCACTAGTGTACTGTGGAGATACAATTACTAGTAAAGAATGTTGAATTCTGAGTAATCGCTCTGCATAAGAGGACTTACAATAGCTCACACTGTCCTACAACCTTACAGAATCTATCAATCACCACTTTATCACCACTAAAAGGCAGCCAGATGCCCACTGAGTAAAGAGCTGAACATACACACCAAAAAATAATCAAGTTATTTCATGCTTACAACCACTTTCAAGTTGTGCGCTATAAACTTGATTTCAAGTTCTGTACATTATTTTCTGTTTTGAAGTATTAAATATCAGTTGACAGCTCTGTGGATTGCTCAACAAATTCACTCTTACTAATTCTTAATGATCAACATTAGTAAAAAAAATCCAAACCCACACTTGTGATAAACAGTACAATTCAAAGCAAATGGGAGGGGAACAACTGGAGACAAACTGCTATCCTGATGAAATTATGAATTCATGCTTTAGAATACCCTGAGACATCATTGCATATAAAACTGGCCAGCACTGACAGTGGCTTTCAGAGTTCATATTCACCTGCCTCTATAAACTGGTGCAAAAGTAAAGTTATCCTTCAAGTGTAATGAGAGCTCTGTTATATAACAGTGAATGGACGAACCACTTACTCCCTTAAAACTTAGAAATAAAACAATTTTGTACAGATGGCCTTTTTTTTTTATTTTGGTTATAGCACCAAATAGAATTGGTACAATACAAAAATACTGAAGGTAATTCAACTGCTGGAAAGCATATCTGATTTGTCGTGGCACACAATTTTATAAAAGCTATTCAGTTGGAAGGCAATAAATGAGCATTCAAGTGATTTACACACTTTTGGATCATAATTTTTTACACAATGTTTTATTTTTAAAAATATATATATGCTGTATACTATTATGTTTATTCTCTGTGGTATAATAAAATCATAAATCTATCTGATGAAAAATGGATTGTATTCCAATTGTATCACTGTAGCTCATAGAGCTGCTCTTATCATACCACTTACAAAGATCAATGGTAACTTGAAAATGATTTCATTCCATGCTACCTCTAATATATTAGCAATAAAAGGACTCTTTTTAATTTAAAAGTCACATCAGCTGCTGTCCATCTTCTTTTAAACTCCTCTCCAATTCTGAAACTGACATATTACAGGAGCAAAATATCACCTGGTAACTACAGGGCTACCTTCTGATTTTCCTTGTGAAAATTAGTTTAAAAACTAGCTTAAGTGTGTATTCAGCAGAAATACAATGCTCTTCCTGGCATGCATTGCAGTGCACCACATCCTAGTCCACTTTCCTGCTCTCCTTGGAAGTATCATTTGGGTTTTACAAAATTTAAGAGCAAAAGGCCATTCTAATTTTTAGGACTATGTGCCTAAGATGGGGAAAATCACCCCTCTTAAAAATGTACAAATAGTTCCACTGTGATGATGTTAACGAAAAAAGGTAGCAAAAAATGTTAACTGATAAAAAGTGCCAAGAGAAAGGAACAAGTAGCTGCACTGCTCTGCCATGGCAAGAGGTTTTCTCAACCAGCAGCATATATTTTACACACATGAAGAACAAAGAGTAGTAAAGCATGCATTCCAAAGACTCATCTTGATAATAATTTTTCTAATTCTGAGGTTGTATCCACATAATGACGACAAAATCACTGTTATTTGGTAGCTGAAGAGATGACAACACATCTGCTAAAATGCTGGGGTCTTTTCCCAGACATTTAAGACCACAGCAACTGAAAACATCTGTACCAAAACCCCTGTTATGACATCAACAAAACTCGGTGTAAGTATCCACATTTCACTGATGATAACAGCTGGAAAATTTTAACATGAAATTGCAGGGTGCAGTGCTTCACAACAGCATATATCTCAGATCTCTGCTATCATTGCTACCATGGGGTTATTACCATTGCAACTACGTTTGTAAACACTAAGATTTTGAATTCAAAAGCTCAAAATATGAGATTTGAGTAATAGAAATAAAAATCCAGAGAAGTGTCTCAGCCCAGCATAAGCAATACAGTAATTCTGACATGACTGAAACCAGTTTTCAGTGCAATACTGGAATGGTTTATCTCCATTCTCTAGGAAGCTGTTTGGGAGCAGGCAAAGACCTCCAAAATGTGGGCTCCATTAAAATTCCAAGGTCTTAAAACAGATGTCATGAAGGGTGTTCTTTGAAATGATATGACTCTCTACTGTGCATTGTTACCCAAAGGCAAGTTTTTTCATAATCTAACACAAAATTCTGCTATTAATTTTATCTCTAAATATACACCTTATTTTTAATGGGCAGTTCTTTTATTTGCTTGAGACCACCTTTCAGAGAAAAAAAGTATTTTAAAGGTACTAAAGTGTTTAGCCTCAACACACTGCCATGACTTTTTTAAAACCTTGAATATATTTTTTTGTAGTCATGCAAAATATCCACATCAACAAAGAACTCTTTCAGTACTCACTGTTTCTACAGCATTGATATTTGGAAGCCATTATTTTACAAAGAAGTGGACAATGAAATATATTACAAAACAATTATTTTCTACTGCAGCAAAACAGTTTTAACTGAAATAGGTAAAATAATGGCTTATCTAAGAAGGATTACATATATTAACTTATCTGCCTTTTCCACTTCCATTAGAAAGGCTTAAAGACCACACTGAGCTCAAATTTGTGCAGTTTTGTAAAATTCTGTAGCTCGTTTAGTGAATAAAATTTCTACCTCATAGCTCTAGGAAATACAACTGTCATGGGAATACACATTTTCTTCCTTCACACCTACTGCAATAATTCCTAAGATGATTCAACAGTTAAAAATACCATACAGAGAAAGATTATAGCATAAGAATTATATGGTATTAAAAATTGTTAAATGCTTAAGTGGTTAAGGAAAATTTGCTACTGAAATAATTATCAGAATTTTAACTTACAACTAGAAAAGGGAAAAGCTGGATTTCCCCCTAAATATAATGACTTTCACTAATACTTTGGGTACAAATAAAATACTCCTTACCTGGAAGAGTTCTTCTTTATTTTTTCATCAAGATCACTAAGGATTTGTTGAAACTCCAAATCACCAGGAAGGACATTTAACAAACAATCTAGATTGGAAGAATCAAGAGAATACTCTCCTCCCCATTCCATTCTTGGAATCTGTAAAACAGACAGAGAAAAGTGGTTAATTCATGAAAAAAAATCAGACTGTAAGTATCAATATACACAACATTTTGTTCTAATTAATAAGGGAAGTGTTTATATAGGGAATTAATAAGGGAAGTGTTTATATAGGGAATTAATAAGGGAAGTGTTTATATAGGGAAACAGAAAATAGCGTTGAACAGTAAACTTTGTACATGCTTCTGAATAGGGATTCTACAGAGGGACACGTGTAAAATAAAAGTAGAGATAAATTTCAAATTATCTTGCTTTTTGTGTATTTTAAATAAATTGGTTCTTTAATCAAAATAGCAGTTTTCCTCATCTGTTTCTTTTTATAAGATACAGAAATAAAATTCTCACTATTATAGCTGAAAACTATAAAAATAAATCACAAAGTACATTACAGGATAAATTTGTTAAAACAGTGTGCTTGTAATTTCTGTCCAAGGAGTAATTGCTTTCTGGAAATTAAGCACAGTATTGCAAACAACTAGGATGTAAAAATCCAGAACAAAACACTGTAATGCACCAGAAAACAAGTATCATCTCAGTTTGTATGCATTTTACTCAACAAGTACTTGGCCAAAACACAGGTCAAATCCACTGGCCTACTCAAGCTAAGAGACTAAGTCCCAGAACTCATTATATCAGATGCAAAGCATCATCAAATCATTTTTTGTTGGGTGTTGGTTGTTTGCTTTTTTCTCTTTTTTGAAAAACAATGAAATTGCTTTTACAACCAGTGATGATACTGAAGTTGAAGAAAAGATTACATGGAAAAATGGAAACTTCTTAATAAGCAGTAATTTAATGTATACTATTTTGTACTTAATTATACTATTCATATCACATTAGCAACAGGAGGAACGAATGTTACTATTCAGATGCACGCAATGTTTGGGCAACAAAATATAATGAATTAATAAACACACTATTTTTCTTACAAGCAATATTCTCTTATGCAGCAATTACATTGTTGGCTGGAAATTTACCTAGAGACACAACTAGAAAAACAGATTTCTCAGAGACATGCTCCAAAAGAAATACAGGTTAAGATGCAAGGTTAAGATGATGATTTTGGTCAAATATGGGTGTACAAGTAGCAGAATTGCATTTATTCAGGATAAATGACACTACTGGTTTTGCTCTATCAAAAAACAAGCTAGAAGAAATGTGAAGGTCCTTTAGAGCCTAGTAACTCGCACATCTGAGTTAACAGCACCATACTATGAAATATTTCACAGATATATAATTATCTTAAATTCTCAGAAGCTACAGAACACCCCTTTGCAAATAACAATTCAAAGGCTTTTTGGAATGCAGCTGAAATTCAGTCACCCTTCTGTTTAAGAAGCCTGGATGTAAACCAAATACGTCACGTAATACATTGAGGGAAGATCAGTCTTTGAATATAAGGCTCGAAGTATCGTAACAGATGTTGCTGAAATTAAAGGCACTCTAATTAAAAGTAGAAGTTAACAAGCATTCTCCCAGATGCTGAAATACTTCAGTCAGTTGTTCAGGGGAAAAAAACCCAACAAAACAGCAGGCCAGTTTGGGAAGGTTCTGCAACCAGTGGAAACACATTAAACCCTGCTTTGCAGAGCTGAGATAAAAGCAATATTGTAAAAAACAGTCGATCACTCAGGTATCCTTAAATTCAGGCATGGCCACTTAAATCCATTCCCTTTTCAGAAATATCCCAGAGTTTATACAGAATGTATCTCAACAGCCACAACATATTATTCAGATACGCTTGAAGAACAGTCAATGATTGGTGTAAGAGGTGGCATATCATAGATATACGTGTTGCAAAAATAAGGATAGCTTGGAGTGATTCAGAGTTTTCATAAAAGAGCTGCACAACCAAAACTTTATATTTATTCCTAACTTTTTTCCTTACAGGATAGCCAAAAGAAGCTACGTTCCACAGAACAAAAAAAACCCAGTATAGTTTACAGACCATTACTGTTTAAAAAATTCACCATATGAAAAAAATCACCTTGTAAACATGACAGCCTAGTTTTCACGTATGAATTCCTGTAAGACTTCTATGTCATATTTCTTTGGTTCCCTTGTCAAAACAAGGTAATTATTCCTTGCAGTCATGGTTTATGGGGGGGGAAGCAACATTTGGCTATTCAATTTTCAAACACTGTTTTAGGTGGTCAACAGTAGCTTATGAAAATCTATGTGATTCTAAAATGTATGGCTATCATATGAAGAAGCGAAATTTTCAGAAGGAAAAGATATCAAGATGTAAAGTAATTAAACAGTGATCAAAAATTCTGCTTTTATTTAGTGCAACCAGTGCCAGGGCCCACCAGGAGACTTAAAGAGATGGACAACCTGTGGGACCAGACTATCACTGCAGGACTCACCCCATTGCCACCCGTGGAGTGGCAGGATGGGCACCACCTGAGAAGGTACCTCCCTTGCTATTCAGGTAACCTCAGAATCACACAGAATCCCAAGGTTGGAGAAGCCCTTTAAGCTCCTGGAGTCCAACCATCCCTGTCCTGTGCTAAACCAGATCCCTGAGCACCTCATCTCCCCCCTGTTAAACACCCCCAGGGCTGGGGATTCAGCCCCTCCCTGGGCAGCCTGGGCCAGGCCCTGACAGCTCTGCCAGGGAAGAACATTGCCCTCCCAGCTGAGCTGACCCTGCCCTGGGGCAGCTTGAGCCCATTGCCCCTTGTCCCAGCTCCTGTCCCCTGGCTGCAGAGACCATCGCCCACCTCCCTACAACCACCCTTTAGGTCTGCTCCCTGATAACCAGTATGACACAGCCCTCCTCTGATGTTTATTATTTGTCATGATAGGAGGGAAGAACTCTGTTCAGAAACTCCAAATTCTTTCCAAGTATTTTAGACAGTAATGACCCATTTCTTCTGCAAAGGAGACCAATTTCACACTTGCTATTATGATGAATAAAAAGTATCAAACCACCATATTTCTATTTACTACTGCAGTGAAATATTGTATGTTTTGAGACAAACGGTCTCAGAGAACCCGCTTCAGATGCAACTCAGTGTGTCCCTATCTGTAACAGCTACAGTTCTTTTCAAAACATATTAGAGGAATATTCTTCACTATTAAAATTATGTAGCTGTCAATCTTTTTGGTAGCTATGTAAGAAACTGACCCTGTGTACAGAGTAGCTTAAAAAGAAACATTTTCCAGGGATCTTATTTAAACTTCAGTGTAGTAATTCCCCACTTATAACAAGCCTGACCTTAAAACTGATATTTGAAAACAAGATTATGGAACATTCAATTTGATACAACTGATATTTCTTGCTTCCTCAATTCATATAGTGTTTACGTCCTTTTCTTTGTTTTTTACACTTTTTTCTCTTTTTTTGGTGTTTTCTTTTTCATTGTCAAACCCCACCTAAAATGATACTCAGTTCAAATTGGGTATTTCTTCATTCTGATAATAATTCCATAAATAAAATTGTAAAAACTCTCTACTACAGACATACATAGGAAATTCTACGGGATTTCTAAGACTAGTTTGAAATGTCTATGTTCACTACATTAAGCATTTATTCTCAGGCCTAGCCTATAGTTTGTCAACACTGTGCAGACCTAAAAATTCAATAGATTCTTGTATGAGCACTTTTGTTGAATCTCCATATGTACACCTCTCTGTATGTACAAACCACAATATTTAACTATAAGATTCATAATCTAACATATTGTAGATAGGCAGCTAACAGACATCTCCCACATTTTGACACAAACATGATTCTTTTTATCCTTCCTTATTCATGGTAAAATATTACTGGGTCATGTTTATGGCATACAAATCCACTCCAGCATTTCTAGAAACTTTTAAACGTTGGCAGACTTGTTTATTGATAAATGCTCAGTATTTAATTCTCTTCTACTTCCCAATGGCACTTCAGAAAGTGCAGATTCTTGTGTTGACTTCAGTGGGTTTCAGATTATCACAGGAGAGCATCAACCATGGCGAATGTCAGGCAGATTTTGTATTGTAGCTACACAGAACAGCTTGGGGAGCGGGGAGGGATGAAACCCTAAATACAGTTTTAAACTACAGTTCATCTGGGGTTTCCCCCATGTCAATTGCCTGAGTGTAAAATTACTTAATGGGCTGTTGGGTCCTTTGAAAAAAAAATTATACTATGCATGTGCTGAAGAAAATCATAGCAGAGCTAAAGCAGCAAGTTTAAAGTCAGACTTTATGGTTTGTCATAACGCTCGAACACACTTTCTTAAACTTCCAACTAAACTTTAAACTTCCACGGGTTTTCAAATGCCCTGTATATATTTATGCAAACTCCAAGTAGACTAAGAAGGCGTAGGCAGATGCAAAATGATCCATCTTTGAAGCACTATAGCACCTACTTCAGCAAATTATACAGTAGGTTTTCAGAAAAAGACAAAATAAACCATTAAGGCAGCAATAAAATCCAGGGGCAGGCTTTTATACACACACTACTGTGTATGAAATAATCTAAAGAAGTTATCTGAACCTAAACAGAATCTACTACTTCAGCACTGGCAGATACTTAATGGAACCAACAATTTATGGGGTGCCACACTAGGTAAATGATGTATACTTGGGCAGAAGGTCTTAGTTCCCAGTATTTCTGACCTGCTAAAGCAAGATGAGGCAATTTATAACAGATTTATCCAGAATATGGAAGATTTGCCATTAAGAACCTTAATTAAATAAACCCCAAATAATTTTAATGTAAATTATTTGACATAGATAATTAAATCCCAAGTTTGTGTCTAATAGATGAAAAGTAAAACCAAGAAATCCTCTTCAATTCCATTATGATAATTTGGCTTCGTGATTTACTACAGAAAAAAAAAATCTTTTGGTTATATCAAAACTTCTGTTATTCTCCGTAACCAGTAATATCTGAACAAACCTCTCCAGTAGATAAAAAAGTGGCAGACTGATACTGGTTTTTTTGAACCACTGATTTTTGGAGCAAGACCTGTATGAACCGAATCTCATTGTTTTACAACTCCACAATTTAGTCTTTAAGAATTCATTCAAGAGTTATAAAACCCAGGACCTGTCATTAATTTAATTCAGTTAGTGCCAAAATCCTATTTTACAGAATGATAGAATCACAGAATCCCAAGGTTGGAAAAGCCCTTTAAGCTCCTGGAGTCCAACCATCCCTGTCCTGTGCTGAACCAGATCCCTGAGCACCTCATCTCCCCTCTGTTAAACACACCCAGGGCTGGGGACTCAGCCCCTCCCTGGGCAGCCTGGGCCAGGCCCTGACAGCTCTGCCAGGGAAGAACTTTTCCCTCCCAGCTGAGCTGACCCTGCCCTGGGGCAGCTTGAGCCCACTACCCCTTGTCCCATCTCCTGTCCCCTGGCTGAAGAGACCATCGCCCACCTCTCTGCACCCTCCTGGCAGGGCAGGGGAGGTGGGGAGAAGGTCTCCCCTCAGCCTCCTCTTCTCCAGGCTCAACACTCCCAGCTCCTCAGAGGATTTGCCTTCCGGAAAATTTAGCTCATGTATGATGAGACACTTACCTCCACATACTTCAAACATTACCTGCAGTATATTTCAAGACAACTTTTAAGTAACTATTTTTATTTTTAATTGAAACATTGCTTTGTACATATAGAATACTTAGGAACTATTACCTACTACATTTATTCATTCAGCAACACTTTTTCCACATGTAAGATTCCACATGTCAGCACAAAATTCATTGCTCCAGTGCAATCCAAGCACCACGGCAATCAAATTTTCTGGACTGTTACTTTACAGCCGATCTAAATATTTGAAAACTTACTTTAACATTATATGAGGTTTACCCCTACAGCTCTCACTCCACCCACATCCAGGACAATAAAAGAAAATTACTGCCATTGGCACTACTTTAAAAAGAGGATGTCAGTGCACCCGTGATTTGAAAACAGGGGTGTTTCAAGCTGCAGCACTGGAGAGCTAGCCAAATCACTGAAGCTTTTTTTCCTGCTTCTGCTGCTTATCTTACAGGAGATATCTCTTTATTGCCATAGCATCCTTGTAAAACTAAAAGGGGATGAGAGAATTGACAAGATTTTTCATCACTTGGTTTACACTTTCAAACCATCATCTTAACAATGATTTCCTTTATCTATCTTTAGTTGCACAACTGTTCCCAGCTGCTTTACAGCACAGAAGATGCCATCTCCAATCGCACAGCAGGCAGCAACAGTGATGGCAATGGCTTGAGATAATACTATTCAATGTGAAATTCCTACTACTGTGGAGTCCACATCATCTGAATATTTAAAATTTTTCTTGAAACCACATAGAGCTTACACGAGTAATACATTTAAAAACTGTAATTTCTTCAGCTCTACTCTGACACAGTAAAAGCTTCTTACTCAATTTTCTGTGGTAAAAATCCTTTAAAAATTGTATTACCGTTCGAAATAAAGACTGGTAAAAGAAAAGGAAGAGCCTAAGAATTCTGTCTATAAAAGAATATAACCCGGTTTTGGTTCTGCTAATAGGCAGGTATTGAAGATCTCTATTTAAATTTTCCAATTTGCCTTTCATATTCTCCTATTTCTCACACTTTCCTGAAGCATAGGAAACTTTTACAAGAAGAATACCATATAGATCCAGTAAAAAAAATGCAATTAATGCACATGAAAAATAGTCTTCATGAGGGGTAGTATTTACAAAATATTTTGAATGCCACAAATAACTTTGAAACAAGTTTTATTAGAAACATCTTCTAATGTTCCCCCAGCAGACTTTCCACATTTGCTGTTGTCTTAAACGTACATTTAAATGTTAATTTTATATTCATCGGTTATTATTCACCACACACTTAACACGTTTTTCCTTTATATCTTTCAAAGAGAGATTCTCAGTATCTATAATTAAATTTGTAACCGTATTGAACAAAGCTTTTCTCCCAAATTCTGCCATTAGAAGACACAGCAAATAAGAGAGTGGGAATGAGATACAAACCACAGCGGGACTGAAGAAACACAGTCCTCACTGTGGATGAAGCAGAAAGCTGTGTCTTCTATCTAAAGCTGTAATATCTGAATGTATGTCTGTGATCTAAAGGCAGCTATATCATCCATTGAATCATCAGGGCTGTCTAAAGCCTTGAAAAGGGGCCAGATATGTAGTTCTCTGAGAGATCTTCCCATGCTGAAAATCAGCTAACACATATTTCTGAAAAATGGCATATGCCATTACTTTTAATATCTGTGGGTTTCTCAAATTGTATCACTTAGTCCTGTTTTCAAGGCATATGTACATGCAAGAATTTAAAACTAAAGATCCATGAATTCTCCCTACTGCCTTTCCCTCATTCTTTGAGTGAAATGCTGAGAATAAAAAGCAAAGGAATCAGGACTGGGGTTTTTTTAGATTTTTCTGCTACTTGGGACTGGTAAGAGCTGTTCAAAGACAAGGAGAAAATTCTAATTTACATAAACTTAATCAAACACTGTTGGTCAAAGGCAGTGACTTCAAAAGAGGAACATGCCATCTGGAGTTGCAAGGAAACTCCTGAGGAGTTATGTCAGAAGAAAGGAATAAAGCATAACATGATTTCATAACCTTCAGAAGAAAAGAAATGGCCATTTTCTGTGTAGCTCTTGAGTGAAACAGACCTGTATCATCTTTGTCTCTCAGCTAGTTACCCTGTAGCTGGAATCCCACAGTGTACAATATCCAAGATTTCAACATTCAGAAACAAGCCATTCTTAGAAAAGAAGTCCACAAACATTAAGCATCCTACCTGTGAAAAAATCAGTGGCTTTCCCTGCCTTCTTATTCTTCTTTACAGCTACTAAAACCCTAAGTGTGACAACAGTTTATATACAAGTATGCCTTTTTTCCTCTTTATCCTTTTTCTGGCTTTCCTTAGTAGAGATAAAAGAAGGATCCAAGTATGCCTCTTCCCACAGAACTCTTTTTGTGCCTGCACTTCTATTATATTTAATAAGTTAAAAAAGGGATAAACCTGTTGCAAAATGTCTTCTATAGATAGGCTTTAAGACCTTACCAAAAAACTCAATAATCCACCTTTCTGCCTCTCCTGTCCCCCCAACACAGCATAAAATCCTCTTCTGCCATTGTCCCTGATTAAGACTACATCAATCTCACTGTCATATGGATATGCTTTATGAATGTTTTTTAAAACTCTTCAGGCATAAAAATACTGACTAAAGTAATAATTAATGCATAGAGAAGAGAGTCTAAGAAGCCTAGTTAGAAAAAAACCTGACAATATGTTTTCTTATCCTCCCTCTACAACTAATGGTATTTGCCAAGAAAATATATAATAACTTCAATAATTTCCAAATGGCATATAGTATTTATTTCCTACAGTTACAGTTGAGGATAATAAGTAAATTTTGCATACTTGTATGAAAAAATGTCCAAGGAAAATTATTAGCTTTCCAGAGAAAGACTGCCCAGCACTGTTTTTTTTCCTGAAGGAGAAGAATGTAAGAGATCTCCTATGTGAGAGGCTAACAATGCATCGACTGCAAAATTGTCTTTACAATTGTGGCAATAAGAGACACTATTTAGGGATAGTATGTGAGTTTCCTCACTTCCTGTCACTTAACAAACTCAGAAAGAAGAGGCAATACTTTATAAACCCCCAAATCTCACTCAGAAATGTGTGCCCTGAACCACCTTCTACAGCCTTCCTATCTTGCTTGTCATTAATGTCTAAAATTGCACAGATTTATAAGGACTGTACTGAAGGAACTAATCTTTTAACACACTGCTAAAGAACCTAACATATACCAGTTTCAACTAAAAACCTTACAAATACATGCTAGCTGCTTCTGTAGAAGACCATAAAAGCCTTTTCTCTTCTTGTTTATTGGAAAAATCCTCCATCCGGACACAATACTCTTTGAGGACAATGGTATTTAAAGGAAAGAAATTCCAAGACCTTTGAGGTCTTACAGTTCAGTAGATCATATACAGAGATGCTAGAATTTTAACAGGAAATAGCTTTCCAATAGAACTATTATATTTAAGAAGAATTACAAAAAAAAAAAAAGCCTGTGACCACAGCTTTTAAAGAGCAGGCTGCATTTCAGTACCCCTGCACATTCTATTTTTTTTCAATTACTTCTCTATTTAAAGCTGAGAGTTTGAAAAATGTCAATTTTATAATGAAATACAGAAACTCTCCATTGAGATGTCTCTTAAGTGGGTCCAAGTTTATAGCTACAAGCTTAAAGGCTTGTTTAGTTGTATAAATCTCATGGATTTTTTTTTCCCCCAAATACTATTATGAAAGCTTCTTACTACATTCTCACAGGGTCATATGAAGCGTTTTACTGACAACTGTAAATGTCCATTAAACAGTCCATTTTTCCTCCCCCTTTTTTAATCTTTCATCTCTTAAATCAAAAGTTTAAATTGTTTTTTTCTCCAATAATTCAACTTGTAAAGGCTTCATGCCATACTGTCTAATGCCCAATACATCCTTAAGAAACTATAGGTTAATGCAGTCATATGCAGCTGCTTATCCACCCACCATTTCTAGCTTCAAAAGCACTGTTAAGCTGTTGTTTCTGTTTGTTTCCTTCAGAAAAAAACTCCAAAACAAAGTAATGACACCCTACTTTCTTTTACCATGTACAATATATACGCTGGAACACACATGAGTTAGAACATGTTAGGTGTTTTCAAGCTTGCAAGACAAAGTCTTGTTTGAATAACAAGTATCTGTTTGCTTCCCCTGCACTCCACATCCAGGAATATGCAATGGAAACATCATGTTTCTTGTCTCTCACTCACATCTTCAAAGCAGCCAACAGATCAAATCATCTTATGGATGCAATTTCCACCTTTGAATTCAAAAGAAAACTTCCCTGCTCTTATTCAAAGTATACCAGCAAACTCATGATGAAGCCCAGAAGAGACAAATTATTTTGCCTGAGAGTATTTGGTCGAGTAGTAGAAAGTGACTCTCCAAAAAAACTTCTTACAAAAAGTAACCAAATAAAAGTGGGAGTGATAAATGAGCAGAACAAGAGGCATAATTATGGTAAGGGCATTTAGTAAGTAGGGACTGCAGAGACATCTAGATAAGGCACTTGGAAAACACCTCGGCAAAAATAAGGACACAACTCTTTGAGGCTGCCTGTTGTCTAACTGCAGGAAGATGAACTGATTGTCCTGGGACAACTGAATTGCCCATAGGATGCTTGCTGTCTGGTAGATGAATAACAATTGGGATGTTTTCAATGGGAAGCACCTCTGATAGGCAGAAGCAGAAAGGGCAACCTGATGAAGACTCTGAGACACTTTGGCACCATTTATACTGAACAAATACGTTCTGAGAGATTTTAAGGACTTTTATGCACTGAGTACAATGTCATGGTATGAACCCATTGGCTTCCTCGGATCAGTTATCCAGTTGTGTCCCCTCCCAGACTCTTGTGAAAATTAACTCCATCCCAGCCAAAACCCAGGACACAAACAACGGAGCATGAACGACCAGCTGAGTTGAAGAGACCTCATCAGACTCAAGACAGTGTTTTGAAGCAATCATGAAAGCTATTTCCTGACATTAAACCCGTTTGGGAGGTGTCAGCTACTGCATTCAGAATGGTCTACTGACAGAAGGGATGTGAACCTTGCCAGAACAAAAGCCCAAGGGAGGATTTCAGGACACAGGTTATGATTAAAGAGAGTTTTATGTTCATCAGGCACTTCTGAAACCTCGCTTGGAATGAGAACCAGAGTGGCAAACTATATACTAGTCAGAGGGATGCCTCTCCACTGAATGAGAACTATGTCACTGCTAACATCTGTGTTTCTTAATAAGTTCTCAAAACATTGATTTGCATATTGCATAAGAACATCATAGAACATAACAGAACATCACAGAATCCTTAAGGGCAGAAAAGACCTCTAAGATCAAGTCCAACTGTCTGTCCATGTCAACTAAACCATGTCCCAGAGTGCCACATCTGCAAGTGTGAACCCCTCCAGGGATTGTGACCCCAGCACTGCTCTGGCAAGTCTGGTCCATTGCTTGGCCACTTTTTCAGGGAAGAAATTTCTCTTAATCTCCAATACAAATCTCCCATTAAACAACTAATGACCATTTCCCTTTGTCCTACTGACAACTGAAGTTACTCAGAAACACAAGTGCAAGGCATGGAAAAACCTACCAAAAGAGTCAAGAAAATTCTATGAAGATGCGAACAGATTCTTGAAAAAAATTATATAATTAGGTGCAAAATTTAAACACATGTATTATACTTGCAATAAAAATACTACATTGTATAAATTGTGAATGCATTTATGTTGTTTATGTCGAGAATAAAACTGTAGAAATATTGCACAGGAACATGAAAAAGCAAACAGGAATCTGAAATTAACTCTGGAACTAAACAAAGTAATTCACATTCACCTTTGCCAGGTGCATCTCCTCTGATCTACTCTGATCTGAACCTCTAAATAAGTATCGTACCTTCTGCATTTGGAAATACTGTGAATACTGAAATGCTAGCTTTTGAATTTATTCTCTCTCCTTGCTCTTCAGAATGTAGCCTGATCCAGCTAATGTCCCCTTTGGCAAATACCAGGCAGAAGGAAACAGAGATGGACTCCAACATAATACAGTTATATTAAACATTAGGAGCATTTGACTGAGCAACATGGTAAAATCTATGCATTCAGGAAGGTCAGCTCTCAGCACTAACTTAGAGTAATCCATGCAAACTGTAACCTGAATTTAAAATATTCTTCTAATTACATACTCTGTAAATTGTTATTTCTGAAGTTGCAAGTACTTGTACACAGCAAGCATTTAAGGAATACTATCACCAAATGATTACATGGAGATACAAAAGTAGATTTGCAGGTATGGAGCTGACATTTATCACTGTCCCAAATGAAATTTATTTCTTACAGGGGAAAGAGGGAAATCCTTCCAATTTTTTTGAAAGTGATGATCTTTCACTTCTACACTTTCATACCATGGTTATTAGTTAACAACAGGCCACATAAGAAGCAGCTGTAGCGTGATGCTATTGACAATTAATTGTGTCCTATCTGTAGCTGAAGGAGGTAACAGGGTATGGACAGACACTTGGCCATGAAATGGCAGATAGCTTCCTTCTTCTTCTCTCCAGGTAACCCCACTTGTCTTTAACTTCCATTATTGCTGTTTGTCAGGTGATGAAATGCTGAGGTGCTCTGGAACTTCCTATCCAGCGTTAACATCAGAATGCCATCTCACAGCCACAACTGACCGTTGAACCTATGCTTCCAGGCACAGCAAGCCCACCTCTGCCATTTCAAGCATGTCATAAAATTTCCTTCCACAGAAGAGAGACACAAGGTCACTAAAACATCATAACTATTGACAGCACGTAAGCATCCAACAGCATTGTAAGGCTACTAACAACGTGACCGCTGAAAGTGTGTAAGCATTTTGTAACTCAGCTAAACAGGAGCAGTACGGTTGCATGAAAGGGGCTCAAGAAAATGTGCAAACACTAAAATGTGCAAGGTTAGAGAAAAGTATGGAAATAAAGCAGGATATATGTATGTTGGAATTAGAAGAATCCTCCAGAATAAACAGAAAAGGTGCCTGGCAAAACAGGAAGAAGTTCTAATACTTAAAAATAAAAGCAATTATTGTTGAGAAAAAATGACATCTTCTCTATCTCATTGAGGAAGAGGGCAAGAAGCCTAAAATACAAAGGAAAAAATCTGGTGGGAAGTTGATCATTGGGTTGATGCTTTCCTTTATTAAAGAGCTTGAGACTGGCTGCTTCAGTAACTTAGACATCAAGGACCCAAACCCTCAATGGCACCTGTGCTGCATTAGCTTTCCGGTACTGTACACTCACAGTTTAGGATAAGCTTGCTAAGGACTGTTGTAACATTGTTTAATAATGATAATGTACTGTTAATTCATGTAAACTATTATTTAAAAGTGTGAAACTGTCTTCTATACACTACCAACTCAGCAATCTCTAACTCCCTATATGACAAATACACACATTCATTTGCTCTACTCACAGCCTCATGAGGAGAGTTCCATTCCTCATTCTACTACACACTACTACCTCTACTACAGAGCAAGGGTTGGGTAAATAACTTACTCCTATTCTTTAAATTTGACTAAACCAGGAATACTGTTTTCTTCTTCCCCTTTCCTTTCTCCTACTAATACTGTGAGATCTTCTGATTAAGGACAGTCTTACTATGTGTAGCATCAGCTGCAGGTGAGGCAGGACCTTGGGCTGGTAGGTGCTATTTCCACCAAAACAGAAAACTCTAATTCTAATCTAACTTCTTGACAGTACAAGTATGTGCTTCTACAAATACAAAACTCCTGTTGAGCATATGGAGTAACTCCCTGCTGTGTCTTTTACTTCCCTCTAAGGTTTTCCTGGACACACATTTTCAACCCTCTTTTATTTCAGGGTCTATTTCAGGGTGGTTGGTTGTGTTTCGTGTTCTCCCCTCCAGCCCACATCAGGGTCTGGCACCTTCCTCTCACATGTGTGCTCCATTTACCAGTGTCCCCACCGTGTCCTCAACACCACCCTCTGGCATTTTGCAAGTCCTAAATTTTGCAAGTCTGCAAACAATTCTATGCAACCTCTTTTCCCTCAGTCATTTTGCTCTCCTTACCCTTTTGTTCTGGGGGACGAATCACTCCTGATGCTCATCTGCTTCACTCTGCTGTGATGACAGGTGAAGGTGAGATACAAGACTTGCTACACTGGCATGGCTTAAGTGTTCAAACGCTGCACGATGTTGACTGAAAAACATGAAGCTATGGCTATGCTAAATCCCAGCAAAGGCTTTCATGTGTCACCTGCTTTCCTTTCTGTTCTCTAATTTCCTATAAAATCCTAAGATTCTACACTGAAAATTGCCCAAAAATAGAATTTTTCACAAAGTTCCTGTACTGGAAAACAAAAAAGGAAACAAAATAGAAATGAGAGCAACCTTCAAATTTGATTAATCAAAACTGTTACCTTTGCACTACCTTGACTATACAAAAAATGAAAGTTTACCTATACGACCAAAAGATAAAACAAAGGATTAAGAATAAATAATACATTGTATATTCACTAGACACCAAAAGATGCATACACTGTGTAGCTAATGTATCTTCAGCAATTAAAATTTCAGCTATATGAATATTGCAATAATTTAAATTTTTAAATTATTTATCTCGAAGTGGCAGAAAAGATCACTATTTAAAAATAACATGCAAGATGCAAGCCATGAAAAATTGATGTGAAACAGCAATCTTTAAGTCTTGAGCTCACTTTATGCAAAACCATTAATGCTAAAAAACTCCTACCAAAATTCAAGTCATAGGAAAAAGAAGTTTTATGACCTGTTCCCTCAACTCTTAATCCTCAATTTTATTGCCTCCTAAGTATACTAGTCAGCTGCATGAAAAAAAAGGAAAAAAAGAAAATAAAAGAAAAAAGAAAAGAAAAGAAAAGAAAAGAGAAGAGAAGAGAAGAGAAGAGAAGAGAAGAGAAGAGAAGAGAAGAGAAGAGAAGAGAAGAGAAGAGAAGAGAAGAGAAGAGAAGAGAAGAGAAGAGAAGAGAAGAGAAGAGAAGAGAAGAGAAGAGAAGAGAAGAGAAGAGAAGAGAAGAGAAGAGAAGAGAAGAGAAGAGAAAAAAGAAAAGAGAAAAGAAAAGAAAAGAAAAGAAAAGAAAAGAAAAGAAAAGAAAAGAAAAGAAAAGAAAAGAAAAGAAAAGAAAAGAAAAGAAAAGAAAAGAAAAGAAAAGAAAAGAAAAGAAAAGAAAAGAAAAGAAAAGAAAAGAAAAGAAAAGAAAAGAAAAGAAAAGAAAAGAAAAGAAAAGAAAAGAAAAGAAAAGAAGACAAAACTAAAGACAAAAGAAAAGAAAAGAAAAAACAAAAGAAAATACAAAAGAAAAGAAAGGATAAAGATTTGTGGCTTAAATCAAATCACGAAGGAGAAAATTAAATTCTTTCTGAACCACTCCCTTTCTCCTTCCATGTGCCCCACTAGTCTTTAATTTTCTGCTACACTCCCCCTTTCAAATTTCCCAATGAACATAAATGCTGGATGGCATTGTGTTAAGTCAGAAAAAACATCTATAACTGCATTTTACTGTATTTGCTGCTTAACATATCCCAACAGTGAACCTAACATTTAGAATCTATCATATCAACACAGTCATCATGATCCAAGCTGCAAATAATAGAGAGTGTCACTGTCAATTTTGCTTTCTCACCCTTCCTTCCCTTCACTTCATCTGATTTTAATAATCCCTGTCAAACCACAAACAGTCCAAATTACCTTCTTGACACAGAAGCTTTCAAGGAAGAGACAGAATCTCAACTTTCATTTAGCGACGACAAAAGCAAGCTGTCCGACTGGACAAATATTATTTCCACTCTTGACAATCTCAACAGTAAAGCATGCTCTTTAATTTTCACTGAAGCTGCCAAGGGTTTGATATAAGCTTCTTGTTTAGTGTAGATTGACTCACAGGATTAGCAAACCAACAACTGTAATTGTGTTTAAAGAAGCCGGCACTTTCAAGTCAAAGAAAAAATCACTTGCAAAAGTTGATGATTGCCTGTCATAAACTGAATTAAGAGAAAGATTATACAAATAATTTAAATTCAGTAGATCCCATGGGATCTGTTTTAGTATTGTTTTACATTTCTAAGGTACACCAAATGGTTGCTGCTAGAACATAATATAAATCAGAATTTTGAGGATGGCAACTTTATATTCCACTACACCAGCAACAGTCTAAGGAAG
This sequence comes from Gallinula chloropus, assembly GCF_964237585.1. Lineage (NCBI taxonomy): Eukaryota > Metazoa > Chordata > Aves > Gruiformes > Rallidae > Gallinula > Gallinula chloropus. Next base: position 1,953,947 of record NC_140089.1, on the reverse strand, counting down.
GTTAGAATTGGACAACAGGAAATATGTTCAAGGCAAATGAGCTTCTGCAGAAGAATGTGATCTGTAATCGTTTCCCTCTCTTTTGGCTTGTCTTCAAAGTAAACTTGATAACGTAACTCGCTGCTTCACATACATCAGTTTAAAAGTAATTGATTTTTCTGATGAGGCACAGTGCTGTATAATTAGCATTCTATTTGAAGTTTATGTGAATTAATCAAAGCATAATATATTTTCATATAAAATATTTTCTTCATATGGACACACCATTCTCTCTAATCATCTGGAAGTCTGTTGCTTCTTAGTATTTTGACTTAAAGTTGCAGTCAAGGTTACTAGCTATAAAAAGGGAAAACAAAATGCTTCCTATGCCTTAGGTAAAGTATTTAAGAACTTGAGATTGCCTGTCTCATGCACAGGCCTAACTTAAGACTAATCAAAGCTGGTTTAACAAACTCTTTCATAAGCAGAGTCAGAAGACACCAAAACACTAAGGGCCCATCTTTAAGAAGCCCATGACATGCAGAGGTATATGCCTAGGTGGTGTTCAGAGTTCCAGAAGAAGACATTATGCTTTTTACTAATACAGCAGCTTTTTACTGGTTTTTTTAATTGTTTGGGCTGGCAACAGGCTCCTCATGATCATTTATCTTCCTGCACAGACATCCCTGTGCTTGTCTTTTCATTTTGTTTTCCTTCCTAGTAAAGAGGAAGAGTTTTAACAGCTTACTGTATTTTTCTCCTTTAGCAGTGCTAGACAAAGCAAGGTTTTGAAGCTCAGGAAGATATTGATTCCACCACATTGTCTGTATGAGATTGGACCCATATGACTTTTTTATTCTGAAAGATGTGATCAAAAGATCACTTACAGGAGAAAAAAAAGAAATACGAATAACACAGAGACAAATGGTATTCTCAGTTTTAATTAAAAGGACCTGTTGATGTCTAAGTGCAGATCAGTGATGAGTAGTGTTCCTCAGGGGTAGGTATTGGGACTGGTGCTGTTTAATATCTTTGCTGGCAACATGGACAGTGGATCTAGAGCATCCTTGAGTGCAGATAAGCTGGGGCTACCACTGGATCCTGTGATTCAAGGCCAGGCTTTGAGCACTCTGGGCTGGAGGGGGGTGTCCCTGCCCATGGCAGTGGGGTACTGGTAGGGCTCTGAGGCCCTTTCCACCCACACCAGTCTGGGATTCTGTGACTCTGACAAAACACTGACAAGAATGTGATTCTATGACCTTGATTTAAGCCTGTTATGGGTTTGGCAGAGGTAGAGGCAATTTTCTTCCCAGCAGCTGGTGTGGCGCTGCACTTGGGATTTAGGAGGAGACCCATGTTGATAACACAGGGTGGTTTAGTTGTTGCCCATCAACCAAGGACTCTACAGCTCCTCACACCACCCTGCTAAGGAGAAAGGAGAGTCACCAAGAAGCTGGGAGGGGACACTGCCCAGACAGCTGACCCAGGCTGGTCAAGGGATGTTCCATCCATACAGCATCATGTGTTGTGTAGAACTGGGGGGCAGCTGGAAGGTGGGTCAGCTCAGGGCCTTGCAGAGCATCAACTGTGGGTGGTAAGAAACCGTGCTGTTCATTACTTGCTTGGGATGTTCTATTATTATTATTATCATCACCTTTTCCTGTCCTATTAAATGGTCTCTTATCTCAACACAGAAGTTTCACTTCTTTTTTCCTTTTTGATTCTCTCCCCACCGTCTGTGAGGTCATTTTAGCTTCAACAGGTTAAACTATGACAATGCCTCTTTAATTGAGATGCTTTGTCTTGACTATGTCTTGACTTCTAGTTAATTATCAATTTGAATCCAGAGCAGAACTCTTTCTTGATACCAGCTAGATTTATGCACTGAAAAAAGCAGAGATTATATATAATTTAGGCTTTAAGCAGTACCAAACACAATGGAGGTAGGAGATAGGAAAGATACCTGTAGATGTCTATCTGTAGAACAGAAACTTTGTGTCTAACTCTTTTGCAGTTCTGTAGGTATCAGGGAAACTACATACTTTTCTTAGGGTGTTTTTTTGTGTTGTGTTTTGAGGTTTTTTTCCAGACAGGAGCCGTTACTAATTCATAAGCCATATATAAGTGATTCTTTCAACTAGTTGCTCAGAAGTAGCCTTTATCTTCTCAGAGTATCCTCTCTGAATTTCAGTACAGTTTTGTCTCACTGGAGAACTTACATTATCAATGTTGCATCTTTATTCCTTGGCAGGAAGAGCGAGTCACCACAACTGTGATGCCACAAAAGTGAAAAGATGCATCACCAAGCATATTTATCCCCAATATTTTTCCACTTCTGCTGAAGAAGAAAGCAAAATAAAGGAACAGTTATAGTGAAAGCAACTTCCTTCTTCTGAAGGATCTCTTAAACTAAACTCTCCCACTCCAGCCTGGAGCTCCTTATCACTGGACAATTAAGAGCCCTGCAGCTGTCAGCTCATGAAAGAACCATCTCATACTTCCTGGTGAAGTTTATTTACCTCTATACCATTAGTCTCTATATGCCATGGAAATGCCACGTGGGTATGATTTGAGAATACTCACAGAGAACTCTAATAGATTCTAGCATCTCTTCTGGGACAACACAGTGTCAAGAATACTATTTCAAAGTATCATAGAGGCAACGGTGTTAAAAGGTGGGGAGGGAATCATAACAAAACGCATTCACACAAGGGAAAATAAATCTCTCTTTAGAAGCAGACCAGGCCATAAATTACTGTGTGAAGAGGAAAGACAATCAATGGATTTGTGATGCAGAAAAGGGTTCCTCCTCCCCATCGTCTCAAACAACTACTGTAAAGACATTTACATTAAACTCTCCAGCGCAGAAAGCACTTAGCCTTTGGTTTCATGATTCAGAAGGCAAGTGTTCATAAATATCTTACAAGTGAACACCGTGCACAGTGATAATTCTTACATAATTACAGGACTCAAATGAGTTGTGCAACCAGCCAAGAAGTAGAACTACAGTGTAAACAATGTGCACTACTGGCTGATCACATGAAATAAATCTTTTGCTTCAGAAAAAAACTGGACCAAAAAGATCCTGTTATTTTTTTTTAAAAGGCTGTATTTAAAGTTTCTAGAGAGAAAGAGAGGGGGACATCACAGACAAAAGAAAAAGGAGTTAAACTTTTTTCCTTGGGTCACATTAAAATTTTAGAAAATTTCTTTATATTAATAGTGTAACATTTTGCAACTTTTGTAAATTTAAAAATTAAATAAGCCATGCCATACAAGTTTCAAGCTGGAATCTTATATTTCAATCACATTTTTAAGATTTAATATATGTATTTTTTTAAAATTTAACTGCCCAAAACTGAGTATGGTAACAACTCTACCAGAATATCCTTCAGAAGCATGATTTGTTACCAAATCTATTTTTATATATGAGTACTATGTTGGTTCCAAATAGGAGAATTAAAGTTTTTTTGCTTTTTAAGTGTTTAAGAATTGAAGAAATAATGTGATTTTTGATATCAAGGCTGAGTGGAATGATTCTTCCATTGTTTTCTTCTATCACAGCATGCACCAAGGATAAATTTATATATGCAAAGAACCAAGTGGGCTGCATTCCTCACCACCCCCTGTCTCTATTTGCATTACCTGACACAACTCACACACTCACAGTCAAGTAGCATTAAAAACATTCCTTTTTTTCAAATAATTCACTTTTTTATCTGTACTAATCTCCCTAAGCCATTTCTTCTCAGAGTGATTACAAGTTTTTATTCAAGTTAGACTTTTGTGCACAGACAGCAATGCATTATAAACACTGGAGAGAAAACAGATTGGTTGTACTGAGAAAAGAGATTCGGACAACTTGAGAGACAGGCCACATTTTCTGTCTCTTCCTTCACAGAGTCAAGAGAGGTTATTAGAGTTTCTGTATTACAGAACAGACTGCGTTCTGCGCCAAATGTAATAAATATTGGGGACTGCTGCACTGAAGCAAATGTTGCAAATCACAATATGCGTTTTAAAAAGAGTGCTCTAAATGAGCTTCTGCAATAACCATGTAAGTCCTCACTACAGAGAGATACCTTATTCAGACCTGCACAAAATTACACTAATCCAAAGTTAATATGTATCCATTTTTCAATAGTTAAAAGAGCTAGTCAATTTATATGGGTGTTGTAAAGACATAAGAATTTATAAAACAGTTGATCTGAACAAAGCTTGTGTATAACTATCTAAAAGCTCTTAAATTTATCTGTGGCATCCCCTACATTTTCTTCAATCAATAAAAATTCATATATATTCTTTATTAGTACCAATTAGTACTTTACCATAAACGTCACAGATCTACTCTAACAACCCAGTTTGAATGTTTCAAGCATTTACATTTTCCAGCAAGTCAGTTTCAGAATTTACATAAATACATACCCTCAGTCAGTATCTTCTGTTTGTAATTTAAATCTTCTTGTTTTCAGTTTTAAGGGACGATGCATAACAGTCAGTAAACAGTTCATCAGTGGCCCTATGTAAAAAAGAAGGCAGAACAATTATAGTAGCTAGTATCTGAGGAACTAACATTTTCACAGAAATGAATCCTAAATGCTTAAGCTTTATATAAACACTGGAAGACAGTTGCTCAATTGCAACCAGTAAATAATAGTCAAAGTTCAAAATGTTAAAAATAAAAGTTTTAACTTTAAGAACCTCCATTTTTGATGTTATACAAACAGTGGTGCTACAAAGCAGTTTGTTTCATTGTTCCAAAGGTATAAAATCAACAGAGAGAACACATGTAGAGGATGGGAAACTAGAAGGCCACAGAATCTCCCAAAATAGCATATGGCAGGTATAAGAAATACTCCAGACAAGATCTACATAGCACAGCAGTTTTATTGAGAATAATCTGCTCTCTGGTCTCTCACTTGTTGAACAAACAACTCTGAAAACAAAAGCCCTGGAAGTTCAAGATGAACATTCCATATACAGAGAATTAACCATGGCCTGTAGTGACAGAACAAGAGGCAGTGCTTTTTAGAATCATAGAATGCTTTGGGCTGGAAGGGACCTCAAAGATCACCTAGTTCCAACCCCCTGCCATAGGCAGGAACACCCTCACTAGACCAGGGTGCCCAAAGATCCATCCAACCTGGTCTTGAACACCTCCAGGGATGGGGCTCCCACAGCCTCTCTGGGCAGCCTGTTCCAAACTTGCTGAGGGCGCACTCAATCCCTCTGTCCATGTCACAGAATCACAGAATCACAGAATTGTAGGGGTTGGAAGAGACCTCGAGAGATCATCGGGTCCAACCCCCCTGCCAGAGCAGGGTCCCTAGATAAAGGGACCACTGATAAAGGGACCACTAAAAGGTATTGATACAGGTGTTGAACAGCATCGGTCCCAATGCTGACCCCTGAGGAATGGCACTTGTCACAGAGCTCCACATGGACACTGAGCTGTTGACACCAGCTTTTTGAGTGCGACCATTCAGCCAGTTCTTTATCCACTGAATGGTCCATCTCTCAAATCTGTGTCTCTCCAATGTACAGACAAGGATGTTGTGATGGACAATGCTGAAGACCTTGCACAAATCCAGAAAAGACGACTTCTGTCATCCTTCCCTTGTCAACCACCCATGTTACTCCATAATAGAATGCCACCAGATTTGTCAGGCACAATTTGATTCCAGGATGATCTGCTCCATGATCTTGCTAGGCACAGAGGTGAGACTGACCAGCCTGTAGACCCCTGGGTCTTCCTTTTCCCCCTCTCTTAGAATGGGCATTATGTTTCCTGATTTCCAGTCAGTGGGGACTTCACCAGACTGAAAGAAGATAGATTTAGAATCACAGAATCCCAGACTCTCCTGAGCTGGGAGGGACCCTGTAAGGCTGAGCTACACACACAGGTTTCAGTAGTGCCCAGGCAGAGCAGGTGGCCTACGGGGAGTTGTAATACACAACTCAGTCTTGGGCTGCTTTTAAGCTCTTTATCGGCGGAGACACCTCATGGGGAGCTGTGTAGATGGCTCCGACTTGAGTTGTGTGTAAACAGACTGAAGCGGGCACTTCACACAACCTGAAAAACCTGCATGGAGCCTTGCTAAGCCTTGGCTTCCTTCCACAAACATATGTCCTGAGTCCCAATCAAACCACTACTCAAACTGTTTGACAAGCCCTAGGGGTGTCCATTTGGTTTCAATGGGCCAAGACAATGGGAATATGCAAGAGATAGGGCCGAAGATGTCAGGCCCAGCCCTGCATCCTGTCACACACGTCAGCAAAATTAACCAAATAAAAGCCCTGGCACTCAGCTCGTACCGGGAGCCGTTCCTCCAACCTTAGGAGGAGACCCTTCCCCCTTAGCCGGGCGGCTGGCTGAGGTAACGTATTGGGAACCCTTACCTGAGAGATGGGGTACGTGACTTCGCCTCCCAAACTGGCCTGGGATTCTGTGATCCTATGACTGTGTTAAAAGAAGTAAAGATTTACTGCTGCATCCAGTAATGGTTGTGGATAGCGAATAAAATCAGGTGGCTAAAAACTAGCTTGCCAAAAAAAACCTGGCGTCCTTCTGCACCAGCCACTCACCCTGCCTGAGCCCATTTATCCCCATTTACCAAGTAGCTCTATAAGCACTGATGGTGGCACAGGGTAGGAGACTACAGTGAGTGGCTGTTGTAGTGCCAGTTTATGCTAGATTAAGTTGAGGAAACTATGTTAAACATAATAGATTGCACGCATTAGAGTTACAGACCATGAGAAATTATTTCTATGGAGGAACTGGAAGGCTTGTGTTGACACCTGCATTCTAACACACCTGAAACATAAAGTGCCATCATGTTTAACAGCAACAAAATGGGAAAACATATGTAAGAAATAACAAGAGGTATCCTGTTCACCTGTTTTTGTTTCACAATATTTTCAGTAATTAAAAACATTTTTACAAGTCTTCCCACATGTATTAAAATCTTGGTTTATTCAGCACTATTAATTAAAAAGAAAGTGGTTCTTTATGTTGAAAATAATTAGGAATTGTTAGCACTTTCCAGGGTTTTAGCTAAAATACCCCAGGACTAAACTTCCTGTAACTGAGAAGTTCTGTAAAGGAATCAGCAAAGACAAGAACAAAGGAATTTTGAAACAACTGCATGCTTGACCATGGAATAGTCCCTATTCTTTGACCAATATTTTCACATCTCTATTTTAAATTAAGAACAAATCCAACAAAGACCTTCACTTTTTTTCCACTGCTTTTACTATTTTTCTGGAAACAGAGGCTATGCAAAAAAAAACTCAATAAAAAAAATGACAGTAAGGTTGTAACTCCAGTGCACAAAAGCCAAGAAATTTAAAGTTAGTCTGACATTCAATCCTTAAATCATGCGATTCCGCTTCTTTTTTAAAAAAAGCAACAATGCAAGTTAATGACAAGTTGTCAGCCCTAACTTTGAATTGCCAGAAGTTTGTCATTTGGTGTTTGTGTCACAACCTTAATGTTATTTAAATGTAGTTTTTAGTATCTATTATTTAAAAAGGTCTACTTTCCGACAGCAAAAAGCTTTGATGGAATAAACCTCAAAGTACGCTGTGGTGCCGGGATGCCACTTCATTAGAAGCAGTGCATAAAACATATGCTGTTGACAAATCTAATTCATTAGAGGTGAGATAGATGCACTTTAAAACAACTGGATGGCATCATTATCTACAGTTCCTTTTATAAATTATTCTTTTTTTCCTTTTTGACTGAACTTGTCAGTGTTCCCTTTCCAGGCTGTGAATGTTTTTGCCTTAAAATTCAATACTTTCAACATATTTGGACAAGTTAAATAAGTAGCGTATTTGCTGAAGCTGAAATCGTAAGCAGAAACATTCCCTCTGATTATCCCACCTACACTAACTAACAAGAAATAAAAATTAATCAACAATGTGCACGGGTTTCAGCTTTGTCAAACGTGAAATTTTAAAAAATTAGGAGGAAATCACAAAGTGCAAGAGAGCAACATTCTGGCAGCATTTTTGAAGCTATTCAGATGACTTGGATTTGATACTGAATTGAATTCTGCAAGAGAAAGGAAGATCAGGCACATCACAGAGCTGACAGCTAGCTGACATATTTAGTTATAAAAGGAAGAATTGCTAACTACATTACTCAGACTTTTAGGCAGAGACCAATATTGGTGTAGGAACTAAAGGCTATAGAAGGGTGCATAAATAAAGTTAAGCTGGTATTTGAAGCATGACCCATCAGAGTGCTGAATTCCTCGAGCAGCCTTCCAACAGATAAAAGACATATAACTAGTAAAAAAACTGATCAAACTCCATCTTAAAATACCACTGCCTGTGAGAACATGGAAATCTTTCTCCTCAGCCCGGTAAGAATGTAGTTCTTCTACCACTGGGATCTTCAAAACTCAAATCACAGTGCAGAAGCTTCACTGAATTGATGAAAGAATAAAGTGAAAAAGAATGCTTTTAGGAATAAATATAACACAAATTGTGGTTAAATTCCACTAATCACATATTCAGTAAAATTTTAAAGTATACTGTAGACAAGGACATTGGGGGGAAGAAAACCACGCCAAAGATTCTTAATCAAAGATTCTTCATGGAACATAATATTCCATTTAATTCCTTATAAAATGACTCCAATTTATCTATTAAAAAAATCCCAAATTTTTGCATAGACCCTATAATCATACTTCAGTATGTCAATACTCTAAAATATTTTGTAACAAATCAGCTGGATTAGCAAATAATTTTTACCTGTTCAAGAAAAGCCCATGTTTAGCACAAACTACCATCCTATATGCAGACACATGTACACATACACATTTCTAATTAGATGCAGCGTCTCAGATTAATTCTATATTGTCTCTTGGACATTTTGCTTAGAAAAAAAATTGGCATATGGGTAACTTAAATATGGAAACACCTCTGAAAATAATTCACCTGTTTTATGCCTCCACAGATTGCTGCAAATCACTTCCTGCAAGCCACTCTAAATGTTTAAACTAAAAACCTGCCATATTAATTTACCACATTTCAATCAGCATCTACCATTTACCTCTGAAGGTTTACAGCGTGCATGACCAATATGCTACACATGCACTTCTCCTAATTAGTCTCCCCATTAATCCTCATCCTGCTCTTCTTTCATTTTGTTCCCTCTCCTGCCATACTGTCTTTACAATCCCATGAGTGGAACAGTAATACTTCTTTAAGCCTTCTGACATTAAAACATGGGAAGAGTTAGCTGCAGATGGACAACAGTATCCAAAATCATTCTACTCACAACTTTTTAATTACTGAAAAGATCTGTATCCTATTGACTGCTGCCACTAGCAACTCTTCTTGAGGAGTGGTTTCTTAGGTTCTGCCCAGGGGGCTCCTGTTTACCTCTAAACTACAGGGAACTAGGACTCTGGGTACCTAAATTCTCCTCTGGTCTGCCTAATAACATTTTTGAGGATGCTGCTGGGAGTGGGGAAGCAGGAAGAGGAATGAAATAGGGCTGGCATCTGTAGACAATTTACACCTCTGTGGAAAAGTTCATAATGCCTTCCTGAAGAAAGCTTTCATGGTCCCCAACAGTTTGTGGAAAGATACTCTGTTCTGAATCAGGGATTTTAGTCCTGCTCTTACTTCAGCCCTTCCTGATGATCTTTACAAGCAGTAACATTGCTAACCACACAGCCCTTCTGTCAATAGTGGCACTCCAGATGGGAGGAACCGTTGACAGCAAAAACCTTCTACACTAATAAATGTCATTGCATCACTGGAAAAGTGGAAGAAAAGAGGGAGAGAACTTGTCTGTGCCATTGCTTCGAAGGAAGCCTTTTCTTCTTCTGTGCATAAGGGACTACAGAAGCACCCTGTCTGCAAAAGATCCAGCCACCTTTTTCCTGCAATCCTCAGGTTATTTTTCAGGAGGACCTCCAAGGGTACAGGTCACTAAAGGACATTGCTGTCTCTTCCCCTGAAACATTTCTTTCACAGCAAAGAGTAGAGTGGTATCACTGGATGGGAGAATGACTTATATGTCTTATGTCTGGCATGTCAAAGCCAAGCAGAACCGTGGTCACAGTAACAAAACCCCACTTCTCTTAATTCCCAAGTCCACAAGTGTGATGGGAAACAATGAGTCATGAAGCAACATTTCTCGTTCATCCAAATTAATTCTTCACAAGGTTCAGTGAGAAAAATAAAAATTATGGATGTTCAGCTTATTTTGTGTTGAAACAGATCTCACTGCCTATCAGAAGAGAAACCCACTTCATTATGGCAACAGGTTACTACATTAATATGATCTATTTTTTTTATTACTCTGACAGTTAATTCTGGTTTTACTCTTTGGTGAATGCTGTCTGCTTTTATGAGACAATGACTTCTGATAAAATAAAAAACTCCATAAAATACTATTGATGATATTGTTTTAGTACTGCATGCTCCTACTGCAGTCTTCACGAGACACCAAAGAGATGCTGATATCTCAGGGTAAGCTTGCCTCCCACCACAACCTGGAATTCTTAGGGATGGATGACAAACACAGCTGTAACAACACAAGATCTGCTGATGACCAGGGATTCACCTTAAAGGACAACTAAACAGTTGCAAGGATCCATTATGATACTCTGTTAACCTCACTTTCAAATGTAGGTCCAATACATCAGGGTTTTATATAACCTTCCAGTTACATATTGATAAAATAGATACAACAGTAACACACTGTTGGCTATTTTGATACTGTCTTGCTCTTGCTGCACCTTTGTTTATCTTCCCTGTTACAATTTATGCCGTATTTTCTCCTACTTCTCTTAGCATTCGTCTTTCTATCCAGAACTGTCTTCACCTTTTGCAAAGAAGAACCCACTCTGGAATATTCTGAGTACATACATTGCTACTTATCAACACACAATGATTAAGAAAAACATGTAATTTCTGCTACCATTACATTCATCATTCTGACTGTACTTACTTAGGGAAGAATAACGCACAACAGACAAAGAAAAAGCAGTCTAAAACACTGCCCAAAAATAAAGCATAAAGCAACAAACACAATCTGAATGATCGTACAGAGATTCTCAAAAAAAACCCCAAGGTGAAAGGACTTTGATGAAGTAAAATTTGCTGATCACACCAGAAGAGGTCTCCTATGTTCGAGAAAATATTAGAAGGTCAGTGGGGTAATTAGGTCAATTAAGTATTCCGGAGAGGTACAGTGGATTTAGGTCAGGGCAGGAGAACAGCAGCACAATTAAGAAAGAAGGTCCAAGCAGCCAGGGACCAACTCATGCCAGGCAAAACCAACTTGAACTGTATGTGGTAAGTATTAAGTGCAAAATGAAACCATTCCACTGTATTTTGTAAGAAAGAACAGAGAAAGAAAGAAAGAAATCCTCATTCCTAGGCATAAGTGACTGAAAGTGCACTAATGGAATGCAGTTCACTAATTTGTTAATGAGTAAACTCACACACAAAGCACATAGCTAGGAATCATTTACAGAAGAGTTAATGAAAAAATGCTGAACACCGTTACGTGTCCCTCAACAGTGATTCACTGACATCCACTAATGGAATTAGACAGTTGGCAGAAGGGCAGAGGAACGCAAGGAGAGAGAAGACAGGCTGAGCTTACAGCCATCAGAAAAATGGTTACATGGAAGAAACACGAATTACACCTCCTGAAATGACCATAAAGAAGGTCTTTTTAAATATAAGGACAAAGTTAGGACAAGTTAGGAGTTTACCCAATCAGTAAGGCTTGAAGAAAAGCATTTTCACAACACTCGTTCTGCCACTCCTATATTCCACCAGCTCACAGAAGAAACCTCAGGTACGTTTACAGAACGGCTACTCCAGCTCTATGGATTTCTACTGAGGTTGTATTATTTCCAGTTCTTGTAATCCCTTATCACTACAGAAGAAAATTTAAATTCCTTTACTGTTTGGAAAAAGCCAGAGCCAGTGCTTTGTGCTGAAGACAAGACTTACGAAATGGACTTAGAACAGGGAGGGCACAAAGCCAGATTTTCCTCCACTTGAAGGCAGCGTGGAGACACGTCATACTGTTTTAACTTTTATGACTGACATCTCAGTGTAGCTCCTGGTTCAGTGTTGGGGTTTTGGTGGTTTTTTGTTTTGCTTTGTTTTTATATACAGCTGTGGTTGCTAAATGCTTACCTAAAATTTGCCTGTGTGTGGTGGTTGAGCCCCAAGCAGCGGCCGAGCACCACACACTGCTCGCTCACTCCAGGAGGAGAAAGAGACAGAGCGTCCCTGGGGGTGGGATAGGGACAGTTACTGACAAAATCACAGTGAAAGGGGAACAATAATGGCAAATTACACTCACACCAGATGATAATGCAGAGAACCTCACAGACCAGATCATTACAGAGTGCTGCCTGATGCAAGGCCCAAGACAACCCCCAGCCATCCTCAGACTGCTCTGGAGGCACCAAACCCCTGCCCCTCCCCAACCAGCCCATTTTATGGGGCAGTGATGTCAGGTGGTGGGGTAACAGCCCACCTGGCTAACTCAGCTCCCCTGGGATAACTCATCTCACCTGTGCTGGCTGCTTAGGGAGGCTGACTCTGGTCTGGCCAGAACGAGGACACTATGGTAATGGGGTTTTTGTTTTGTCAAACAATACTGCTTAAACAAGTAAACACACGTTATGTTGAGGCAAGGGAAGAAAAAAGTTCTAATGAATATTTTCTTAAACTCTGAAGTTGTTCATCAGTCAACTGACAAACTTCTTTGTATGATGGAAAATATTTTAGGCACACAATGAAAATTGTTCTCCACTAGATAACATAAAACGTTCAGATGATGCTTCACAGCCAAAAAGATGTTTATGCATGGATTGTATCAACAGCACAATTACTGCTATAAATTACATATAATTTTCAACATTGAAAGTAAAAAGGCTAGTGAGGGACTTAAAGAGCAAAATAAAACCCCTCAAAAAATCCCCAAGTTGCAAATTGAAGGATAAAGTGGTGGAGGCTTGCAGAAACAGGCTGAGATTTAAGGACAAGGTTCAACAGTGATCACATGGATCACGGCAACACCAGTGAGGCCTGATAACGGCATATATTATGTGATGTAAATAGCTACCTATGTAAAAAGTGAATTTTCAAGGCAGTAATATAATTGTGTGTAGAACATAAAGAAAACAAAAAGGTAGAAATGTAGAATGTGGAACAAAAACGAAATTTCTGGTTTTGTCTCTCCGAGAAATAAGACCAAAAGTTTGGAAGTCTGAAGGAAATGCATACCTGAAATGCTGTAAGTAAACTGCTTTTGTGAAAGAGTAAAAGGAATACTTATTTCTCTGGCCTTGGTTTCTCAAAGAAGTGAGGATGTGGGAGCTGTACAGCCATTCTTGATAGCTACAATGTCTTTAGAAGTTTTCGAAGTGAAATACGATTTGTGTAGCACTGAAAAATCACTTTTGTGATTGTTATAAAAGCTGTCACGTGTCCTTTAGAAGATAAAGTGTAGAAGTGGACATCCATCTAAAAAACAGAGACAAATGGCCTAAATATATTTATAACAGTTTATAATACTGAGAACCTGAACCATGTTTTTGACAAACCCATTAAAAGGAAACCCAAGGTAGTGAAAAATATGCCAGTTGAAAAGACTGCTCCCTAGACCCATGAGACCTCATAATAACCCTTGTAAATAAGAATTAAAACATGCCTGGCTACTTTGATAAGATCACAACAAGAAAGGAAAAGAATAAAGTATTGTATAAAGTATTTTTATATAAAATATTATATAAAGCATTACATAAAGTATTTTAGCCTTATTATGAAAAATTAATAGAGCAGGTAAGTGAAATCAAACTTATCACAAATCACTAAAACGAAGGTAAAAACGTGTCCTCAATTTCCTAAAGCTACACCAAAATAACAATCTCTTTTAAAGTCCAGTGCTTGAGGTCTCGGTTACTTTGATTCCACATTGCTTATGTGCCTGAGACAAGGAAAAACAAACAAAAAGCCCTAGGAAATATTTAATTCTCAAAGGTAACAAATGGCCATGGTATGGGTATGCAACTTCTTCACTAGTAGCTGGTTTACAGTATTGTGTGCTGAAATTTATGGCACTGTATGCTGAAGACTTCTCCAGCATGTTGAGAGCCTTCTGAGCCCTGTGGCATAATGCTGTTACTTGGTAGCAATTAATGAGAATCAAATTGTTAACCATAATAAATATTAGTATTAAATTATTTCAGCTTTTCTGGGCTGAAATTAGTATTAAATTATTTCAGCTTTTCAATTTACCCAGAATTATTTATTCATATAGAATGTGTTCCTAGTTTCTAGAGAGGATAAATTTTTATCATTAAAAATATGTTTTGGGACAATAGATTGTGTGCTCTAAACTTCAGATTACACTTCCTAAAACACAGCTTTTTGATTTTCTGTACTCCAGTTACAAGATTTAAAATCAACACCTTTACAGTACTGACAATAGTGAAGGTATAAAGGTGCAACAGGTACAAAATAGAAAATGCAGTTTACTTCCACTGTCAATCAAGAAATGCAAGCAGTGAGTACAGCTGTCTAACACTGAATATTCAAGATGTTTATAGGTTTTAAAAGTGCCACTTATGTCAAAAGCTAACGACAGAGGTTGTTGATGGCTACTTCTTCATGCTTGCATACAAAAATATACCTGCAATCTTAGAAATCATGGAATCACCTAGGTTGGAAGAGACCCTTTAGATGATAGAGTCCAACCACAGAAGATGGGAAAAACTACAGTAAGCATTAAGGGTACCAGGGGACTTCACAAGCAGCAACGCAAGACTCATCTGAGCCCCAGCAGAACTACTTTCCCATTCTGGCACTTGGGAAACTCAGACAGGCTTAAAACCAACTGCCCAGTGTGCTGTCAAGTTTCAGCTTCGGTGGTTTCTCTTTTCTTTCCACAGGACTACCCATGGGTCCATAGCACTTAGTAGCTGAGTTCAAAGCATCGTTTCTATTGATCTAAGCCAACAGCTACTCAGCTCTTGTGAAAGTACTGCTGTTATGTATCTAAGTCCACAGGTGTTAAAAACAAAAACCGCTACCTGAATGAGTACAAAAATGTACTACCTCATAAGATTTTTTTTTCATAAGATTATTTTTATGGAAGGGGAGAGTAATATTCCATTCTCTAAGGAGGCAATTCAAGATTTTGTTTTGGTTTTGGTGAATCAGGATGTGTGCCTTCTGCTCTCCAAATATACGAAAGAGGAATAAAAAGGGAAAAGAGTTCTACAAAGCTGATTTTATTCATCACAAAGCACTAACAGATTTCTTGTGTGTTATCCACTCAGTGCATTAAGAGGACACAGGGATCGAGGCAAAAGTCACCTTTCAAGAACACCAGGGACCAAACTGAAGTTTCACGAGCAGTTATAAACTTGGCGTTTCTAGATTCGAGGTAGAGTGCTTGAGGTACCGTCTGAACGTTATTTAGACATTTCTGTGTGGCTTTGTAATTCAAAAAAACCACCCCAAAGACAGACCCCGAGCGCTGAGCCCCGTCATGAAGAGTCAGCACCAAGCTGGGGGGGGGGGGGGGGGGGGCAACACCAAAACAGGAGGCTCGATGGTGTGTCTGGGGCAGCGCCTGGCCATCGGCCCCGAGGAGCAGCCGGCACTTGGGAAGTTTCTCCGGGAGACAAGGAAAAGCGTACTGAGAGGATCAGGGATCCCGGGTGCCTTTTCTGGCCTGTTCCTGGGCGGGGGGGACACCACACAGCAACCTGCACCTACATCGAACTCCACCCGGCTCCTCCAGCGTCCTCTGCTCAGCGGGGTCTCTTCCGTCTTGCAGCACACACCCCTACCAGACCGCCTGCCAGTCCTTTTAACTCCGCCGAGCGACAGGAACCGCGTTTCAGAGACTTCCCGAGGCGGCGCCGGCGTGTTTCCCCGCTCGCCCTCCGCCACACGCCCCCACCCCTGAGGCCCCGGTTCCCCTCGGCCTGAGGGAAGACCACCCCTCCCCTCCCTTCCCCTGCTTTCCCCTCCTCTCCGGGCCCGCAGCACCGCTCCTGCCGGGGTCGCCTCAGAGGGTGGCCGGCGCTGCCCTCCCGCCGCGGGGGCGGGCACCCGCCAGCCACCGGGCCGCGATGCGCCGCCGCCTCCCCAGGAGCCTCGGCGCTGCGCGGTACCCCCGCCGAGGAGAGGAGGAGGAGGAGGAGGAGGCCGCCGCCACGGGGAGCCTGGCGCTTCATGGCGCCTGGTAGCGTCCCGCAGCCCCGTCCCGCTCGGCGCCGAGGCCCGGCCGCACGGTAAGGCGAGGGGAAGGGCAGCCCCGCCGGCGCCACTTACCCGGCCGGGCTCCCCCCGCCGCTCCGCGCCGACAGCCCCGGCGACCGCGGAGCGTCAGTGACAACGGCCCGGAACGGCCGCGTCGCCACATCCGGGGGCGGGGCGGGGCAGGGGGGGGATGGAAGGCGGGAACGCGTGAGAGAACAGCAGCGGGATGCGGCTCCCGGCTCGGCCCGGCGGGAGAGAAGGCGCCTGCCACGCGGTTCGCCCGGCCGCCCCCATGACCTGCGTACGTGAGAGCGGGCGGGAGGGTTTCCCGCCGCCGTGGAGGGGCCGGCAGTTCCGTCCCCGCAGCCACCGCCCGGGTCCGGCGGCCAGCAGCCGCGCCTCCATGGCGGGTTCCCCTGGGGCCTGCCCTGAGGGACGGCGGCTTCTCCTCGCGTGGGGTGGGGGGGCGCACCCCTGGCAGCGGCACAGGCGCTTGGGCGGGCTGCGCGGAGCCGGCCGGTGCGGGCCGCACTTCGGGGGTCTCAGGCTGCCGGGCAGTGTTTGCCTGACGGGTGGTTTCCCCCTTTTCCATCGGAAAACAGCCCGCAGGTGCTAGCGGGGGCCGTGCGAGCGCCGTTCCCTGGGTGTGTATTTCGCCTGGTAACCTTCTCTCTTCGTTTGTTTCCCTTCTTAACAGGCGGCGAGTGGGGCACAGAAACGGATCATTCAATTAACTGGATTTAGAAAGCAAGAGAAGAAGGAGCTGCTGGAATGGCTGGGCAGAATGGACTGTGTTTTTTTAGATAACAAGGTATTGTTGAGTAAAGTACCGGACTGGTTTAGGCAGAAGGAAGATGCCAGTCCTTAAAGTATAAGGGCTGCCTGGGGCTTTAGAGCTGTGTGTGAACAGCAGAGGAATTGAAACTTGTTTCCAGCCATACAAGTTGTGTTGTCTTGTTTTTTGTTTTACTAGACATACAGAAATTGTACACATCTTATAGCAAAAAAGCTGTGCAAGAGCGAAAAGTTCTTAGCTGCCTGTGCTGCTGGTAAGTAAAAGGGTTGCTCTCTGTAGACTCATAGCATAGGGCTGGAAAGGAGCCTCAGAATGTTTCTGTCTGCCTCTTAATTTTGTGAATGAACAGTCTTACAAACCCTCACTCTCCTCCTTCCATTAGCCTTGATTATTTTGCGTAGTAGTAAGTTCAAGTCCCCATTTGCTTCTTTCTGCTTTGGAATTTTTCCTGAATGATATTCCTGCCATCTTCCTTTATGCATTTGTTCCCCAACAGAAAGTTTTGCTATATGCTAGTTAGGTCGTATCCAGATGATATGGGCGCTCAAAAATGGACTGCTTGAAAGGCAGAGAGAATATGGACACCTCTAGTCAGCATGGGTGTTTGACACCCAAATTCACACGCAGCATTCACTGGTAGAGGTCACTGCCTGTAAGTTCCTGTTTGTGCAGCCAGAGAAAATTCCAGGCTGACGGAAGCCTTTGGGTTTTCCTCTTGCTTTTCTTTGACCTGATGTTGACATCCCATACAGAAGCAACTAGAATGCTTTTAGAATGAGAATTCTGTATTCTGAGATTTTCTTATAGAGGGGTTACCTGGAAGGATTTTATGATGAGTATGGAAAATCTTGGGGAGTTTAGGAGCTTTGACAATACCACTCTGTTAACTGGTTAAATCTGATCTTTATTTTTCCTTACCTCAGATCACACAAAAATGTTAAATTTAAGAGATAACAGACAGAAACAATTAACTCTACATATTTGGGTTTAGGGATGCAAGTAAAGTTCTTGATTTCATATTTTACCTACATGGCATATTAGCAGGCATTGTTAAATTTAAGGGGTAACAGACAGAAACAGCTAACTATATCTTGGGGTTTAAAGATACAAGTGAAGTTCTTGATTTCATATTTTACCTATGTGCCATATTAGCAGGCATTTTCAGTCCTCTATTGCTGCTAGAATTTAGTGGTGTGTGAATACATGTATGGATGGTTCCTTATACTGATGTTAAACTATGATTGCACTCTAATAAAGAAAGAAATAGACCCAAAGTATTCATGGGAGACACACTATTAAAATGCAGATAGATTTGTGGCATAGCACTCCATTTAAATTATTGTAAACCTTCGAGTTAATGTTTTCTTGTTTCTCAGGATTTAAAAAGTCTGGAGATGTTTTCTTGAACTGAGTGGAAAGGGTACACGTACTGCCTGTGTGGCAGTGCAAAACTGTCACACTTCTGTACTTCAAAAATCTTCCCCAATCCCAATTTTTAATCCTGGAAGAGTTGCTGGTTTTGCATAGTTTCTGCTCTTGGCATTGATGGCAGAGAGAGTGTGTTTGTTCCTACTGCAGTTTTCCCCAAGCAAATGTAAAAGGCCGCGTCTAAACCCATTTAGAACTGCCTAGAGGTGAACAGGAGTGCTAATGAGGATGCCAGTCTTCATGGACTTCCTAGCTGACCGAAGTTTTGAGGTGGAAACTTTGAAATGGCAGTGATTTTAACATCCAGGTTGTGCACAGCATACCTTTTCCAGTCGTAAGTCTACTGGTACCTATGCTAGGTTATGTAGAAGTACCATCTGTGCTCCTGCACTGAGACATTTTGCCAGTCAACCCTGCTGTTCTGTGAAACCAATTAGGTTCACACAATTCAACTCAATTTCTCTTACAGTATCTTCTGTAGGTAGTGTTTCAATACAGGAGCAGGGTACTAACCACGGCTCTTGACCTGAACCTGTAAGAAGAGAGAGAGAGACAGAGAAAAAGGGGAAGATCATTACATACAGTATCAAAAGCGTACATGCGGAAGATGAAAGCGGAGAGGCGGAGGAGGTGGAGCCAAGGGATGAGAGAAAAGGATGTGAAAAGAAGAAAGGGGAAAGACAAAAGTCTAAACCCGTATCCCCCTAATATTGGTATTCACTGCACTCACAGTGCAAGTAATGTTAAGACAGTATAAAAGAAGCAGCTTACGTGCTACAAACCTCTGTTCCTCTTGTTTAATTTGTGGTGGTAAAACATTTCTTCATTTTATTGCGTTTTAGTACGTTGGTAAAATGATGTGTCAAATGATATTAAAAACAAAGAGTTAAGCAAGGTTCAGTGGGAGTCTGGGGAACGGAATCTGGGAGGCTGAAAAACTCCCATTTCCAGATCTTTGAGGAGATAGGCAAGTGTTTTGTCTAGGGAGGTTAAAAAGGTACTTCATCGTTAAAATAAAACGATCCATTTTCAGTGGCATTGTGAGATATCTTGATTCTGAAGTGTGAAGAGGGAGAGAAGTCTTGTAGTAGGAAGAAGTTTTTAAAATGGTACTTGTAATTCCAGCTTTTATTTGCACAAGAAAGGTTGAAGTTAATTTTATGTTAGATCTTCAGTTGATTGCCATTTGTCTGCACAGAAAAAAAATCTTTTGTGGTTGACAGTTCATTTGCTTTTTAGGAAAGTGGATACTAACTAAGGAGTACATAATTAATAGTGTCGAAAGTGGCAGATGGCTTGATGAAACAACGTACGAATGGGGATATGAGATTGAAAAAGACACCCATTATTCACCTCAAATGCAATCTGCACCTAAAAGATGGCGCGAGGAACTGACACGCTCTAGTGCTCCAGGGGCCTTCCACAGATGGAAAGTTGTCCTCCCTGTTAAGGAAGGTGATAAACGAATGGCGTCTATTGTAAGGTAGGAGGATATGTCTTAAAGCTTAAATAATGAGTGGTGGAACACTTAATCTATGGGTGAATATGTTTTTATTCTTCTGTCCCAGTTAATTTGGTCCATTAAAACCTCCAGCTCTTCAAATTCTGAATTGTTTTCATTAATATCCTGCTCTGCTCTTATAATAAAAAGACCTTAAATCTGGTATTGCTGCTTTTCTTTCTTTCTTTCTTTTAGTATAGTGTCAAAATAACACACATTTGCATATGTTTGCATCTTAAGTAAGCAAGTTACATGGGCTTACATCTTTTATGAGTAATCATCTGATTTGTGTGGATGTTACATTCAAATAGTAGCTGCTGCAGGATACGTTATTTCACTCGTGTGGGTGACCTGAGCCATCTCTGAAATGTGTGTTAGTGATCCAGGACACCCTGTGACTGACCTACACAGGTTTATGTGTCACATCTATGCAACAGTTCTTGTAGTTCTGAGGACGTAATTGGAACTGTAACAGATGTTTCTGATTTGATGTAAGTACAGATGTTTCAGAAGTATACAAAAAAAACCAGAAAGGGAAAACAACTCACCTGCAAGAGTTCTGGGATGACTTTTTTTCCCGTACTCTTCCTGCACATTTTGATTCCATGGTTTATATCCTACATTGAATCACACATAGAGCATGTTAATTAATGTTTGTTTCTGGTACAGTAAAAAGAAACATCCTCTGACACTTCTAGAGCTTTATGCTCACTTCTGGTGCAGATTCTGCCTGCCTCTCCTCCTCTGTTGAAATCCCAGTTAGGAATATTTCTCAGGTCTGGGTGTGCCACAGATGCACAGACATGAAGGGAAGTACAGTTTGGTGGGTCACTGCCCAGGGCTGCGTGCTGCATGGCAGAACACCTCTCAGCAGTACATAAAGACAGTAAGGTACTGCTGAGGTTACTACCTTCTGAATTTGCGACTGAAGACATTGTAAGGGTGCTGTTTCCTTGGTCATGTGTAAGAGTTTACTGTCTGCTGTCACACAGGAGAGTGAACTCATCCTGCTGCACTTGTGAAAAGCGCTGTTTCTTTTTCCTAAAAACCACTTATGTGGATACTTATGATAAAACTGTTGAAACACTATCTTGTACAGCTCTCCAATAGAAATAACCTTTAACAGCACCTACATCAGCAAGACAGGAGAACAGGCAGTTTTATGTAAGGAATCTCTTCTTCCAGCCTATTAACAGTACATCAACATGGGGATCCCTTTACTCAGCCAGAAAACACTGAAAGGTAGATGTTTTTTCTTTCCAGCAAGTACTGTTTTCAGTTCCAAAAGCCACTGTAGCTTTGGGGAAATACTGATTTTCCTCTAACATTTACAACTCTACCTTTTTTTTTCCCCCTTCCTGTGCTTTTCCTGCTTTTATTTCTTTGCTGTTGTGGATGGGTGGGTGAGATCAGCATAATTTTGTTTTTTCATATTTGGATTATGAAAAAAAAAACCCAACACCCAACCATGTATATCTATTTATATCCAACCCCAACTATATATATCCAGCACGTCAGAACTTATTTCTTCCACCACCTTTTTATTTTCTTACCCTTTTCTAAAAGGTAGGAATAGATGCAACAGTACAACTCCAAAAATTGGCCTTGGGGAACCTCTTATGTGCAATAGTGCATCTGACAGATGCATCTGTCTTCTGTGTATGATACTGGACAGCACTAAATGATGTAAATGATTCCAAAACCAAAAGTGTATTTGCATTATGTTCAGTTCAGAAAAGTGGTGAACTGCTTCAACATTTGCTCATAAACCACTTTATTGTAAAAAATAATTGTCACTGTGAGGGACTGCAATGTATTCTAGCTGCTGTCATCAAACTTGATCTCTGAAAAAAGTGTGTGGGCCAAGTTTTCCATCAGGTATGTAGGTGGTGTACATTGATTTACATTAATAGTGCTAAATCGTGGAAAAAAAGATGTTAAGTGGGTTCTTTACTTTTCTGAAGCCTATCAAGCACACTTTTATCCTGATGAAAGTTGGGTTATTTCATGCATCTAGCACACTTACTCTCTTACACTTGTATGCTTGCAGTTTGTAAAGGATCACAGTGTAGGTTTAGGCAGTACTAATATAATGCAGTACATACATCTTTCCAAATGTGTTTGTTTAGAGTTCTTCAAGCTGGAAAGGCAACCATATGTTCATCTCAAAAGGCAGAATGCGATATAACCCATATATTCATCAGAAATAACTTTTTTCCTATGGAAAACAAAAGATGTCTCTCTGAAGCTCGATACTACCCTTTGCAATATCTAGGAGACTACCTTTTTGAGGTAAGTAAATTTTTAAAAGTATCTAAAATTAATTTTTCATTGTCATTGTTAGCAATTTGTCAGGTTTTTTGATTACTGTGGGTGTGGCATTAATAATAGAGGGCACTCTGATCAGCCTGAATGTCTTGTAATTTGATTAAAGGTAGTGTTCTGATTCCAGGACTGCTTATCAAAGAGAAGAGAAGGCTCTTGAATGTATATGGAGGGGGAGAGTGCAAAGAGGACAGAGCCAAGCAGTTTGCAGTGGTGCTGTTCTGACAGGATGAGGCAGTGGGCATGAACTGAAGCACAGGAATTTCAGTCTGAAAGTCAGAAAATGTTTTTGGGTTTTTGTGTTGCGCTGGGTTTTTTGTTTTTACTGTAGAGGTGATGGAGCACTGGAACAGGTTGCACAAAATGTCCATGAAGTCTCCTTCCTTGGTGATATAAAAAGCTCTCCAGGCATGGTCCTGGCAACTGGCTCTAAGTTGCCTGCCTTGGGCCAGGGTTTTGGACCAGAGGAGTTAAAGAAATCCCTTCTAACTCCAACTAAGTATTTCTTCTTCCTCTTCATGTTCTTCTTTGGCTCCTGCTTCATGCTGTGATTACAGGAAAAATTAATTAAATTAAAATTCAGTGTGAAGTTCCAGTGTAGATGTCCATCAACTAAATATTCACAAAATAGCAAGAAAAAATATTTTTCATTGATAATCTCTTTATTTTGTTGTGGATTTCAAATGTGTCTATCTATCTGACAGTTTATGTATGTGAATCTCTATGTTAATGAGTTTGGCACACACCATTAAGCTGTACAGTTCATGCTTCAAAATCAATGCAATCACTTCTTTGGTCAACTGACATAAATTCTGCCTTTTCTCCTAATGTTATGTTAGGTTATTTTGTTAGGATTCAAATCCTTCACTCAAAATCAGTTTGCTTGCATCCATGAAGGACTGCTAGAAACTGGTGGTTGCAGCATGAATTTTGTATGGGAATCATATACTAGGCTGAGGAAATTAATTTAGACTATTTCTGTGCTAGGATTCTAATATAAGTTAGTCACCAAAACTGTATTCAGTTTTTAATCAGTGCACTGAGCTTGATGCTACAAGAAGTATTATTTCCTAAAATAGGAAATTGTAGCAGTATGAGCTGTATGAGCTGCTATCTGGGCATGCCTTTAACTCTGTTACTGTAGAAAGGTCATTCCATACTTGTAAGGAAAACTAAATTAAATTAATTTGAACTAAAGGGTTCTGTAAGCAACCAGCAACCTTGTGAGAACAGATTAGCATGCTGAGAGGACTTGTTAAGAATGTCTCGTATACCAACATTTTATATCCTTCAGTGCTGCTCCATTTGTAGAACTCATCCTTGGAGTCAGAAGAGATGTAATTCTCTGCATTTCAGAAAACATGGGTCCTCACAGCTCAAATCACGAGATGCTCACTGGTGAAGAACTAGATTCAGCATGGTCTCTTTGCATCTTAGAAAAATCTGTTGCTATTCACAGCCACTTCTTTCTCTTCTGCTAGTCAGTTGTTGAGAATGCAAGCTCTGTGTTTCTTGGTTTGTAGAAGAGGATTCTTGTCGTGGTTTCACCCCAGCTGAGAGCCGAGATCCATGCAGCTGCCTGCTCTTTAAAGGAAAAGAGGAGAGGGAGAAATGTGTGTGTGGGGGTGAGGGAAGGGAAGGGAAAAAGTAGGGGCAAATAACAACCCAAAACCGAGAAACTTCAGTTCCAATCACTTCTGAAGCGGCTCGAACCCCTTCATAGGCGGCCAGTATTTCCTTTTCTGTTGGAGTATAATTGGCCTCAGAGCCTTTGTAGGCCCGACTCCAAAACCCCAGCGGTCGACCTCGAGTCTCCCCTTGTGCTTTCTGCCAGAGACTCCAGGTAGGGCCATTCTCCCCAGCTGCAGTGTAAAGCACATTTTTAACATCTGTCCCTGTCCGGACAGGCCCAAGGGCCACTGCATGGACTATCTTGTGTTTGATCTGCTCAAAGGCCTGCTGCTGCTCAGGGCCCCACTGGAAATCATTCTTCTTCCCAGTTACGTGGTAAAGTGGGCTCACAATGAGACTGCAGTTTGGGACATGCATTCGCCAAAAACCCATAAACACAAGCTTTCTTAGGTGTTCCTTTTTGTTGCTTGGTGGAGACATAGCTGCTATTTTATTGACAATGTCCATTGGGATCTGACGCCGTCCATCCTGCCATTTTATTCCTAAAAACTGGATTTCTTGTGTAGGCCCATTGACTTTACTTTGTTTTATAGCAAATCCAGCTTCTAAAAGGATTTGAATTATCCTTTTTCCTTTCTCAAATACTTCCTCTGCTGTATTGCCCCATACTATGATGTCATCAATATACTGCAGGTGCTCTGGGGCTTCACCCTTTTCCAGTGTAGTCTGGATTAGTCCGTGGCAGATGGTGGGGCTGTGTTTCCACCCCTGGGGCAGACGATTCCACGTGTATTGGATGCCCCTCCAGGTGAAAGCAAACTGTGGCCTGCACTCTGGTGCCAGTGGTATTGAAAAGAAAGCATTTGCAATGTCAATTGTGGCGTACCACTTGGCTGCCTTTGATTCCAGTTCATACTGCAGTTCCAGCATGTCCGGTACAGCAGCACTCATACCTGGAGTGACTTCATTTAGGCCACGATAATCCGCTGTCAGCCTCCACTCTCCATCGGACTTCCACACTGGCCATATGGGACTGTTAAAGGGTGAGCGGGTTCGGCTGATCACTCCCTGACTCTCCAGCTGACGAATCAGCTTATGGATGGGGATCAGGGAGTCTCGGTCAGTGCGGTATTGTCTCCTGTGCACTGTTGTTGTAGCAATTGGCACTTGCTGTTCTTCGACCTTCAACAACCCCACAATAGAAGGATCCTCTGAGAGTCCAGGCAAGGCACACAATTGTTCAGTTTCTTCTGTCTCCAAAGCAGCTATTCCAAAAGCCCACCGGTACCCTTTTGGGTCTTTAAAATACCCTCTACGGAGATAATCCATACCTAAAATGCCAGTCAAATGGGGTGTTTCTCCCAGTTCTTCCCAGTTAGGCTCACCTCAGCCTCTAACACAGTCAATTGTTGGGATCCCCCTGTCACTCCAGAAATGCTGACAGGTTCTCTCCCAACATGATTCGATGGCATTAGCGTACACTGGGCACCAGTATCCACCAGAGCCTTGTACTCTTGTGGGTCTGACGTGCCAGGCCATCGGATCCACACAGTCCAATAAACACGGTTATCCCTCTCCTCCACCTGGCTGGATGCAGGGCCCCTCTGTTGTTGCTGATTGTATTGGCTGTTCACTGGTGCAGCGTTCTTCCTGGCAGAATCGCGTTGTGCGATTCTTTTACCTCGCAGCTCATTTACTCGTGCTTGAAGGGCTGAGGTGGGCTGCATACCCCACTTCATCATGTCCTCACGCAGGTAAAACCACAGCATGTCTCATGGTGTGTACCTTCTGTATCCTCCCTTCTGGGACGATGGACGCTTTCTCCCAGTAGCTGGAACATTACTCCATACGGGTTGGGAGTTGCACACATTGTTGTCAAGCCGTTTGACCAGTTTCTCTACTGCTGCAATCACAGAGAGGGAAACATTGTCCTGATAATTCTGGAGTCAGCAGGACACGTCATACACGATTGGTGGATCTGCATCATCCCAGTCCATTGATGCCAGTGCATTGGTGTGCCCTGCTGGTGCACTTCGTACAACCTTACACCACATATCTGGGGTGCATAGGACCTCATCAGGATCAGAGGGAAGCTGTGAGTTGTCCAGATCATAATAAATTATCTCCCATACAGCTAATTCTCTCAGGTGCTGGACAGCTGTCTCTATGCTGTTACACTTGGGTGACTGACATGTAATATATTCCTTTATGGGATACCTTTCCTGCACACTTGACAGTAGTTGCCTCCAGAGGCTGAGGATTTCTGGCCTTTTCCCAATTGCCATGTCAATGCCTCCTTCCCTAGCTAGGGATCCCAACTGCTTGGCCTCCCTGCCATCTAATTCCGGACTATTGGCCCCGTGATCCCAGCATCGGAGCAGCCAAGTGATGATGTGCTCACCTGGGCGGCGGCTGAAATCTTTTCGAACCTCATGCAGGTCGCTCAGGGCCAGGGATTGTGTGACAACAACCGCTGGTTGTGCCTCATCCTGACATGCTCGAGATGGCCCCGATTCATCATCATCGTCATCATCCTTCACTACACAAACTGATTTCTTTGTGTGTTTCCTCTTTTGTACGGCAGCAACAGACACTGGTGTGGGTTGGTTTTCTGGATCATCGTCAGTGTCCGCTGTAGGGATTGCAGTAGCTGCAGCGTCGGTTGGAAAGGTTGCAATATCACAGAATCACAACTTTGGAAGAGACCTTTGAAGATCATCAAGTCCAACCATTCCCATCCTATGCTAAACCAGATCCCTAAGTACCTCATCAACCCTTTTTTTGAACACATCCAGGGAAGGTGACCTCCCTAGACCTACTGGCCACATTTCCAGCCACATTTACCGTCACAGGTGTTGCAGTAGCCACAGTGCTAGTCATGGGAGTTGCAGTAGCCTCAGTGCTAGTCACAGTGGTTGCAATAGCTGCAGGGCCAATAGGGGTTGCAGCAGCTACGGTCTCTGCTGGTCTCTTTTCTTTCCTTTCCCTCTGACAGTGCTGCCTGCTATGAAGCAGTGTTTGGTAATAGTGGCCAGGGCCCAGCACAGTGCAGTAAGGTGTGCATCTCTGGGAAACCTACAGCAATTTCTTTTCAGATATGCAGTCACTTTATCAGGGTCCTGTAGCTGTTCAGGGGTGCAGTTCCAAACCATCGGGCGTGAGAAAAAGTGCCTAGGTACTTGCCCATACTCTGCCACATGCCCTGCCACTCGTGATTATCCAGCTTCAGAGAAAGCTCTTGAGTGGTATTCATAAACCTGTGCTTAATATATAACAAAAACTGAACCATGTTCACCAAACCTACCAACAGCAAAATGCTAGTTTGAATATCCCAGGGATATTGAAGATTTTCAAAAACTGTTCCCAGAGCTGTTGTATTTAGCCCAAAGGAAAAGAACGCAGTGTAGTTATTTCTTTCTGTACTCCCACCATACCAGCTGCTGTTATTAACCCCTCCCTGTCCAAAGAATAGACTGGGCAACAAAATCTCATACAAGTCCCAGCACAAGCTCATGGTCATCAATATTATTGTATCATAGACTGATATCATAAAATACACTAAAATGAAGTACGGGAACAAAAACAGGAGTCGCAGCCCCGAGATGGTAAAAAATCCTGCCAGGATTGCACACAGCATACAGTGGTTTTGCTGCCACATCTGTGACCACAGCCTCGTGAATAAATACCAGAGTATTGTGACCAGAGACTGCTTAAACAACTAGTGCTTATCACAACTTTGTCTTAATTACAATCAGGTCAGGGTCAGATCTACCTTTATCCCAACCTTTTGTGTCCCACCTTGGGTGCCAAAATAGACTGTGGTGGATTCACCCCAGCTGAGAGCTGAGATCCATGCAGCTGCCTGCTCTTTAAAGGAAAAGAGGAGAGGGAGAGGTGGGGGTGGAGTGGTGGTGGGGGAAGGGAAGGGAAAAGGAAGGGGCAAATAACAACCCAAAACCAAGAAACCAAAAACTCATGGGTTGGGATAAGGATAGTTTACTAGAATAGCAGAAAGATAAAATATAACAATGCTAACAGGCTGTACGCTCCAGTGAGAAACTGCACTGTGTATCACCAGTCTCATATAGTTTGCTATAAAGTCCTGTTGTTATATCTATTTTTCTGCTATCCCAGTAAACTCCTTATTCCAACCAGCCAGGTTTTGGTTCCTTGGGTTTTCTTCTCCCTCCCTTTCCCTCTCCCTCTTAAAGAACAAGCAGCTGTATGGTGCCTGGCTCTCAGTGGGGGCAAAACCACAACATCTTTCTATTTAAATATCTGTCCTTAAAATCTCAACCTTGTAACTCCATTGTTGAAATACTCTGGGACATTGTCATTAATGACTGGATCCTTCAAGGTGTCAAATCTATTGGTGGAAGATATTAATGCATGTGCTTAGGGAGCAAGTCTCAGAGACTTAAATGCTTTGTTGGATGCGTGCTGGAATTCATAGCTTTGCCCAGGTGGTACTATAAATTGTTTGAATTGAAGTATTTTTGTAAGTATGTTGAAAATACTGTGAGGAAGGTGCTATAAGAAGACCAGTTGATGCATTAGAGTTCAATTATTGCTGACTCATCAAACGTATTTGGAGCTCTTAAGTTACCAAAAGTACTTAAAGCTACTCTGTAATGTGCAACAAACTCTGTCTTAGTTTAGAAATGTAGTTACAGACGTGCCAAATACTTTTGGTTTGAATTGTACATTTAAGGGAAATCTGAAAACAGGTGAAATGTGCAATGTTTGATACTTTATCTTAAAAGCTTAGGAGTATGAACAGTTCCTGCCTTCCATCTTATCACTGCACGTGCTAGTGTAGCCTTATTTTTGCCTACTCTTGCTTCCCATGTTTCCCATACTTGATCCACCCACCAGATTTTGGTGTTTAAATCAGAAGTAAATCTACCCCAAGGCTTCTACACCTGCTCTCCCCAGAAATGGCTGTGGGTACTGTGTCCAGGAGGATTAAGATCACTTCACCTGTGTCTGCATTCTTAACTTGTGACACCACAGGAGAAAGCCTTTTTTGTGGTTACATGTGTGTTTGCCTAAAACAAATAGGTTGGTTTATTTTTGGTCTGTATATGTTTGGTGAGTAGCATGAATTGAAACTCTTCTTGAAACGTGTTGCTCTCAGGTCCTGAAATAACTTCTAATTTTCAGTTGCAGTTATTTTTACAAACAAAAATTACCTAGTAGCTGTGCTGGGACTCTTTTCAGAATGAGTTGGAAACCAGTTTGAGAAGTGCTTGGTTGTTCTCTGTGATGGAGAAAGAGCTGGAAATAATGGGTGGACATAGTGAATAAAATGCTGAAAAATAACAAGCTTCTGGTAGGCAAGAGCTT
The DNA here is from genome assembly GCF_964237585.1 of Gallinula chloropus. Lineage (NCBI taxonomy): Eukaryota > Metazoa > Chordata > Aves > Gruiformes > Rallidae > Gallinula > Gallinula chloropus. The sequence continues at coordinate 1,924,677 of NC_140089.1, read as the reverse complement.
GCTTATAGGCAAGAACTGAAAAAAGATTTCATTGTAGCAATCCTTATAAAATAAATTCATGGTCATAGTCAAATTGGTGTACTTTTTTTGACTAGTTGAAAAGGTGTGGACTTTAGTTTTAGTTTTTGAAAAGTCCAAGTTGAGAATAGATGATGGAAACATGGCTTTTGTTAGAGCCGCAGGGGTTGCATCAGAGTTGAGGAAGGTTGATTATGGGGAGGTTTACATTTGTATGCTGTAGCATCCTGCAGCATCAGTGGTTTGTTTCCAAACCACTAGTTGTTTATCTGGCACATGATGTAGAACACTTACATGGCCATGCATGTGCACAGAAGGGTTTACAATAGAATATATAGAAACACTGAGTGTATAAAAGCTGTTTTAGAGCATTAGCTTTAAAACTTAAAAAGTGCTGTTTTTTTTTCCTCTGCAGAGTGCAATAGAAAATACTGAAGATGTCCAAATTAACTGTTTCCTACCTGCAGAAGAAACTGACCAAATCATGTCTAACATGCAGCTTGCTGAAATGAAAAAAGCTATTATAAAACACATGTATTTTGCTGTGGTAAGTAGCAGCAGGTTCATGCTTAATGCAAAATGTGTATCATTAAACTTACCTTTCATTACAGGACTGAGCTAGGAAGGAGATCCTTCAAAACAGTACTAATGCCTTTTAATGTGTATAGTTTAATAATTGTTTACTATTAGCTAAAATATAATTTAGTAGTGGTAATTGGTGGACATGGGTGTGTGTCAGACATGGCAGACTACTTGAAATCTTGGCATAATTCACGAGATAACTAGTAGCTAATGCTGAACAAAATGGCATTGGATTGCAGCCTTTTTGTAACTTCCCTGTCTAGCTGAATTGCACAATCACATTTTTAAAACTATTCATATCTCAGAGCACGTATTTTGTTGATTCATATAAATGTTTTAATATTACAAGTAAAAAAAAATAGAGCTAAATGCATTAATTTGTTTTAATGTTGTCACATCAAATCCTGATAAATATACCACATTAGAAATTAAAACCCATTATTTCATATCTAGGAAAAAAAAGGTAATTACTCTGAGTTGGGATATATTTTCTGTAAGTTACACATAAGTGATGCACAAGTGGTGTGTGTTTTTGTAGGAGCTTGCTTACATAAAACACTATCACTTTGAAACTGCAAAATCAGGTCTTTGTACATTAATATAGGTTCTTAGTAGCAAAAGAATTAGGATTTTTAAGTCCTTGATGTACACAATGTTTAAACACAAGAGAAACAAATAGAAAACTCATGCTGCTTAAATCCCTTCAACTTCAAATGCTACATCTTTTATCAGTGTTTTTTTATCAAGACTATACCCTCCAGACCTCTAAAAAATGAATGTCTTTGACTTTTCATGTATACTGCACACAAGCACACTTCTTACCAGGTTATCTTTCCCTCAAACTAATATGTAGCTATGTGCAGAGGGAGTAATGATAATCTTGAAGACAATCTGTCCTAAAAGGCTTTTTGGTAACATGTATTAGTAAGATACTTTAACACTAGGTCATTATTAAATACAGCAGTAGTAGCAATACATTTTTGCACCTACTGTGCCATATCTTCACATCATAGGTAACTTGAAAGAGTAATCCTGAGTTTGCATTTTGGCATAGAAAAGCTGACACCAATGTTTCTTTAATCTGGCTAAGTGGACCAAATCTAGAAAAAATTGTCCTTTACATAGCAACCACATAAACAAGAAACAGAGAGCAACAGAAAAAAATGTGTAGGAAAATTGACTATTATTTTGTTTTTGGGTCACTAATCCTCTATTTCATAATGATGCCATCCAAATATCAAAAAGTTAAATAAATTGCTATGGTCAGTGTTTTCCTTGAACTGTTTAACAAAACTTTACATTTTGTGGGGTTTATACAGTATTTATTGAATATGTTCATTAGTATCCAGCAAGCAGGTTGACTTTATCCTGTTTTACAGGCTGCTAAGCAGAAGTTTGCTCCAAAAGACGAGCTGAATAGATGCATTCCAGAGGTAAGGCTTCTCACAAAGAGGGCATGTTGCATATATGGAGTTCTATTATAAAGACAGGCATGCATGCTTTTGTTGTGAAATTAAGATATCAAGGAAACATTTAAAACTATTAATGTTATCCCAAAACCTATTAAAGTTACTAAGGGATTAAAGAGTACTGGAGTATTCCTGAATTTTGTTTGTTCCTGCAATGCTTTCATTACTGTCCCCTGTATTAGCAAAAAAAATCTCTTTAATCCTACTGGTTAGCAGGAGTTCACCTGTTAAGAAAAGGAGAAGGAGCAAAGATGTTCTAATGTGGTTTAGAACATCTTAAATTATTGAAGCACTGTATTTTTGCAGGAGAAATATGGAGAAAGTATATGCAACTTGCTGCAGTGCTCGTATGTTTTTGCTAGTAGGGGCAGATTTTACCTAAAGGTTGTGTCAGTGTACAAAGAAAACATTGTTCTACTTACATTACGAGCCTTAAAGATAGTTGTGCAGGTTTCAGGGTGTACTGAAGCACAAATTGCAGGTAGAATGCATTGTTTTCCAGTCTTGTGTTCCAAATTACTTGGACTTAATTTATTTTCTTTGTACTATTTAGTTTAATTTCATAAAACCATAGAATGCTTTGGGTTGGAAGGGACCTCAAAAATCACCTAGTTCTAACCCCCTGCTATGGGCAGGGACACCCTCACCAGACCAGGTGGCCCAAAGCCCCATCCAACCCAGCCTTGAACCCCTCCAAGGATCCAGGGGCTTCCACAGCCTCTCTGGGCACCCTGTGCCAGGGCCTCACCCCCCTCAGAGTGAAGAATTCCTTCCCAACATCTAAGCTAACCCTGCCCTCTGTCAGCTCGAAGCCATCGCCCCGAGTCCTGTCCCTGTCCTCCCTGGTGACCAGCCCCTCTCCCACATTCCTGTAGGACCCTTTAAGTGTTGGTAGGCTGCAATTAGGTCTCCTTGGAGCCTTCTCCTCTCCAGGCTGAACAATTCCAGCTCTCCCAGCCTGGCTTCACAGGAGAGGTGCTCCAGCCCCCGGGGTCATCTCTGAGGCCTCCTCTGGACTCACTCCAACATCTCCATGTCTTTTCTGTTCTGGAAACCCCAGAGCCGGACACAGCACTGCAGAGGGGTCTCATGAGACCGGAGCAGAGGGGCAGAATCCCCTCGCTCGACCTGCTGGTCCTGCTGTTCTTGTTGCAGCCCTGGACATGGGAAGCCTTTAACTTTTTCCTTTTTCTATATATAATATGAAGAATAAATCTTTAAGAAACACTGAAGCATTTGCTCTTAGTACTTAAAAAGCATTATACATAGTAGGTTTGATCTACTCTATAGAGTAACTCGTGTTATTTAAAAGTTAAAATAGGAAACACTTAAAGGGTATCTATTAGCTTCCTGTATTTTTCAGTAGCTGAAGATTTGGTACCTTTATGAGCCATACTAAATATAAATGAGGTCCCAGTCTGACAAAATGAGTTCTCAGCCTTCACCAAAAATCTCCCCTTACCTGATTTCTTTCTATTGACACAGTAAGAGAGGGGGGAGAATAAATATCTTTAATACTTGAGCAGAAAAATGCCTTTGGCATTGTCCAGCAGTACCATTAAATAGACAAAACGCTGTGTGCTTTTCTGTTACTGAACAGATTAGCACTGAAGCTTAAATGTTGATGTTTAGTTCATTGAGTTTATGGAAAAGAAGCCTTTTGCTTTGGTACCACATGTAAGATGAAATTGTTATTCTCTGCTCTTCATGTAATTTTTTTGTTTGGGAGTTTTAAGCTTAATTCTAATACTTCTGTTATGTGTGACCTGCCATGGTCTTTCATTGCTTTGTGGAGTATCTGTTGCTAGCTATTGCATCTGATATCAGACTTTTATAGACAGCATATTTTATAGCTTTTAAAACCAGCTCCAATCAACATTTCCAATAACACTAGTGAAGCAAAATGAAAGCTATGAACAAAACAGATTAGGACTATGTACTCTGTTCAGTCATCTCAGTTTACATCTGCTAGGAAGGCTTTATTCAGCAAGTGTTCTGATTTCTATAATTTTCCCTAAAATATCTATTTCTGTTCTCAGCTTCCTCTTCCACACTACACAATATAAAACAGAACTTACTGTCTTGTCTGTGGACCTTCATTGTTTTATTTGTTTCTGCTCAGAGTTCTAATTGTACCTGCAGTGCTTCACAAGAAACTGCTGGTTCCTCGTATGTGAGCCAGTGCAGCTTTGTACAGCTTATAGAATATTTCTCCTGAAACTGAAAAATGTTCATCACCTTGGTTTCCTGTCGTCCTTCCTTACCCCTTACAAATAATCTGAAAACTGGTTCTTCACTTCCTTGTTATCTTGAATGTAATGGAGAAGGCCTTACACTCCCCAAACAGATTTGTGTCAGTTTACTTTCCAAACAATGCACCGTGTCCCTGTTTCCTCTAGTGTCAGAATTTTCAAGAGATAAAAGTTCAAATCACAATATAGGGACCCTGCTTTGGCAGGGGGGTGGACTCAATGATCTCTGGAGGTCCCTTCCAACCCCTACAACTCTGTGGAGCTGTGAGATATAAAGATGGATGCTGGTGCGATCACTAGAGGAGGGCCAGTAGTGACATCCTTGTTTTTGCACATCTTAAATCCAGTCACCAGAGAAGTTGTTCTTTGACTGCCACTAAACACTTTGAGGTTGTTCTTTAGATGTGCTGCTTGCACAAGTGTGAATGTAACCATTACTTCCTAAGGAAACAAAGTGAGAATTTTAATAGTGCATGTATGAATGAGGAAATGGAAATAAATGTGAGTTGCAAATGCCAGATGTGCAAAGGCTTAATTAAAAGAAACTTGGCTAGAGAAGCTGCTTTACTTATTGTTAACATTGACAAAGGCAGACATAAAGAATCTAAGAAATGGAGTATTTCCAGAACACATAAGTATACAGTGCTAAGGTGAAGCTCCTTCACTGAAAGCTGTGTTTCAACTATTAATTATAATTTTTCAGAAAGTGGGGTTTTTTTCAGGTTTGACCTGAGCTCTTAAAGATTGTAGTTTATTACTGAAATATTTTTCAAAACTTACCTTGCCAATAGCATTGTAGCCCATCCACCTCATAACCACAATTGTACTCAAAGTCTGTGTTAATGTAAGTTATAAGCTATTTTTAAAACAACTGGTAGGATGTCTTGAGTAGCTATATCTAACATACATTAGGAGCCAGTTTTTTGGCAGAGATCATAACGTCTACAAGTTGTGAAGGACTAAAGTAATAACAAATTTATGTACTGCTTAAATTCCCAGCAGTCCCATCTGTGATCTCCCTTGGCTCCTTTTCTCAGTTTCACTCCCTATCCCAGTTTCTTTGAGTTTCCCAAAGCATCAGGCAGCGCGGTTAATCAAAATACCAGTATGGCTGTCAGTGGTATGTGCATCCTAGCTCTAACTTGGGACTGGGCTAGAGGAGTGGTGTAAATAGCAATGTAGTTCAGAGTTTAGTAAACTCAAAGGGAAGCAGAAGACCTATAAACTGTGGAAACAGGGTCTGGGATCATGGGATGAATATAAGGATGTTGCCAGGGCCTGCAGGGATGCAACTAGGAGGGCTAAAGCCTGCTTAGAAATTAAGCTGGCAAGGGACATAAAAGATAATAAAAAGAGTTTTTTCAGGTATGTGAATAGTAAAAGGATAACCAGGGATAATGTAGGTCCCTTGTTAAATGAGGCGGGTATCTTGGTAATGGGAGATGATGAGAAGGTGGAGATACTGAATGCCTTCTTTGCCTCGGTCTTTACTCCGAAGGCTTCTCGGGACCCACAGATACCAGACGAAAGTAGCAGTGGTTGGGGAATGAACGGCTCACCTCTAGTTGAGGTAGGGGTAGTCCAGGAGCGACTCAAAGGATTGGATGCACACAAATCCATGGGTCCAGATGGGATACACCCACGTGTGCTGAGAGAACTGGCGGAGGTGATTGCGGAGCCACTCTCTATCATCTTCAATAGGTCCTGGACTACAGGAGAAGTGCCTGAAGATTGGAGAATAGCCAATGTCACTCCAGTCTTTAAAAAAGGCAAGAAGGAGGATCCCAGTAACTACAGGCCAGTCAGCCTCACTTCTGTCCCTGGAAAGGTGATGGAACAGTTTGTTTTGGATGCCATCTCCAAACAACTGGAAGAGAAGAAGGTTATGAGGAGTAGTCAGCATGGATTCACCAAGGGGAAATCGTGCTCGACCAATCTCATAGCCTTCTATGATGTCATCACCAACTGGGTGGACGGAGGGAGAGCAGTGGATGTCGTCTACCTTGACTTTAGCAAAGCTTTCGATACTGTCTCCCACGACATCCTGATAGAGAAGCTGAGGGAACAAGGGTTAGATGAGTGGACAGTGAGGTGGGTCGAGAACTGGCTGTCGGACCGGGCTCAGAGGGTCGTGATCAGTGGAGTAGAATCTGAATGGAGGCCTGTGACTAGCGGTGTTCCCCAGGGCTCGGTGTTGGGTCCAGTCCTGTTTAATATCTTCATTGACGATCTTGATGAGGGTATAGCATCCACCCTCAGCAAGTACACTGATGATACAAAGCTGGGAGGATTGGCTGACACGCAGGAACACTGCGCTGCCATCCAGCGAGACCTTGACAGGCTGGAGAGCTGGGCTGGGAGAAACCAGATGAGGTTCAACAAGAGCAAGTGTAAAGTCTTGCACCTGGGGAGGAACAACCGACTGTATCAGTACAGGCTGGGGGATGACCTGCTGGAAAGGAGCTCTGTGGAGAAGGACCTGGGGGTCCTGGTTGATGACAGGTTGGCTATGAGCCAGCAGTGCGCACTGGTGGCGAAGAGAGCCAATGGGATCCTGGGATGCATCAGGAAGAGTATGTCCAGCAGGTCGAAGGAAGTGATGCTCCCCCTCTACTCTGCGTTGGTCAGGCCCCACCTGGAGTACTGTGTCCAGTTCTGGGCTCCATGGTATAAAAAAGACAGGGATCTCCTGGAGAGAGTCCAGAGAAGGGCCACGAAGATGATTAAGGGCCTGGAACATCTCCCATATGAGGAAAGGCTGAGTAAGCTGGGTCTGTTCAGCCTGGAGAAAAGAAGGCTTAGGGGAGACCTAATTAGTGTTTATAAATATCTTAGACTTGGGACGCAGGGGGATTTGGCCAGCCCCTTTTCAGTGGTCTGTGGGGACAGGACCAGGGGCAATGGCTGTAAGCTGGAGCATAGGAAGTTCCGCACCAACATGCGGAAGAACTTTTTCCCAGTGAGGGTGACGGAGCAGTGGAATGGGCTGCCCAGGGAGGTGGTTGAGTCTCCTTCTCTGGAGATATTCAAGTCTCGTCTGGATGCCTATCTGTGTAATATGAGATAGGGAGCCTGCTTTGGCAGGGGGGTTGGACCCGATGATCTCTTGAGGTCCCTTCCAACCCCTAAGATTCTGTGATTCTGTGATTCTGTGATCTTCTATACCTCTTTTGTGTCATTAATCTGGAATAAAAGTTTGGGAAGCTAAACCAGACAATAACAGGGAAATTGTGGGGCAGATACAGCATTTCATGAAAGCCATTAGATCCTTTTGGGTCCTCTGAAAGCTTCCAAATGTAAGTGTTTTGCTGTCATGAGTGGCAGAGAGTAAGAAGGAAGCCCTGTGCCATTAAGAAGATCTTCAGAGCGTTGAAATCCACTGGGATCAATACCTGTGCCATCTGTAGCATTAGCTGCTTCTCTGACATGCTAGATGGGAATAGGAGAACTGAGGAGATAAGAGTTCCATGGTTTATGGTTTTATAATGTGTACTCGTAAATGATGTATTTCACGATTTTACATTTTTCTCTAATTTTTTTAAGCTGTTCAGTAGTACAGATTATCTTACTGCTCCAGTCATGTAGTGTGAGTACTCTGCACTTTAGGAAATATTAACACTCCTTTACGTACCTTTCTGGAATAAATTACAGGCAAGTTATTGAGTGTGTGAATTGTAATTTGTTTTCTAAAAGGGCCGATGCATTCATATCTTCTTGTAGGTTTTAGAAGGTGCTTCTCTTACTACCTTTTCAATGGAAGCCAAGTTCAGTAAGAGTGAAGGCCTTTCAGGATGGCAGCAGCTTATTGGATCAGGCAATAAATAATACTTCTAGTTCAATTTATAATCTTCTCCACCTTGTATTACATTGCCAACATTCTACTTAGAGATTTCCTGTTACATTTCTTTAATTAAACAGTTCTTTTGCTTAACAAAGATATCTCATCCCTAGGTTGAAAAAGCTGATGGGTCCACATGGCGTTTACTGGAAGGATTAGCAGAAGAGTGTTTCTTTTCTGATGTAATCACAAAACTTGCTGCTGCTGAGAAGTACTTAACACCTCCCGTGCAACTACTTCATTCTGTTACAGAATATGTCCTGTCGGTGAGAGATGAAAGCTAAAAGTATTACCAATGTTAAAGCAAGAAATGGAATGATTATGACCTTCACTGCTGTCATTGCATTTGGTGCTTTTAGTGATGTGTTCACCCTCCATTTTGTGTTCATCAATGTGTTTTTGCTAAAAATGGAATAATGTAATACTTTGTTGGAATAAGGATTGGGTTTTTTTTTTAAAGTTGTTATTTATTTACAAGCCATATGGATGTAGAGCTCTAAATATGGAGGAATTGTCCCAGATTTCTTTTGCTACTGCTTTTAGAAACAGCACCTCTGTGACTTTTTGTTTTTAAACCTCGTAGGTCGCAGGTATAGAGCTCAGTTGAGAGGAAGGCTTGTTCTAAGCAGTGGTATGTTCAGCTGGGATACCACACTAGAGCAAGATCTCCCTTTTTCTTCCCTCCCCTCCCCCCCTCCCCCCCTTTTTTTTTCTTTGCTAAACTAAATATTGCTGCTTGCAGTTATGCATTAAATAACTTCACTGATTAATTTTGGTCACTTAGGGTTGTAAGGAATACAGAAAATGTATGAACTGATGGTTGTGGATCTTTGGTCTGTATGGAGCCAATATTAGTTTCTCATTTTATTACAGGAAAATACTGATGCAGTGGTTTTTGCTAAATTTCAAGATATTTTGTATGTTGTTCTCCAATGTGATCCTCCTTGGAAGTCCCCATCTATGGTAGATTACTACTTGGATCTTTTTCAGTGCCCTACCTGTAAGAAAGGCACATGGTCCTTTATAGAGATGATTCTAAGGTAAGAAAGTTTAATGATGTGTGGGATGCAATAGCTGTTACGCTATTCATACTCAGAGTGGGGAGAAGAGTTGGAATTCTGTTGTACCAAAGTCACAGTTTCACTAGAGCAAGTTAACTGCATGTGAAGGTCTAGAATTGTGACAGAGATTTGGACCATTCACTTTATTTTGCAGTCAGCATTTGCTCACAGGCAGAGGGGTGTTTTTGGGTGGGAAAAATGAATGTTTTGTTATCCTCCTCCCTTTTCTTAGAAAATTAAGCTTTCTATTAGTTAAAATACTCTGGTTAGTGTGGCTCCTTAAATTTTAAATGTTTGGCTACAGCTGAGTTAGAGATAAGTCTGTGATTGTACATCTGTAGTCTTGAAGAGCCTTGAATCGCTGTACTGGAATCACTGTAATTGATATTTAATACTTTTTGTTATGAACAAGTCACATGCAATGGAAGAGAATTTGTCATTTAGTTATTTTATCTTTTACTTCTTACTAGCAGGATGTGACTAAAAAATGATTGCATACCTGGTGGGTGGGGTTTTTTGTATAGTCTTTCCAATACTCAAAATTCTAGCCAAAAAAAAAGTGTGGTTTTAACTTCAAACTTGTCCCCATGATGTTAGACAGCAGTTAGGCTTGATCACAAATTTTAGTCCTGTCAAATGGTATGTGTGAACTCTTTTATCTGAAATGAGGTTTATAGGCTTTAATATTAGAAGACTTCCTTGCAAATGGGAGGGTTTTTAAGAAGTTCTGTTAAATTCAGCAACCATACAGTAGCTTGAGTAGAGACAGAAAAATTAAGTACAGTTAAACAATTCAGTTTACAAAATCTTAATATACAACACAAAGCCCCAGCTGCAAATAATATTTTGGTGGGGAGCTTTAAATCCAGAAAGTTGTGCTTCAAAATGATGAATACTGCTGGGGAGAAAGGTATTTCCTTGTCAAAACTGTGAAAAGTCAAAGCTGACTCTTTTGCTCATAGATCAGACTATGATTTCTGTCATACAAATGGATTTTTTGGTGTTTATTTTTCAGGTCTTGCCTTTATTGCAAACCCATTTGTCATGCAATCCCAGTTTCAGGGAGAGAAGATGAACAGAGGCTAGTTCACAAAGCACTATTGAAGTTTTTCCTTGATTTAGTAAAAGCTGAGGTAGAGTTTCTGACAAAAAGGTGAGGTTTATAGGATAATACTTTCTTATTACTTTTTTACAATGTCACATGTATTTCTGTATATACAGCAGGTTGTAGACTGATTTTTGTATAAAATACTGCTCTACAGAGATGCAGTTGTTTAGCATTTCCTTTTACATTTCCCAAATCCTTTATTATTATTGTAATTTATATTGGAGATTTTCCTGATTGTGTTTTAAGGTCTCTAACTTTTCACAGCCTATTATTTTACTAAATTACATGGTTCATTAAGCATTTAATTTTGCTCATAAAGTTGTATTTTTAGCTTTGCAATGCTTCAGTATTCATTCCTTAGGTTAGACAAGCAGCATTTTCAATTTTTTTCTTTTTTGTTTTTTTTTAAATTTGGTTAACTGCTATCTTTTGCTAGGGAGACAATTATCTTAGTTTATGACGTATAGAAAATGTCTTGGTTTTGCTCTGCCTTTGTTAAGGCAGCCTTATCTTTCTGTAATGTCAGCATGACATTAGAATTCCTTCAGTCTGGCTGTGTCATCATTATTTTACTTATTATTCATCAGAAATTGTGTCTGATCATTCCATGCTTAAAAATTGCCAAACCTTTGTGCATTTTGACAGAAGACGAGGTTTCTGTCTGGTAGCTATAGTAATCAAAGTGGCATGAAGATTTAGTTCTTTTACTTTCTCTTTTTTGGGTTTTTTTCCTTTTTACAGTTTGGTTGAAGGGGCAAGTTCACAGCACCAGCGAGTCGTGCCACAGACAGTTCTTCTGAAGACCTTTTGGCTGGGAAGTGAAACCTCAGTGCTTTTTACCAAACACGTAAATATTCTAGCAGATTGGGTCATACTTTCCCAGAGAGAATTGAAGAGGAAAAATGATGTGAGTATGAATTTTATACTTAAAATAGTGTAGACCGACATATTTTTTTTTTAAAGGCATTCCTTTGTTCGTTCCTTTGTGAGGAATTATATGTAAGTATCACAGCTGCTTGTTATAGCTGCCTTTTGTTGTGAAGCATGCTGGTTTTTGCTCCACTAAAGGAAATGAATTGATCCATAAGATTCTCATATTGATCTGCAGAGAAGAAACGAGTCATGAGTAGCTTGTTGGCTACGTTCAGATGTTCACATGCCCTTACCAGCAGGTATTACTGTAGTCATTAGGGACACCAGCTTAACACATCCTGTCAAACAATAAGGTGTAACGAAAGAGGTGATTATCTTATTTGACAGTGGTTGTATTCAGGACATGTTGGAAGGAGAAAGCTAACAAAACTAATAGTTTTTTGCAGGTTTTCAACAGATATGCATTATTTTATTTTAATAAATGCCCCAGTTTTCTTCCCAAGTCATTTCATTTAGTATCTTCCCTAGGTCTTTTCATAAAAATGGAATTGAAGGCAACTTAATTGCTGTTCTGTGACCCGATGACCAGCAGGACATTGACCTGAAAGATACTGAGTGTCCTCTGTATCACCTCTTTCTTTTCAGAAGGTAGAGGCCTTGTAAAACATCTTTGACTTCCAGATTCTCACATAAAATACAAACTTACTGCTGTCTCTGCGTTCTCTTTTAAATTATTGTGAAAGCACAGCATAAATAGGTACTTCATTCACTTTTTCAATACAATAACAGAACAACAATAGAAAATGAAGTATTCCAGAGAAAAAAGCACTTTTGGTATAATACCTAGTAGTTCTTCATGATGTTAAGAAAGCAGAAAGATTAAACATAATGAGAGCTTCACTCATCTTACCTAGCCAGACCTCCTACCTTTTTTGAGGGCTATCAAAGCAAGACATTCTGATACAGTGCTGCCTTTTATCCTTGGTCAAGATATTAAAAAGAGTGCCTAAAATTAGGCTTCTATACCCATATTTGTATTTAAACAACCTACCTTTTCAAAGCCACCGAGCACCAAGCAGGCTTGCATTCAGTTGGTGTCAGTGGCCATTCTGTTTCTTTGGAAAATGAGACTGCTTTCATAGGTTTCCTGGTGTTGAATCTGCAGTTTTAAGTGTAGGCACCATTCTTTTGACAAATTCCAGCACTGTAAGCCATACATACCTTTTTTCAGAAACTGTTCTTTGCATAAGCAGAATAATCACTTGTGTCAGAGAGAGTGTAGTACATATATGAAAAATAAACTTAAAAGAGGGAATAAAACATAACATAAAACAGGGAGGGCCCTACCTCTTGTTTAGATTCTGTTTTCTTTGTATGCATGCATATAAGAATTGTACTTTCAGCACAAACCCCAGATGCCTATTGCTTTCCCACTTTGATCTCATGCACGGTAACGTACAATATCCCTGCAGATAAGAATTCTATCCTTAAAAAGCAGCTTATTGCTTCATAATATCTGTAGTGTTGTATGTTCTTTCTTACAGCCTTATTCTTTAACTTCATATTTATGTATTGCATTTTCTTTGCCCCTGCTTTTTTCCCCCCCAAAAAAAATAAGCTCTAGAACATGTTTTTCCATTTAAAACTTGTCATTATTCCTTGTGCACTCTCAATTTTGTTATGCCAAAACTTGTTATAATGATTTTTCCATATATTCAGAGACTCCATTTAAAATTCCATGACATAATTGAAAAGGTCTTTCAGAAAGCCAAAGCACAAACCCTCCCCACCTGCACATGCATCACCTGAGTTTTCTTCTTTTTTTATTGTTGATGCATAAATAAACCCACAATATTTCCATGTCATTAAATAAAGCATTTTGGGTACATAATTTTCCTTTCTGGCTTCAGTTTAAGGGTGCAAGTCATTGTTACCACTTTGGGTTTTTAACAAGCATTTGCTTAAGAGCCAGGAATGACATAAGACCATTCAGAAGCCTAAATGAAAGGAGTGACTTTGAGTAGTCTTACTATCTGCATGGGCACATAAATTGTTTTACAGCCCAGTGTAAAGGAGTTACCATGTGTCCCATCTTATACAAGTGTTAGCTCATGGGAAGAAACAAACATGGCAATTGTGGTAAACCAAACTTTCATGCAATTCTACAGTGAAATTGTCTGAAAATGAAAACAAATTAGGGTTTTTTTGGAGGAGGAGGAGGGCAGGGGCTAACATGTTCTTTCCCAAGAGGTAAAGCCATTTTTTGTTTGTTTTTTGAGAATCAGATTATCTTTTTTGTGATTCAAAGAGAATGCAACCAGTGAGCAATAGAGTAGAGGGAAAATTGCTCTATAGATTTCCTCTCTTCTGGTGCTGATTTGTTGGTGGGGATATTTGTGTCTGCAAAAAGAACAATTATAGTATTCTAAAAAAGATCCATGCTGAAATTCTGAAGTTACTGGTTTCCTTGGCTTACATACTCTGAAGGTATTCCACCTTCCAGGCCTGGTATAACCTACACCAGGGAAAAACAAATGGAAAGAACAAAGAGCTTAAGTTACATAGAAGATTGCATTTGCTTTCTTGTGTTAGGTAGAATTTACTTTATCTTGAAAGTACCAGAATAAAAGCAGAGACAAGAATGTAGATGTCCCTGCCCATCATGGTGTTAATCTGCTGGCACAACTTGGTGCAGTAAAACTGATACACTACCCTTGCAGTTAAAAGCACACTACCAAAGAACATGAAAGCTTTTCCATCACTTGAGTTCATCAAATCAATATTGAATATAATTTTAATATAAATCACATGTACGATTTCTTCCGTTATTTAAATAGGTTTGATGCAGAAACATCTGCACAGGGCTCCTTGAATGAAGGCTGTTAATTCAGGTTTAGAATTTACAGAGGAAAATAGCTTATAACACTTTGAGTAGCTTTGAGCTATTGCTTGGCTTTTCACAATGTCACCAGTGGTATCACATGTTAGAAGCATTAACTCCATTTTTCAGTTGTACCATCTTGCATATTTCTGTTCTGTTTTCTTCCTTATTTAAGGTATAATTTCTTTACATGATATAAATTTGTACAACTAAATCTGTCACTTTCCAGTAGCTTCCTTGGAAGTATTTTTTATGCACTTTTTGAAATACTGGGTACCCCTAAAAACACTTGTATCACAGAAAAAGGACCAACTCTAATATAACTCTGTAATTCAAAGTTTAAAAGTTGAAATGGATTTTCCTGCGACAAAGAAAAGTTCTTAGAGAAAACTTCCAAGTGTACTAAAACACAACATGAAACTTGTGTCACTGTGTAGCACTGTGCTTGACTTGGCAAAACATGAGATGGAACAACAATGCAGGGTGTTTCCTAGGCTGGCGGACATCAGTTGTACTGTGTCTGTGACCTTTGTATGCCAACACAGTCAACAGCCTCTTCCCACTTCAATGCTTTTTCTCAGTGAGGTAGCTTTGATACACAACAATGAGGACAAGGAAGAGAGTTCTGAAAAAAGTTTCCTCTGGATATTACTGTAAGTGCTGTGCACGCTGCAGCAGACTGACCCCAGCTGACAGGCAAGTCCCCATCCAGCCTCTCGGTCCCCCATCCTGCAGCAGGATGGGAGAGGGAACCAGAAGGGCAAAAAATACAAAACTCCTGGGTTGAGATGAAGAGATCTAATAAGTGAAGCAGGTAAGCAAAGCAAGGAATTCATCCACTGCTTCCCTTTGGCAGGCAGATGTCCAGCTGCTTCACAGAAAGCAGGGCTCCATCACACGTGGCAGTTACTTAAACGCCATAACCCCAAATGTCCCACTTCCTCCTCCTCTCCCCAGCTTGTATTGCTGAGCATGGTGTTTATATGGCACAGACCACCTCAGTCTGGATGAGCTGTCCCAGCCATGTCCCCTCCCAGTTCCTGCAAGCCCCCAGCCCACTTGCTGATGAGGCAGAGTGGGTAAAAGAAAAAAGGCCTTGAAGCAGTAGTCAGAACATCTCCATGTTACCTGTGCTGTTTGAGGGACAAACTCAAACCACAGGCTGCTACAAGGAGAATTAACTCCAGTCCAGACAGACCTGCTAGACTTGGGTTTAGTAGTATAATAGTAGCATAATACTGTAGTTCTAGTATTTTTTTCAGTATAATTTGAGATACTACATTTTTTAGTACATTATCTTTAGGAATTTTAAAAATAGATTATCAGGAGGGGAAGAGGGAGAGACTTGAGTAGTTCATTATAAACCTACAAAGCTCATGTTCTTTGCCAATTTATAAAGAATTTGTTAAAACTAAATCAGATTTAAGTTTGATTAAAGCTTGGAGTAGTAAACGACAGAATCCAAATTAGTGGTTTCTGATTGTTCTCAATTTTTGTTAATTAAAGGCTTGTGTTTCAATGACCAGTAATCACACCATTATCTAAATGGCAGTGTAAACAAACCCCTCTCATTTAACTAAGTTTTTACTTCATCTAAAATTGCATTTGTTAATAAAACAGCAGTTCATGTCACTTATACAGATAACTTGTTTTTTCATATCCAGGAATAAGAGTTCTGGTACAGTGTTCTGGAGATTGCTTTTCTGAGTCTATGGAGTGGTGGAGGTGGCTCTTTTCTATTGCTTTTTCACTGATTAATATACTGCATTCACTTAGCTTTGCAAGGCTTTATTCTCATAGCCTAAAATATTGCTGCTGAAACTGTTATTAATTTGTTGATATTTTCCTCTTTATGTTTGGCAATACAAAAACATATCTGAAAAAACACAGCTTTAAACCATCCATGGAGCTGTAAAGCAGTAGAAGAGACTTTTTAAGATTTAGCCACTTGAGTTTGATAGTAGAATCTATTTATGTGCACAGTGTTGTTTTGCCATGCGTGGTAGCAATTCCCATTTTTAATGGAAATGCTTCTTCTTTCCGTTTTTAATATTCCAGATGTTTTCATCACTGTGTTTGCATTGTTTGGGGATTGAAAATGAAAGTGTTTTTAAGATGTTAATATTTAAAGATTTTTAGAACAGATGATACTTTTAGTATCCTGAGTGTTTCCCTCTCATTTCTAGCATTGAACCATTTATTTCAGACTTCTAAGGAGAAGCTCTTGGTTTGTACTCCCCTTGCTTGACCAAAATGTCCACCCAGCCTTACACCCACTGGCAGTGTCTGGGTTGTCATGGTGGGTGTGCAGAGATACTCAGCTGAGCAAACCTAGTCACAGCTGGTGTATCAGCCACGTTTACTGTGCTGCTACCTGTCTGGCTGCAAAACATCATTAATACTTGCAGTATTAACAGCCATTATTTCAATCTGTGCCTCAAGGTCAGCTTTTGTTCCTCCTTGCTTTTCTTGAAAATATTTCATAGATGAAGGAATAGAAGCTCCTGATTTAGAAACAAGAATGTAAATACTCGTGCTTTACATCTGTATATACATCAGATTGCCTCTATACGTCCTGGTTCCTGTCACTTACCTCCCTTAAAATTGTGCTTATTTGCTGCATTTGTGTTATATATTTCCTGCAAAGAACTATTGATGGAATTAAATTATTCACTCAGTATTTTGCTTTGGGGTCCAATGATAAAAGAGGTATGCATACTTAAGGGAAATTTAAATGCATTTCAGATGTTTTAAATTAGTTCTTCAGTTTCTGTTCCTGAATCCTCAGAAGACAGTGAGTAATGTAGCTTTTAAAATATTTAAATTTAGGTGGGGGGGGAAAAAAAATCATGTTGTTGACATGCCATATCAGTGTTCCCAGGATTTTTTTTATTATGAGATCCCACAGCTCATCTACAATGAAGTATTATGATCACAGAATCCCAGCCTGGTCTGGGTTGGAAGGGACCCCAGGGATCACAGAGCTCCAACCCCCTGCCACAGGCAGGGACACCAACCTCCAGGCCTGGAGCTACACAAGGTTGCCCAGGGCCCCAGCCAACCTGGCCTTGAACACCCCCAGGGACAGGGCACCCACCCCCTCTCTGGGCAGCCCCTTCCAGCCCCTCACCACTCTCTCTGCAGAGAACTTCCCCCCAGTCTCTCCTCTCCCCCTTCCCTCCTCCAGCTTCACTCCAGCCCCCTTGTCCTGCCAGTCTCTGCCCTTTAACAAGCCCATTCCCCTCCTGTTCCTGGGGTCCCTTCAGGGACGGGGAGGCTGCAGTGAGGTCCCCCCACAGCCTTCTCTTCTCTAAGCTCTTTGCTATGATACAGTAAAGCAAAAGCCAGGCCAAATCAGGTAGATCCTAGCAGAGTAGGAGGGAGTGGGGCAGGATGTGATCTCAGAGATCATGTGCCTCACAGATTTTCCCTGCCCAGTTCTTAAAACCCTTCCTTGGTGGAGATTATGCTGCCTCCCCACACAGTGTTTATTTGTAGTTGAGTTTATTCCTTTCCTTCTGAATGACAAGTAAGTCTGTTAACTGTAGGGACAGTATTTATGTAGGTTTTCAGCAAATTACTTTGTAATCTTTTTATAATAAATCTCATCTGTGTCACAGTCTCTGTTGCTCTTATATATGTCTGTTTGATTTATTGATGAAGCTCAAACTGTTTCAGTCTTTGGTGCTTTCCAGCTCCTGGGGGAATCCTATTAAATTATTTTAAGCCAACCTTGAACGTATTTTGTTCTCAAAGGAATATCAGGCAAACCACTGACTGTGGTATGAGAGCACAACAAAAGACAGTAAACTTTTTCTTCCTTTAAGTAATTCCTTAAAATTTCAAGCTGACAAATAAGTACATGTTCAGTTCAATTTCCCTCTTACCCATAACTGTCTGTTTTAAAATACTCTGTCTCTTTCACCAGAGCACAGTGTTTGTCTGGCACTCTAGTGTAGAGCCTTAAGTAGGTGTCTTTGGGAAGATTAATTTCCTTTGATCCCACAGTGGTGCACATATTCTTCCAAGTTGTGCTTTCAAAACTGACATGAAAATAGTGAATTTTTTATGCTTGTACATCTGGTCAGAGGAACAACTTCGGAGTTGTTGCATGAAGTATTTCTAGGTGGCAGAGGAAGTTACTGAGTAGGAAAATCTGACTTTCCTTTGCACAGGCCAACTCAGACTCTAGAAGCAGCACTTTATGCAGCCAGTGCTGATGAAGTGCTCACATGGGTGAGCAGAAAATGCTCGTGTATCTCATGGTACTTCTGGGTAACACGTTAAACTGCTGTATATTGTCTTGATGCTTCCTGAAGAAAACACACTTCGGCTTTTTTCTCTACATGTCTAGGTACAGAGGAGAAAAAGGTAAGGCCAATACCCTTAATAATGGTCTAAGTTTGTGGCTGCTAGTCTCTCTGGAGCTTTTGGTAGCAGAAAAAAATTTCCTGATCCCAGAGAGTGGCTGCCAAAGGTGGTTTTTTTCTGTGCCAGAAAGTAACACCTTGCACCCTTTCCCCTTTTGGCACAGACGCAGAGGGTTAATCACAAAACTGGCTTTAATTTCATGATGAAATCTTTAGGAGAAGAGAATCCAAATAGAGTTGGGATAACCCTGTAATTGTCAAGTGAAACAGAAGGCTAACTAGAGTTAAGTGCAGGATTTGAAATCTTAGACTTAAACAGAAATTATTTTAAGAAGAAATCACACTTTGTACTTGTAAGCTTTGACCCCATTTTGCATGTTGGTTTAGACAGTGTGTTTTCAAATAACTTGTATTTCTCCAGTGCCAAATCTTAGTGGATGTGATACCAATGGAATATTAATTTTATTGACCTGGCCAAAGCCAACAGTTGGCTTTTGAACAGGAAAAGAAAAGCCCTTGAAGCAGTGGTGTGGTAACATGGCAGGCTTTTATCTGAAGAAGTTCTCCAGTGTAATCAGTGGTAAATTATTGGTGTGAGTTTCTTAAGACAGACAATAGATAAAACTTTAATTTTCTTTTTAAATCCATTTAGGCTTTTCATCGTGAAGTAGCTGGTCTATTAAATGCCATTCTGGGAACTATAGTGGAATATTGGATTGTCTCAAGTTTGTTTATGGACAGAAATACTTTTCATCAAGTAGCTGATGACTTGGCACGATACATTGCCATTTCATGTGATGGTGAGTATTTGAAATGTCTCCCAAAGTCTTGGTTTTTTGCCTTCTTTTGCAGCTGTGCAGTCTTACAGTGTGATGTGTATATATGCAGGAAAGTGTGTGCATGTGTCTGTCAGTCTGTCCCAAGCATAGACCAGGTAGAACAGGCTTTCCTATTAAAATGCCTGTAAGTAAATCTCAATTTGGTGTTAATGCAAAAGCAAGACTACACACTGTGATGGAAAAAAATGTGGTGGAAGCTCTCTTGTTGGCTTAGGAAGAGCTTTAAGTATGTGAGAGTAAGCCATAACTTCAGAGAGCTAATTGGAGGTGCCATAGCTCTGGCCAATTCTCAAACAGAATTTTTCACTCCACAAACTGGATCTTATTTGCTGAAGACACTTCAGCCATAAGACCCAGAGCTATGCTGAACTCCTGACTCATACAAACTTCAAATAAAAAATTTCACTGTCTTATTCCAAACCCTTACAGGAATTTATTTTAGGGGTGGGGGAAAACTCCATCTGGTCCCATGCGTCGTTATTGTTCCTCTTCATTGATTAGACTAGATAAAGAGAAATTTAATGACTCAAATGAACTGTTGTCATTAACATGGAATAACAGTTGAAGTATCTGTCCCTCTGGCAATGGGAGTTTGGGGAACTCACAAGTCCAAAGTAAACCACTCAAGAAAAACACTGAATGCTTTTGTTTCCAAACTTAAGTCCCACCAAAGCTTTCCCCCCACCAGCCCACCCCTCATTTAAGAAATAGTGGGAAAGCTGTAACTCATCCTTTACATCTGTGTTTTGTCTGGAGGGAGGTGTACAGTGCCTTCATTTAAAGGGTTTCAGCCTTCTCATACTTGGGCAGTTGAGAGCCCTGGAAGAAAAGAAACTAAGATCTTAGGTGTCTGTACAAATAGTTCCAGTTTTAGGGAAAGCAAATTATCAGAACCACTACAGTCCTCCTTAGAGCTTAAAAAGCCAAACCAGTTGGTACCTCATAGTATTTAAATCAATGGACCATTGGGTGTCTACTGCTATTACCACCTCTCCAAAGGATTTCCTAGCCTCAATGCAACGGGGATACTCATGGTTATGTACTGCTGCAAGACTTTCATACTTCACATAAATGAAAAGCTGTAATACCTATGCTTGCCTTCATTGAGAGCATTCACAAGAACAGCATTCACACTCTGGTTGTGAAGAGTAAAGATTCTTTGACCTGTTGGTGATGACTGCCTTTGATTCAGCCCAGAGCACCTAAAGCTCAAAAAGCTGTTGCAGACTTCTCCTAAATTCTGTCACTCTTCAGTAGAAAATGTCTGTACTGTCAAAACCTGTTTTTCTGTTTTGGTTGAGTCTGCAGATCAGTTAATGTATGAGCACATCTCAGCAGAACAGAGCACTCAGTACAGTAAAATCTTTCCTCTTCATGGCAGGCCTTGCTTTCCACCTGTTTCAGTTCCTATTCTGACAAAATTATTTTACTAGAATCCAAATACAAATATCACCTTAAGAAAAAAAATCAGTCATTCTGTCTCCTTTTAAAAAAAAATTATAAAAAGCCAGGCATATGCCAGCTATATGTTGAGATAGAAATAGATACATAATCTTCTGCCACTGTCTGGCTTTTAGAACAGCATGAACTATTTCATACATCTGAACAGGGTTGAAATTTGCTTGAGGTCACTTTTAATGTAGGTCACCCTGCTTTACTCACAGATTTCTTTGTTCATGTGCTGTACATTAAATCTGAATTGGGTTTGTGTGGTGTCACTTACAGATTTTAGAGCTGACCAATTGCATCACCTCCTAAGGAGAAAATTTCATTTAAAAAATTATTTTAGAAATAAAAATTTCCTATGATTAAAAAAAAATATGGTTTTTTTTGTTTGTTTTTTGAAGTTTCACATAAAAGTTGGTGCTTTGCCTTTTAAAATCTGGTGACCATTCTGTTAGAAGCTGGTCTTACTATCCAATGATGGGCAACGTCTTTTTTTTAGTAATTCTAAAGGAGGAAAAAGAACTCTGGCAGTGGTATCTTCTAGATAGCTCTAGAAGTAAAGTTTTGTATTTTAGCCTTTTGTATTTCTTGCATTTTTTTTCATTTTAAGGCTTTCCCCCCCCCCTTGTATTTAATCCAGATTTTTCAGCATGTGATCTACAAACGTTCATTGACTCCATACCATCCCTCTGGCTTCAAATGTATGTTGCAGAAGCAGTTTTTACAAACTTGTGTTTACAGAAGGAAATAACTATTCCTACCGAACCTCTTTCTCTTCAGAAAATAGTAAGTAACTCTTCTGCTCCTTAACTGGTATCACACTTAAGTATTTTATGAGTAATTGGATTCCTGAAAGACTAGGAGAATATCGTTCTTTTCTGATCTGAGGTCATACTCGTGGCATGCATTGTTTTCCACCTGTAAATAGATCCTCCTGCATTTAAAAGATCTGGGTTCAAAACAGTGGTAAGACTTTTCCTGCCAGAGGATCTCTTAACACCCAATTAAAGTGTTTACACACAGTTAGCATGAAAAGCCACAATGAAAGCTTTTTAAAATAATCTCTGAAGTAAATACTTCATTGCAATGTTAAATTTGTAATTAAGGAGAATGCCCAATATAGTGTGATTTCTGTGCAATATCTTTTCTTTTGGTTTTTTTTTTTAAGAGGTGACAGTATTGTTCCTCTGGGTTAAAGCATTTGTTACATACAAGATTTTATGCTTGGGAGCCACGGTATCTTCCAGTGAATTTTTCCTCTTAAAACCTTTTCTCCTGCTTGAAAACCTTTCCCTGCCTTCAGATCACAAACTGTGATAGCTGATGAGGAAATCCATAATGAGAGCTGTGAAAGAAGTTCTCAAAGCCATGACTGTTGTCGGGGTGGAAGCAAACTGTGGAGATCACACAGCAATGACATGCCCTAACTTAGAGTCTCATTTCAGTGATCTTACTACTAATGACTAAACACAGTGTTAAATCTGTGTTTCCATATGGCCTGAAATTCTATAGGTAAAGCCAAAGAAAAACAAATTTACACCTGTATGCATTTTCCATACATAAGTTTTCCTGAATTTTACATGAGCTCATTGTGAACAGAGATCATTGTTTATTAATACACCCTGTTTAAACAGAGCTCTAACAAAAGACTGTCAGAACTTTTAAAAATAAAGCAACTGCATATCTAATATTTAACGTATGTTGCCAACACATACACAGCAGCAATTGCTATTTTTAATATTGCCATGACTACTGATCACTCTCTGCAGCTACTTAAATGTAAATTTTGGTGGTGCTGGAAACAAGTTCATGTGCTTTTTGTGGCTTTCCTGTGCATTTCTGTTGTTCCACACAATAAATATTGTCCAGTTTTGCTGATTTTTTTTTTTCTCAGCTAGGATTTGCTATGGATTCAAATAGTGCCATCCTCCTCCTCTCTGGTGGTAAATGTACAGTGAGGGGGCAGGTAAGGTGTACTTCACCTCCTGCAAGTTGCCTGAAGAATCTGCAGTGATCTGCTGGATCCTCAGAGCTTCAGCATCTTCCTTCAGATACAACCATTGTGTAATCCTTGAATGAGCCCACGCTGATATTTTTCCTACACTCCTGCCAAACTGCAGGAAAAATGAAGGGTATAGGTGGGTTGGAATCTCTGTGTTGCTGGAGAGAAGCCAGATTATCTACAACATCCAAAGCTATCCTGATAATGAGAGCACACCTACAAGATAACTAGCTTATTGTCTTTGTAATGCTCAGAGGCTTAAGCCAAGGTTTCATCCTAGAAGAGGTGCAGGAGAGGAATGAGTATTCATTACCAGGTTGCTCCCTGGGTTTTTCTACCTGGGCTGGGAGAAGGAAGTTTATAAATACTTTCATCAAGTGCCTGAGAATCAATTAACTTTGTTTCAGCCTTTAGGTCCAGCTGAAGAGATCAAAATTTTCTTAGCTACCAAAAAACCCCAGAGAGCGCTCTAGAATTTCCCACGTTCTGGTTCAGACACAGCCCACTCACCTCTGAGGCCAGCATAAAAAGCCAATTACAAGGAAATAAAAAAAGGTTACCAAAGACAACTTTAGGTATCTGTATGTGCAGTCATTTAGGGATCACATTTTAAAGAAACTGGCATACAGCAAGCTGTGGGTGGTAGGTGTCATAGAATCACAGAATCCCAGCCTGGTCTGGGTTGGAAGGGACCCCAAGGGTCCCAGAGCTCCAACCCCCTGCCACAGGCAGGGACACCAACCTCCAGGCCTGGAGCTACACAAGGCTGCCCAGGGCCCCAGCCAACCTGGCCTTGAACACCCCCAGGGACGGGGAACCCACCCCCTCTCTGGGCAGCCCCTTCCAGCCCCTCACCACTCTCTCTGCAAAGAACTTCCCCCCAGTCTCTCCTCTCCCCCTTCCCTCCTCCAGCTTCACTCCAGCCCCCTTGTCCTGCCAGTCTCTGCCCTTTAACAAGTCCATTCCCCTCCTGTTCCTGGGGTCCCTTCAGGGACGGGGAGGCTGCAGTGAGGTTCCCCCACAGCCTTCTCTTCTCCAGGCTGACCCAGCCCAGCTCCCTCAGCCTCCCTCATGTCTGCTTGGCATGATGGGGAACAAAAGGAAATGACTCTGTTTTAATTTGCTGCACACAAGGTCATTGAAAATGATGCTTTTGCAACAGGTCTCCTCCTATTTGCCCGCTCTGAGGGAATTAGAGGTGTGTAAGGTGAAGAAACACAAAGCAAAGAGGAAGAAAAGAGGGCAGCGGCCGTGCCCTGGGCCTCAGCCCGTGTTACAGGTGCTACGCGGCGATAAGCAGAACCAAGTCCAAGTGCTGACTGATCTACCGTAAGTAATACCTATAACATCACCAGTTCCATTCTGCTTTGGGGGACAGCTCCTGACCTGACACATTTCTTGAACTTTACATGACCTGCTTTGTTGTCCACAAATGACTGCAACTGACAGAAGGCTCCATTGTAAACCTGTAACACCTCTGGGCCGGGGTTCCCCCTTTTCTCCCCATCCTCCATGCAAACTGATGCAGTTGCATTTCCCCAGTATTAAATTTAGAGGGTGCATACGGAAGTTTAAACTTCTAAAGAAAGTTTAATTGTGGGTAATTTAATTTTATTACTGTTTTAAATACAGGTATAATTAAATGACATAAAAATCATGTAATTAAGACATCTCTGAAGTAGCTCTGAAGTGGATAGGTCTAAGTGTGCTCTATATACACACGTTTGAAAGTGTTAAGTGCATACACATTATCTTAAAATGTGAAATAGTGATGTTAGACATGTTCTCTTTGCTCTCACTCTTCAGTAACAACCGTCCATTGACAAGGAAGCGTAGAGCAAAAGCAGAAGCTGAGGGCTCATGCTCCAAAGAGAATTGCTACCCCTTGGCTGAAGAGGTACACGTTTACAGGAAAAACACTAAAGGTATTCTGTGTACCTCATTTATGTTGAGAACTTTATATGGGTATAACTGATGGTTTCAGGTTTAAAAGTCTTGTCTTGATGAATGCAGAACTAAAATGATGGCTCGTGCCCAAGAATTATTTTCTTATGGCTTGTGTTTCTTTCTTCCAATGCCTGTTCAAAAGGAGGAATTGTATATATGGTGGAATAAAACTGCCTTCTTCATTCCCCTCCCCCTCCCAGATATTAAATACAGTGTACAGCTTGTGTGAGCTCATTCCAGTCTTGCCCGCCTTACTTTGCTAATCCACCTCAACCTGTGCTTGGTAGGATCAACGTCTTCTGATTTGAAAGTATAATTCAGTCTTCATCTCTTTCAGTCTTAGACATTTTGTGAACAAAGACTGAGGAGTATGCTATGTTACATAGCTGTGTTAAGCATATGGACTGTTTTCTTCCAGGCATTCAGCCCAGACTATGAAAGGCATTTGGCTTTTGTCTTAGCTATACTGGAACCCAAGTACCTAAGGAATAAAACAGCACTGCAGTAATTCATTCGGTCCCTATTTATTACACAAATTTAATAAATTGTACTTTACCTGGACAGAATTACTTAATGGACCTACTTTTTGTCATCTTCCTCATCAGAAATTTACCTATATCACTCAAAACATGAGTATATTATTCATGACACCTAAGAGGAGGCTTAGAAAAAGCAAGCTGGGGGTGTTGAAGAAATTAAAACCAGAATTGTATCACAAACACTGAAGGACAGAAAAAAAAACCCAGCTCACCCTCTTTTGGGATTTAAGAGAGCTTCAGTAACAGAGCCAGACCATGCATTTTTAAAATTGGTTCCCTTTCTCTTTATTGCTTTTGCAAGTAAAATTGATGTGAATTATTACATGCTGACTTCTACAAAGAAAAGTGAGCTGAAGGACTAGAGGGAAAAAAAAACCCAACCCACGAACCTGCTTTTTTGCTATTCTTCCCCTGCCAAATTTTAAGTAGTATCTTCTGTTGAAAGAATGAGTATGGGGCTGACAGATTTACATAGTGAAGGTATTAATATAACAAAATATACCACGTAAATCTTATCGCAGAGGCTGAGAGATTTAGCTGGAGATATTTTTCATTTCTAAGGTGTTTGTTGCATCATCTTTCACCTGGCATCAGGATTTTCCCCTGGCTGGCGTTCAAACCTAATCATTTAGTGAAAGCAAAACAGCGTTTAGAACGGGGCTGAAGTTTTCATCATGCAGAAACTAAGGGTGTCTTTACATATAAGCAGCAGTTCTCAGTTGCTTGCTCAGTTTTCACACTTAACTTCAGCTTTGCAAGGTACTCAGGCTTGGGATTTATTTTTTTATTTTTTATTTCCAATTTTCTGAAGGGTTTTCTTTTTCTTATTATTTTTATTATTATTAATATTATTCTCAGGACCCCTTCATTTATTTCTCTCTCTCTCTCTCTTTCCCCCCTCCCTCGCTACTGTAGCCAAGTCAGGCAGCCTATTGAGAAACAGCAAACCATCTGTTAACGGATTTGAAGTTCTGAATTATACTTGAGTGTGTAGAGGCACTCGTGCTTAGCCAGAAACATTCATTTGAATTAAGCTATAAATGCTGTGTAAAAAGAACCATACATTTTAACGTAGGTTCATGAATAAATTTAAGGGAGGGCAACTGCACTCTAAAGTTTTATTGCTTCAAAACCCAGTATTTTTTGGTGTTCTGTGATCACTTGGTGCTTTTATAGCGTGATTTGAAGCTTTAAACCTTGAACTGGGGGGAGATAATTCCTGTGTTAAACCGTTTGCAATACAATTTCATTGCTGGATCTCTGGTGGAACAGAAGCTCTGTGGGTTTTTTTTGAATTTCCTTAAAAGATGGTTAGCCTGGATAAAGGAAAATCTTACTCATTATTGAATTTTCTGGCGTATAGCCAGGTCTCCTAGTTCCAGGCACTTTGATTATTTTCTTTAGTTGCTATCTTGCCTAGTCTAGTGTAATCTATTAATTTTTTATGGTAGGAGAGACAGACCTGCATAAAGCTTGCATAAGTAACAATGTGGGGAGACTGATTCAGCTTCTCTCTTCCCTTGGACCAGGCATTAATGTTAAAGGTAAGTTACTAATTTTCTTACAGAACTAAGAAATTAAGCCAGATAAAGAACTGTATTAATGTTGGGTAACAAAGTTTGTACTTAACGCTACTAAAACAGCCTTTATTGTTTTAGACAACACAAAATGGGGACTTGGTAGCAAAAATTCGAGGAGGAATTAATTTGCAGTGACAGCATGGTTTAGCATCCCATTTTCTATTTGTTTTTTAAAATGCTGTTTAATTCTTTTTCAGGTTTTGTTGTTTTTTTTTAATTGAATTTCTTGTTTCATAATCACAGCCCCACCGCGGTGGGCACGATAAATACCCAGACAGTACAGCGGTTCCGCTGCCCAGCGAACTGCACAATTAACATTTTAGTACTACTTTCTGCTGTTTTAAAACTTCCCTTGATTTATAATTCAGACTTTGCTGGCTGGACGCCTTTGCATGATGCCTGTAACCATGGCAGCACAGTGTGTGTCCGGGAAATTTTGCGGCGCTGTCCAGAGGTAGACCTGCTCAGTCAAGTGGACGGGGTGACTCCTTTGCATGATGCACTGTCAAATGGACACGTAGAAATTGGCAAGCTGCTGCTTCAGCATGGGGGTGAGTGCATTTATGCTAAACTGGTTTAGGGAAATTACCCACCCTTCCGAGTCCAGGTGAAGTTCCTGGAGTGGTTGGGTTCTTTTTTTTTTTTTCTTCTTAATAGTTGCTTAAAATACAATGTTATTAAGAAATATTTATTTTAAAACATTTTTTTTTAAGACAAGCTGTTTTGGTCACAATAAAAATAATACTGTCTTCACACTTATCTTGATCAGCTGAATGTGAAATTAACCGGGATTTTTCACATATTTTTTTTTTCCAAGATGTTAATGTTTTTATTCTGCATTTTACACCATATGCATTGTAACTATATCCTCCAAACTCATTAATGAAGATAAAGATTACCTAGTCACCAAGCAAGGCTAAGGATTTTCTTTTGTTTTGATCTATTTTTATCACGGCGCAAAAATAGATCAGTAAATATATAATCATGTATTTCAACATAAATTTGTTCAGCATTTATGAAAATTAATGTGATGGTCTTTGAAGAACACAATTAGCTTGGTAATTAGTTTAAGGAAGGAATCTATACTGTAATTGTGATAACTGCTGTTTAGGGATAATAGTGGGAGGGATGCCTTGCCTTAGTTTCTAAAAAAAAGATACACTGCCCCTTAGGCAGGCACATGGTAAATGTTTTGAACAATATTTTTTGTTCAGTGACAGAGAACTTGGATCTTGACTCGAAATATAATTAACCTAGCATGGGGTTTTTTTGGTGTTTTGTTTTAAAAAAATACCAAAAAACAATTGCATAGAATGGTCTTGGGTGTATCAACTCTCCCTTATTTTAATTCAGTGATTACTGGTGATACCCTTACTGTTGACCTACTGTGTGTTGGTTTAATCTCCATGCATTATGTGCTGAGTCCAGATTTTTTTTTTGGTAACACCCATTCTGCATGCAGCCACGAGGCAGAAGAATGCCCTGTATTCAGATGGCCTATTACTTAATTAAGGTAGAGACACAAAATTTGAATTCCCTCTTGGCCTAAGACCCTCCGTATTTACAGTCTTCTCCTGCCCCCTAAAGGCTATTCCTGTGTCTGTTGTGCAGGCAGGGCTGATGATCAATACATTCCTCTGCAGTTCTACCTCTTGTGTTTGCTGAGCCTCAGTTCTCTGGCTCCCAGGTGTTTTATATATCTACTGAACCCTGTGTCTGACATGCCAAGCCAATTCCTGGGCTGGGTTCAATCGCTCTAAGTGATGCACTAGCCAATATTGTAGTAAGCCCAGCTGCTCAATGGGAAGTGGCACCGTGCTGACAGATGTGCATTTTTCCTAGGCTGCTGTTGAAGAATAGCTAGTGGATGATCCTGTTGTCCTAGGGGAAGAGCTGTACTTGCACTTGCATTCATCAAGGTTTTCTGGCAACTGGGAGGCTGTGTGTACCCTTACCTTTGCCTCTGTCACACTCAGGGTTTTGGCCTGTCAAACAGCTGACAGGGCTGCAGTAGAAACCAGGCTGCCTGTTCAGTGTGGGTTTACTCAGCTCAGTAATTTAGGGGACACCCCTGCAAAAACTTTTCTTCACTTTCTCTCCCTGAAAACCTTCAGCTTTCAAAATTTAGGTACAGTGTGTAATCAGTGATGGAGCAAAACCAGCACAGCTTTAATCACAGCAACATTAAATAAAACCTCTTGTATGGCTATGTAATGCAGTGGTTTGCCTTCTGTGGTTAAATTGTATGTCTGAAGATGTTTTCCAGTTAAGGTTGCATCACTACTTTAGCATAGCAGCCTGAATTTACCTGAGAAGATTCCTGATGTCTTTGAAAAACACCACCTGTAGTGTGTCAACTGCCTTCATTTTCTCCTACTAATGCAACCTTTCATAAACTTACCAAGAGAGCTGTAAACTATTTAAATATTAGTGGCTCCACTGTACTAATAAACAGGGAAAACCAAAGGAATGTAGTGTGATTTGAATAAGTGAAACACGTCCCATTTACTTAGTTTAAATCTATTTATTAATTTAAATTTTGCATTTCAGGAATCTGCTAATGCCAAGTTTTGAAACTTTGTTGTTTAGGAGAGACTTAGGATTCCTACCTCAGGAGTTTACCTCGCTGCCTAGACGAGGAGAAGGTTGGCCACACCATCCAGAAAAGCAAAATAAAGACCATCATCATCATGTGCCTTTTAGTTTGAAGTCAGTGCCAGCAAATAACCTAGCCTGAATGTAATTTTACTGCAGTAATTTTTACATTTTTACATACTGTACGTATTGCTGCATGAAATTTCAGGATAAGTAACATTTAAATTTCTTTTCCATTTCTATATAACAAGATTTTAGTTTTAACTTTGCAAAACCAGGGTGAAAGTTAAGATGTATGGTGAAGAAACTGTTACAAAGGGTCTCTCTGCCTGTTCTAGATTGTATTGCAAACGTGTAACTTATCAGTTACATCAGCATAACAATGTACACAAAGGAATTTAGGCAGAGTCCTAGCTTCTGGCAAAACCAACCCAAAATCTTGTTCAGCTGCCGAATCGAATGTGCTCTTACTAATACTGGTGTTTTCCCTGCAGGACCAGTCCTTCTACAGCAGAGGGACTCCAAAGGAAATCTGCCACTGGATTATCTTGAGTCTGTACAGCTGAAGCAAGAGCTGTTGAATGTTGTTCACCCAGAAGAGACCATCGAAAGCTTCTATGAACGCACAAGAAGAGAGTTTAACAGTCAGCAGGCAGAACTGTGGTCGGCCCTATTCATCAAGATGGTGCTGAATTTTTGTTCAGTTTACAATCTGGGTTCACCCCTTACTCTGACTCTGAGAGAGGTACCTCCTTCAGTGGGTCTGCCAGCAACGGCCAGTGATGTCTGTAAGATGAAAAATGCGTTTTGTGGAGATTGGTTAGTAGCTAGGTACTTTAGAGAGATAGAAACTTTTCAGAAGCTACCACAGTTTCTTCAAGACATACCTGAAAACATGAGGTTTTTCCCTGGAGAACAGATGAAGGCTTTATTAATAACTCTGCAAACTATGGTAGAGGCATATCAGCTCTTCACTTAAACCTTCTTAACAGCTAGCATCCCAACAAGTGGCATTGAGTGATATACCCAATACCCCAGCTATTGGGGTTTTTTTCTACCAACTAAAGTAGTACAAACCTCACTGTCCTGAACGAGCCCAACAAGCTCGAACCTCCCATGTTGTTAATACTTGGAAGCTTCCTTAATACTTCGTTAATACCCTGGAAACCAGATACATTAATTCAGTGCAATTTTTTAAGCACAACTTTTCAGCCACCAGAGCCTTCTACTTGTCTGACAGATCTGGGTGCCTGTGACTGCATCAGTAAGGGTGCTGTTATAGTTTGCACTAGGTTAAAAATTTGTATTGTCTGTCCTGGAAGCCTTTGTTGCCCATCTCCTGCTATAGTTCACCTTGATTTCCAGAGGTAACCCTAAACTTAAATCAAGTTGAAAAAATACAAGTAGTTGTTTTTCTATGAGAGAGACCTGTGCCTACCTGTTCATGTCCTTTAATGAAACTGATACTCTAAATATTACAGGGAAAGGAGAATTCCTTCTGTCTGTTTTTAGCTTATTTACTGTTGTCTTGTAAAAATAAATAAAACTAGATACCTTCTGTCTTGTAAAACTCAAAGCAGAAGGCTGTGTGTTTGTGTTTACAGAGTCAGAGTACTAGCATTTCCTGTGTCTTTGTTAATTAACCTGGTGGAAATGGTCACACAGTAGTGTGTGGGAAACTGCTTCTCCCTCGTGGGCACAGCGGCGCTCGTTCCTGTGTGGGGTGACAGCCTGGGGGAGGCTGGGGTGGTTTGCAGAACTCTGGTGGGTTCCACTGAGGAGAGCTGCAAAACAATCCAGCCAGAGCACCTGTAGACACTTGTTTGGGCTGGAAAAGACCTTTAAGATACAGAATGACAGAGCTGTAGGGGTTGGAAGGGACCCCCAGAGCCCATGGGGTCCCACCCCCTGCCCAAGCAGGGTCCCTAGGACAGGTCAGGGCTGGAATCTCTCCAGAGAAGGAGACTCCACACCCCCTGGGCAGCCTGTCCCAGAGCTCCCTCACCCTCACCAGCAAGAAGTTCTTCCCCACATTAGGGGGAACTCCCTGGGCTCCAACTTGAGCCCATCGCCCCTTGTCCTGTCCCCACAGACACTGAGCAGAGGCTGCCCATGGCCCCTGTGTCCCACCCTTCAGCTATTGATCCCCATTGATCAGATCCCCTCTCAGGCTTCTCCTCTGCAGGCTGAACAGCCCCAGCTCCCTCAGCCTCTCCTCCCAGGGGAGATGCTCCAGGCCCTTCATCCCCTTCACAGCCTCCTCTGGACTCTCTCCAGGAGATCCCTGGCTGTTTGATCCCAGGGAGCCCAGCACTGGACACAACACTCCAGTGGGGCCTGAGCAGGGCAGAGCA
This sequence comes from Gallinula chloropus, assembly GCF_964237585.1. NCBI lineage: Eukaryota > Metazoa > Chordata > Aves > Gruiformes > Rallidae > Gallinula > Gallinula chloropus. The sequence goes on along the minus strand of NC_140089.1, from coordinate 1,892,923 downwards.
GAGGGGGAGGATCCCCTCCTGTCACCTGCTGCCCACACTCCTCCTGATGCCCCCAGGATCCCATTGTCTCTCTCAGCCCCCAGGGCACACTGCTGGCTCATGGCCACCCTGTCACCCACCAGCACACCCAGGTCCATCTCCACAGAGCTCCTCTCCAGCAGCTCACCCCCAGCCTGTACTGATCATCAGGTCCAGATGTCGTTGCCTCCCTGTCGAGTCATGGGGGCCAAATCCACTCTCAGTGTTGCTTGGGGTGTCCCTGGCTCCACTCTGACTCGTGCTGGCTTGTGGTGGTTTGGTGAATCCATGACTCCGGCAGCATATAGAGTGATCTGGTGTGATTCCTGGGATTGCCTCAACGAAAGATGCTGTTGGAAGCAGAGGCACAAATCTAGTTAGGTTGGCAGGGGAATTTACAAGGGATTAGGCAAGAGAGTTTAAGTATGTCCTGGGCATCAGATTCTGACACTACGCATGGATCTCCTGAAAAATTACACCCCATTCAATGTGAGAATCTAGTTCTCCATTCTGTGAACACACGCAAACTACACACGATAAATCCTCTAAACTAATCCCCTAACCTAATTTAGGATTGTGCACTGAGTTATTCTATCAGATGGTCCTTTTAATTAATTAAGAAAGAGAGAAAATCTCGTGCTGCTCTTTAAAGGTATCGAGGCTTCTGAGGCAGCCAAACCACATCGCTGCTGCATGGGGATGAGGATGCACAACAGTTGGGTGTTCTGGAGAACACTTACTCCATGTTTACACAGCAACAACTACTTCTGCTGCCTTCCATCTCTGTAGAGACCCAATATCAGACTTTTTTCCCCTATGGAGAGAGGCTGAGGAAGCTGGGCTGGGTCAGCCTGGAGAAGAGAAGGCTGTGGGGGGACCTCACTGCAGCCTCCCCGTCCCTGAAGGGACCCCAGGAACAGGAGGGGAATGGGCTTGTTAAAGGGCAGAGACTGGCAGGACAAGGGGGCTGGAGTGAAGCTGGAGGAGGGAAGGGGGAGAGGAGAGACTGGGGGGAAGTTCTTTGCAGAGAGAGTGTTGAGGGGCTGGAAGGGGCTGCCCAGAGAGGGGGTGGGTGCCCCATCCCTGGGGGTGTTCAAGGCCAGGTTGGCTGGGGCCCTGGGCAACCTTGTGTAGCTCCAGGCCTGGAGGTTGGTGTCCCTGCCTGTGGCAGGGGGTTGGAGCTCTGGGACCCTTGGGGTCCCTCCCAACCCAGACCAGGCTGGGATTCTATGATTCTATGATTCTGTGATTTGTTCCAGATCAGGTCTGGTGAGAGAGATGTTTCCAACAGAAGGTTACCCCTTCTCCTTCCAAGGGAAGAGGAGGAAGTGCTGCTTTACAATGGAGACACCTGACTTTTTTTCTTTCTAACAGATTCAGTACTACATCAGGAGTAATTTAAAAATCTTAGTCTTCAAAAGGAAGGTACTAATTAGCAACATTTCCAATTCCAGTTCCTCTGTAACAGCAATTTATAATATTAAAAAAAAAGAAGAACAGTAAAAGAAAGGGTGTGGATAATAGCTTCTGAAATTGATGTTGCTTGACTAGAGGGAATAAGTTACATTGATGCAGCTGGCTTGTGGTACATTAAAACTTCCATTTAGCTTCTCTGCAGCTGAGATACATGATCTCATAGCAATTAGTCCTCTGAAGATGCTCAGAGTTGGTCTTGGAACCAGACCTTCGTTAGAAATGTTCAGTGCTTATTAATGAATGACTGATTATTATTTTTATATATGCATGCAGATCAGCCTGCTCTAGCAGAACAAAGGGCAGAGAGTACAGGGTTTGCTTCTGCCTGTGCCCTTTTGATTCTTCTGCCTGAAGAAAGCGACTCCAAGAGACCTTTTGTGGTGTAGGAGATGGAGTGAAAAGTCAGTGCAGGGCGTGAGGAAAGAAATGCTACCTACATCCTTTACAAAGAAGGCCAGGTGTGCATTTAAGCTGGCAGTCCTGTTTCCTGTAGTCCTGAATTTGATAGGTAACTGGGAATGTAAAATAATTGGTACTCTGAGAACAACAGAAAAAGAATTCCAGATCTGGAAAGCCAAATGTTTCAGGATGTTCATATCTATTCCAACTAGAACAGATTAGTGACTGAAATGAAAGCAGGAAAAGCCCTACTTTGATAAAGAGAGTGACTGTGTTTAAAATCCAAGATATTCCCACAATTATTTGCTATTTTATCATTTAGACAGGGAAAAGAAAGCGCATCAATCATTCAGAAGTCCTCCTTACCTACTTAAACTCCTTCAGAGTGCATCTCTCCAAGAAGCCGATAGCACGTGCTGGGTGAACGTGGCTCAGCACTGCAAAATGGAACACTCAGAAGTGAGCAAACGTCTGAATTAATATTCCAGCTGTAGCCCCAGCTCAAACATTGTCTGTGTGCATCACCAGTCTTTAATTACATGGTGACACAACTTTGTTCTCCCGGTCTAAAGATCACACACCGAAAACTTCCCTGCTATCTCCCAGTTATGCTCTCAACAGGGATCAGTTTCACACATACTCAGCGTTATCTATACCCAAGTTTGCAAACTCCACCTCCTTAAAAAATCTTAAGTGTATCTCAGTCGTATTTAACATGAAATTATGTGCTTCATCTAATTTATTAGAGAGTACCTGTTCTCCTCCGGAATAGCAAAACTTCCCTGTTAAATGCTGATAGCAACGAAGTGAGATCTATTAAGTGATTAAACTGCCTGCTTTTTAAAATCCCTCTTGGCACGCAGGGATTTTCCCACTTCCAGGCTTACTTCAAAGCACAAACAAACTCAGTCCCCCTCTCCCTTTCTTTCACAGACCCCTACACTTCGGCAGCATCAAGGTACATCCTCACCCTGGAGCCATCAATCCCTTTTTTTCCCAGGCCTTTAATAAAGTTCCTTGTTGTTCCCCCACCTCCAGCATCCCTTTTTGCACCTGTACCAGATGCTGCCCAGACTGGGCCATAAACAGCAAAACCAGAGGTAAAAGCACAGTGGGATACGTGGTCTGGAATAAGACAGACATTGGGCTCAGGAGTTTTGCCTTTGGTTTTGTTTGGTTTTGTTTTGGAGAGAAGTTTAGCTCATAAAATCCAAATATTCCTGTGCCTTCAATAACCATTTGAAACTTGTTCTAATGCAGAGGAATTCCCGTGCTTTCAATTACCATTTAAACCTTGTTCTAACGGAGAGGAGGTTCAAACCTCAGAGCCTGAGCTCCCTTTGAGCTCCCTAAATAGTCCCTGAAGCTCTTCCCTGCACCATCTGTGATCCTGGCTGATGGTAAACTGATGTGTTGGGGAAAGGGCCTTGGTGTGCAGAGAGAGAGCAAGGCCCTGCCCCATGCCCTGTCCTGGGCACTGGGGAGGCTGCCCTTTGAGTACTGGGTTTGGGTTTGGGCCCCTCACTCCCAGAAGGACATGGAGGTGCTGAAGCAGGACCAGAGAAGAGCAATGAAGTGGGGAAGGGTCTGGAGCACAAGTCTGGTAGGGAACTACTGAGGGAACTGGGGGATTGATCCTGGAGGAGGCTGAGGGGAGACCTGATGTCTCTCTGCAGCTCCCTGGAAGGAGGCTGTGGCCAGGTGGGGGTCGGTCTCTTCTCCCAAGTAACAAGCGATGGGACAAGAGGAAACGGCATCAAGTTGTGCCTGGGCAGGTTTAGGTGGGATAGGAGCAAAAATCTCTTCCCCAGAAGGGGCTGTGCAGTGCTGGAACCAGCTGCCCAGGGCAGTGGTGGAGGCACCATCCCTGGAGGGGTTTAGCAGCCGTGTAGATGTGGTGCTCAGGGACATGGGGTAGTGGTGGCCTTGGCAGTGCTGGGTCAGCAGTTGGATTCAGTGATCTTATAGGTCCTTCCCAAACTAAAGGATGCTGTGATCCTTGCAGACCACCCCCTTTGCCCGCACACTCAGAGCACACCGACCCATTTGCAGCTCCCAGGTGGTGAAGAAAGCCCCAGAAGAAACCCCCTCTCCTCCAGTTTACCATCAGGTAATCACAGCCTTCATTGCACAGCCTGGGGTTTAACCTGCACTGGCTGCATTAAGACACATTCTGTTTTTCAACAGGGATACAGTTTAGTGACTGAACCAGGTGACCACACCTGAGTGGTCCTTTCACCACCTCCTGTGGCCCATGCAAAGGCACAGCTCCTCCATTGCTGAACCCCCCCACCCCCCAGTGTCAGTGCCAGCCCCCAGGAAGCACCACAAGAAACGTTCCACCACCTCTTGTGTAAAATCTGTCAGACAATAACTTCTTTTTTAATCTGCTAATTGCACATTAAATAATTAGGACCATCAAACTGTAATATATAAAGATCCCTACGAGTTCATAAATTTATCACCGTGTTTACCAGGCTGTGAAGTGATGCTTCTTCAGGAAAACAGCTCTAAAAATTACACTTTGAGAAATAATGATCTCTGATGTCATACTCAGAGAGAGTGAAAATGCACCCGATCTGTCGAGGAAACTGGCCACCTTAGAAAGAAAAGGAGAGGATCTGGTTTAAGTCACAATATCAATAGATAGTGGGAAGGGAGAGAGAAAGAGAGAAAGGAAAGGGAAAGGAAAGGAAAGGGAAAGGAAAGGAAAGGAAAGGAAAGGAAAGGAAAGGAAAGGAAAGGAAAGGAAAGGAAAGGAAAGGAAAGGAAAGGAAAGGAAAGGAAAGGAAAGGAAAGGAAAGGAAAGGAAAGGAAAGGAAAGGAAAGGAAAGGAAAGGAAAGGAAAGGAAAGGAAAGGAAAGGAAAGGAAAGGAAAGGAAAGGAAAGGAAAGGAAAGGAAAGGAAAGGAAAGGAAAGGGGGAAGGAAAGGGGGAAGGAAAGGGGAAAGGAAAGGGGAAAGGAAAGGGGAAAGGAAAGGGGAAAGGAAAGGGGGAAGGAAAGGGGGAAGGAACGGGAAAGGGAAAGAAAGGAAAAGGGAAGAGGAAAGGGAAAGCAGGGAAGGGGAAGAAGGGAAAGGGGAAGGGAAAGAAGGGAAAATGGAAAGGGAAGGGGAAAGAAAGGAAAAGGGAAAGGGAAGGGGAAAGAAGGGAAAAGGGAAGGGGAAGGGGAAAGAAGGGAAGGGTAAGGGAAAGAAGGGAAAGAAGGGAAAGAAGGAAAAGAAGGGAAAGGGGGAGGGGAAAGAAGGGAAGGGGAAGGGAAGGAGATTCAAGTCCAGTTGAGGCATTGAGACACAGCTTGTGGGTCTTTACTCTCTCAGCAGAGCTCCTCTTACACTAATCTTGAACACAGGAGAAGTGAAAAGAAAAGAGAGGAGGAGCCAACAGTCGGCTTGTACAAACACCGCAGCGCTGACACAGGGAGCGATACCTGTTGGGGCTTGTTGCTTGCACGCAGCTGAAGTCTAATTAACCTAATTCTTGTCTCACCCAAACGAGCTTCCACACATTTCCTAGCTGTCACCACGGTGTTGTTGTGCTGGGGAGTGGTGGGTGTTCTGCTGTGATGCCCAACTCACTGCACACCAGCTCACCTGCCATCAGCAGCACCTTTATGTGGACAAATCATCTCCTCTATCAACCCCTCCTGATTTCAGGAATGTTTGTAGATTGTGCAGAGTTACTTGTTCCCTGATGGGTCTTTGCAAACTGCACAGAAAAGAACTGGCAGGGAAATGACAAGATTAAGTGATGGGTTAGGTCCTGGAGAGCAGCCCTGAGGAGAAGGACCTGGGTGTCAGGGGGGATGAGAAACTCCCCATGAGCAGCAGTGGCTCCTGCAGCTGGGAAGGGCGATGGGATCCTGGGCTCCATCAGCAGAGGGGTGGCAGCAGGGACAGGCAGGGGATTGTCCCTCTCTGCTCTGCCCTCCCCAGCTGGAGTCCTGTGTCCAGAGCTGGGGCCCCAGGACAAGAGAGATGTGGGGCTGGTGGAGAGGGGGCAGAGGAGCCACGGAGGGGATCAGAGGGCTGGAGCAGCTCCCCTACGCAGAGAGGCTGAGGGAGCTGGGCTGGGTCAGCCTGGAGAAGAGAAGGCTGGGGGGGGACCTCACTGCAGCCTCCCCGTCCCTGAAGGGACCCCAGGAACAGGAGGGGAATGGGCTTGTTAAAGGGCAGAGACTGGCAGGACCAGGGGGCTGGAGTGAAGCTGGAGGAGGGAAGGGGGAGAGGAGAGACTGGGGGGAAGTTCTTTGCAGAGAGAGTGGTGAGGGGCTGGAAGGGGCTGCCCAGAGAGGCAGCTGAATAACACATCGATCGAGTTGCTACCAAGTACCAGATGGAAGGGAGAACCTTCAGGTCCCCCTTAGGCTTTCCCTGGCCCTCCTAGGAAACATGCAACTTGGATGTGAGTCACACACTAAACAGAAAGTAAAGCTGAGGTCTCTTTTCCACCCTGGTGCTGCATGCAGGGTCAGCTGCATTTCACCTGCACTGTGGTTGTCACCATCACAGCTCTGAAGGTCTGTACCTGCCCTCTGGTGATCTTGCTGTGTGTAGGCATCTTGTCTCCCTCCACTTCTGTGGGGCCTTAGTGAACATCCCTCCCCAGCTGCTGCCTCCTGCCTCCCTCAGCAGAGCCAGACTTTTTCTCCTGATGTTTGAAGATGACCCTGAAAAACTTTCACAGTTTATGAGAAAGGGAAAGTGGGGGTTTTTTCAGCCCATATGGAAACGTGGTCTTCATTTTATAATCACTACTATGCAAGGTTGCCTTTCCCATCCGTGTTTCCTTTGATGAGCAGGAACTATGGAAGCTTTGATGTCACCTGCTCCTCTGCCTGACCCCTTCTTAGAATTTCAGCTGTGGGGTTGGGTGCTCGGATGCTTTCAGATCTGCTCTGAACATAAACCCTGCAAGTTTCCAAGCCTTTTTCTTCCACCAGTCAAAAGACATTTGTTTTTGAAGACCTGGTATGCTTTAAACAAAAGTCTTGCCATGCCTCTTGCTGTGCACCTACCTGCTAAATCCCAGTTACTCACACTCTTATGTTAAGTACCAAGCAGGAAACAGACTGCACCTGCCAGCTGTGCCAAGAGCAGTCATAGAGGCACAGAAGGCTTTGGGTGGGCAGAAGGGTTTGGGTTTGGGTTTAGGCCCCCAATACCCTCCCTGCTACAGGCTGGGACACTCCCCCAGCCCAGGGTGCCCCAAGCCCCATCCAACCCGGCCTTGAGCCCTGGCAGGGATCCCAGGGCAGCTCCAGCTTCTCTGGGCACCCTGGGCTAGGGCCTCTCCCCTCCCCAGGAAGGATTTCTGCCTCCCAGCCCCTCTCCATCCCCCTCCTGCAGCTGAAGGCCCTTCCCCTGGGCCTGGCCCTCCCTGGGCACCAGCCCCTCTCCAGCTCTCCTGGAGCCCCTGGAGGGATGGGAAGGGGCTCAGAGCTCTCCCCACAAGCAGCCTTCCCTTCCTTTCTCTTCTCTGGGCTGAGCCAGCCCAGCTCTCCCAGCCTGGCTCCAGAGCAGAGGGGCTCCAGCCCTCCCATCATCTCCATGGCTCCTGGGGACTGGCTCACACAGCCCTCAGTGTCCCAGCCCAGTTCATAGAATCATAGAATCATGGAATTGTAGGGGTTGGAAGGGACCTCAAGTGCTCATCGGGTCCAACCCCCCTGCCAAAGCAGCTCCCCAGCACATATCACTCAGACAGGCGTCCAGACGGGTCTTGAATCTCTCCAGAGAAGGAGACTCCACACCCCCTGGGCAGCCTGTCCCAGGGCTCCCTCACCCTCACTGGGGAAAAGTTCTTCCCCATGTTGGTGCGGAGCTTCCTGTGCTCCAACTTGCAGCCATTGCCCCTTGTCCTGTCCCCACAGACCACTGAAAAGGGGCTGGCTGATTCCCCCTGCATCCCCTGCTTCAGATAATTATAAACATTAATTAGGTCCCCCCTTAGTCTTCTCTTCTCAAGGCTGAAGAGTCCCAGCTTACTCAGCCTATCTTCATAGGGGAGATGTTCCAGGCCCTTAATCATCTTTGTGGCCCTTCTTTGGACTCTCTCCAGGAGATCCCTGTCCTTTTTAAACCAAGGAGCCCAGCACTGGACACAATACTCCAGGTGGCATCAAACCATCTGAGATACAGATTTACACCTATTCAGATGTCACAATAAAGGATTCCACTTACATTTATGTGTCTCATAGAACTCAATTACTATCTGTAGTTTAATGCCTCCCTCTTTCCAGGAGCACTAGAAGTCATTCTCTCAAATCAAACAAACAAATTTTCTCCATGTCTATGAATTTGAATTTCTTCTTTTCTAGGCAAAAGAGTGTTTTCTGTCATGTGCAGGATGCATGTGGCTCCAGGACACTACACACCAAGTGGTGAGTTCTCTCAGTAACACGTTTCCCACCACTCACAAGTGGGTGCAAACTCCCTGCACAATGCTGGATTCTCTCTCACTTCTCCCTTCGCTTTATCACAGCTTAAATCAAAAGGTTAATGGAAACAGAGCTGGAAAATGTTGTTGCTAAACTGTTCTCCTTCATCTTTCAATAGTCATGAGGAACAGGAGAGGTGCCTGAGGACTGGGGGAAATCCAATGTCACTCTGGTCCTCAATAAAGGGCAAGGAGGAGGACCCAGGAAACTACAGGCCAGTCAGCCTCACCTCCTTCCCTGGGAAGGTGATGGAACAGCACATTGTGGGGATCACCACTAAGCTTGTGGAGGAAAAGAAGGGCATTTGGAATGGTCAGCATGGATTCACCAAGAGGAATTTATGCCTGACCACACAAATAGCCCTCTCTGATGGCATGATGGGCTGAATGGGTGAGGGGGGAGCAGGGGATGTTGTCTACCTTGACTTCAGCAAGGCTTCTGACACTGTAATATCCTCATAAGCAACCCCAGGCAGTGTGGGTTGGATGAGTGGACAGTGAGATGGGTTGAGAACGGGCTGACAGCAGAGCCCTGAGGGTTGTGACCAGCAGTGCAGAGTCCAGCTGGAGGCCTGAAGCCAGTGGTGTCCCCCAAGGGTCAGTGCTGGGTCTGGCCTTGTTCATCATACTCACCAACAGCCTGGACAGGGGACAGGGTCTACCCTCGTGTGCTGGTCCTGGCCAGGCAGACCTGCCTGGGGAGGCTGACTCTGGCCCAGCTAGAACCAGGACACCTTGTCCAGTTTGCTGGTGATACCACACTGGGAGGAGTGGTGGTCACACCGGGAGGCTGCGCTGCCGTCCAGCCAGAGCTGCACGGGCTGGAGAGGTGGGTGAAGAGGAACCGAATGAACTTCAACGAGGGCAAGTGCAGGGTCCTGCCCCAGGGAGGAGTAACCCCCACACCAGGACAGGCCAGGGCTGGCCTGATGGGAAGACACTGGCTGCAGAGAGGGACCTGGCAGTGCTGGAGGACAAGCAGCTCTGCATGACCAGCGCTGTGTCCTCGTGGCCATGGGGACGATGGGACCTGGGGCTGGTGGTGGTTGAGTCCAGGGAGGTTCTGTTCTCATCCCCTCTGCTTGGTCCTGCTGAGCCTCAGCTGGAGTTGGGGGTCCAGTGCTGGGCTCCCAGTTCAGGACAGGCTGGGAGCTGCTGGAGAGAGTCCAGGGAGGGCAAGAGGATGATGAGGGGCCTGGAGCACCTCTGGAGTGAGGGAAGGAGCCAGGGCATTTCATCCCAGAGAAGAGAAGACTGAGGGGGATCCCCTCAACACTGACCAGTAGCTAAAGGGGGTGTCAAGGGGAGGGGGACAGACTCTTCTCAGGGGTGCCCAGCGACAGGACAAGGGGCAATGGGCACAAGCTGGAGCACAAGAAGGTCCATCCCAACAGGAGGAGAAACTTCCTCCCTCTGTGGGTGCCCGAGCCCTGGGCTGGGCTGCCCAGAGCAGTTGAGGAGTCTCCTTCTCCGGGGAGATCCCAACCCTGTGGTCCTGGATGTGATCCTGTGCAGCCTGCTCGAGGGGACCCTGCTTTAGCAGGGGATGCTCTGGGTGATCTCCTAAGACCCCAGCAAAGCCCCCCGTTCTGTGACTCTGCGAACGTGTGGTCTAGTGAAGGTGTCCCTGCCCATGGCAGGGGACTGGATGTTTGGGCTTTGAGGTCCCTCCCATCCCAAACCAGTAGGTCTTCAAGTTAAAGCTCATGGCTATAAAAAACCACACAGCATTTCTTTACGACTGCAAGAACAGGGTAAGCAAACTCTTTACTGTGAGCTACCAGCAGCAACGTAACCAGAACCTCTCAGACAATTAGCACTGATGTATTCTGCATGCTCTGACACCCTCTTGAAATGTAGAAACCAGTTAAGTTGCACATTTTCACTGGACCCAAATAAAATGGTTAATTATTATTGTCTGTTTCACCATCATGAGATACGTTATTCTATTGGGGCTGCTGATGAATGGACAAGTTGCTCAAGGATGAAGCCCTGCAGGATCCAACAGGTTAGAAATTGACTTCAGGATCAATCTGTAAATGGGAGATAGGTTGGAGTATTAGTAGTGTAGGGCAGGGAGGCTTCTCTACAGAGGCCTCCCACACAAAGCAGCGCAGACAAGCTGCAAATAGTGAAAATGGCTCCACTGACAAACCCTTTCAAAATGTGATTTTAAAATGCCCCACTGTGGCAGGAGAACCGTGTTCAATCCAGAGGTGTCCTTAGCCTGGACTCTGTGTTGTATGTTCAGGGAGATCGATTTTTGAGTGACTGAGCCACCCAAAGCAGTCTCACCAGTTCTCAGTGAAGAGAAGATTTTTTCCTCCCTCTGCCCCATCCCCCCACCCGCCCCCCAACTCCACTCACATGTTTTTGGGGCTTGAAATACTGAAATGAGGCGCAGAGAAACAGGGTGTTTTCATTCCTGTGGCCCCTTGAAATCACAGCGCCCGACTCCAAAGAAAGAGGCTTCCCACCACCTGGTAGAGAGATGCTTAAAACTGTGTTTAATGCAGTGAAGGTGTATGACTTAACTTGGACACTACCACCAAAGTAAGACACTTGAGATCGAGTACAGAAAGGAAGGAGAACACAACGGGGGATCACACGCAGACCCATGGCAACACTGGGAAGGTACAAGGCTTGCAGTGTGTCAAAGGACAGCTGGCAACGAACACCCGCACGCCCAAAGTTCCAAAGTTTGGCTTTTTAGCTTTTTAAACACCACGGGCTCATCAGTGACTTCACCAAGAGCTGCCCCTCGGGCAGCAGGCAGCGCACAGGGTGGCGACACCAGCTCTGCAGGTAAGATGCTGTTGGAGCCACGGTGTCAGGGGAGGCATACTGAGGTCCAAGGCTTCCTGCAGGACAGGCCGTGGGGCTTGGCATCCTTTCAATCACACACACACACACAGAGACCTGGAAACCGGCTCTCGACATCGTGGCTGTAAAAGAAACAGACCCGGGATGATCCTTCATGACCGATGCAGCTAACACACAGTTCCTTAGACAAATATATTTTATAGATATGTATATATATACACACTTGCTTGCAAAGTATTTTCTAAATAGTCTTTTTTTTTTTTCTTTCTTTTTTTTTTTTTTTTTCCAAAAAAAGTATTGTCAGAGTAGTGCAATGTAACTTTCACCAGCGATTGCAACCAACCAGAGGTAACCCAGAGAGGAGTGTGGGGTAACGCTCCTCTCCAGGACAAGGACACAGCCCTGCTGCTCCCCGCCCCCCCCCCCCACCACCACCCCTGGAGTCAGGAATCCCCTTTAACACCACCGGGAGCTACGGGCAGGAGCGGTGCGCGCGGGTAGTCCCTTCGGAATGAAGTCTCTGCTCACTAGGCGGGGAGCTGAGCGTGGATGTCTACATGCAGCTATCGGAATATATCCCCAAAATACTCGTTATGCAGTGGCCACTAAGACATCTGAATGTAAACATTCCTCTTCTATGTCCCATGGAGTTTATAAAACAACGCGGGTTCCATGCAGCGGGGCGCGACCGTTACCAGAAGAACCAACTACATCATTAGCACAGGAAATAAAGCCAGTATTTCAGTTTCAACCACAACTATTTTTTGTTGTTCTTTTTCTTTTTTTGCTTTTTTTTTTGGCCTTTTTTTTTTTTTTTTTCTATACCATTTTCCTCTACGCTGTATTTCACGTTGGTAACAGGGAACATGTCACACCCTAAAGCGCGTTAACGCGACCTGGCGGCTTGGAAGCAAAAAAAAACATTTCCCTGCGAGGTTCCCCAGTGCACAACGTGCACAGAGGGTGCTCACAGCACGACACCCCAAGCAGCATGAAGTCAGCTTGACAGTCTTCCCACCACAGCGGAGCTCAGGAACTTCCTTCCCTAAACTATGTAGTACAAATGAAGGTTACTGGTACACATAGAAAAAATCAGGTAGGCAATCAGTTACAAACCTGGCAGTATTTTCAAGAGAGATACATATATATATATTTAGGTCTTATAATGGAATGATAAAAACGACAGGAACTTCTTTTGGGAGCTCCAGAGAGAGATTTGCACTTGGTGTTTCTCATTGTCTTAACGAGCAGCCCTACTGCACAGGGAAGTGTTGCACCAGGAGTTTAGCATCAGGGGTCTGGAGTTCAGAAAGAAAACCTGGTAAAACTCAAGTGCAGTAGGCTGCCCTAGGTCATATTTCTCTTGAAACATACAAAACATAGAAAAATTCTGATGGTGGCTTGCTGGATAAAAATATTAATGCTCTCAAATAAAACCCGACTGGATTTTGTTTTGTTGTTGTTTGTTTGTTTGGGGTTTATATTTTTGGGGGGGAGTCAGATTAAAGTTTAACACCTTTTGTAGATTTAGTTGGCATGATCTGAGTGTTCCCGGTACCTCTGACCACCGAGTAGCTGTGTGTGTATGTGTTTCATTTTAGATTGATCCCTCCTGCAGCTGAACAAGGCTTTCAGACACAGCCCCCCCACTCCCCCCAAGGAAGAGCCCCCCAAAAAAGCCCTGCTCGACAGCGTCATCGAACGCGTCCCTACAGCGTGGAGTACCTATGCTCAAGGAGAAACGCCTTTGTACAGTATTTACAAAATCCCCCCAGTAGGTAAAAAGGCAAAATAAATAAAGAGCTCAGAGAAAGGAAATGCTGCTTAGGCTGTGGGGGCCTTTTTTCTTTCATCCTCCCCCAGCCTCTGCTAGACTCCTCGTGGCGTGGAGATGGCTAGACAGGGTTGTTTTTCTTCCTCTTGCTCGGGCTGTGGCTGGGGTCCTGTTTCAGCTCGTGGTATTGCACCTGTTTAAACACAACATTGAGGAGGAAACCGGTCAGGTGGCACTGGTGAGGAAAAGAAAGGTATTTCTACCTTTTTTCTCCACACAACCCCCCCCCCCCAAAAAAAAAACAAAGGAAGAGAAAGCAAGCCATCGTCCTGCAGACTGCATGGGATGGGCAGTTGTGACTCAACAGCAACAAGAGGAGAGATCTAGAGTGAGAAGGAAAAAAGGGGCCAGGAGAACCCTGCCAGGGGGTAAAACTGCGCTGGCACAAACTTTAAGAAGGCTTCTTATCATAGAATCATGGAATCCCAGCCTGGTCTGGGTTGGAAGGGACACCAAGGGTCACAGAGCTCCAACCCTCTGCCACAGGCAGGGACACCAACCTCCAGGCCTGGAGCTACACAAGGGTGCCCAGGGCCCCAGCCAACCTGGCCTTGAACACCCCCAGGGACGGGGCACCCACCCTCTCTCTGGGCAGCCTGTTCCAGCATTGTTCTTAATTTCTTTTCCCCACAAACTATAACAAAGAATGACCCACATCCTCTTTAATGAACTGGGTGAGCTTTCCTTGCAATGTTTCTTGCTTGCTTGTTTTCAGAGGCCCATCAGGGAGGGCCTCAGGCTTGGGGTGGGTGTGTGCACCCCATACCCTGTTCTTGTGCCAGCTCTGGACTGAAGCCATTACCCAAGGGATGGAGGATATAATCTTGGTGATACTGGAGGTGATTTATGTGCCTGGTGCTATCTTAATGCATGCACCTTCTCAGGAGATTGTGTGCCACGTTGCAGGAGCCTGTAATTCATAACCAGCTTGTTTTTAAAGGAGTTTATGAGCATGGTTGAACTGTGGCCACAGCTAAAATTTTCACCCCAGGTAAGGAAAGGCTGAAGTGCTTAATACAAACTCCAGCAGCTGGTACTGCCTCCAAAGCACTGGCCTTTTTTTTCTGATTGTTCCTACAACCCTTGAGGGTTGGACCTGATGATCTCTTCCAACCCTTATTATTCTGTGATTCTACAGGTCCTTATAGGCACAGCTGAGGTAACTCCTCACTGCAAACAGTCCAGCAGCTTCCTTAAGGTCCCCTGACTGGTTTTGTGCCAAAGAATATAAAGCTGAATCAAAGTAACTGCTTTAAAATATGTACTGTGTCACTTTCTGGGCCCCTCACTGCCAGAAGGACATGGAGGGCCTGGAGCGAGTGCAGAGAAGGGCAACCAGGCTGGGGAAGGGGCTGGAGGGCAAATCCTCTGAGGAGTGGCTGAGGGAGCTGGGGGTGCTGAGCCTGGAGAAGAGGAGGCTGAGGGGAGACCTTCTCCCCACCTCCCCTGCCCTGCCAGGAGGGTGCAGAGAGGTGGGCGATGGTCTCTGCAGCCAGGGGACAGGAGATGGGACAAGGGGCAATGGGCTCAAGCTGCCCCAGGGCAGGGTCAGCTCAGCTGGGAGGGAAAAGTTCTCCCCTGGCAGAGCTGTCAGGGCCTGGCCCAGGCTGCCCAGGGAGGGGCTGAGTCCCCAGCCCTGGGGGTGTTTAACAGAGGGGAGATGAGGTGCTCAGGGATCTGGTTTAGCACAGGACAGGGACGGTTGGACTCCAGGAGCTTAAAGGGCTTTTCCAACCTTGTGATGCTGGGATTCTGTATGGAGTTGACTACTGTATGGATGCCTTAACCATTATACACACCAGTTGCACATCTGAAGGAACTCTGGACAGGAAGTCGAGCAGCTCGTTGTTATCGATAGCGTAGGGACTCCGAAGCTTCTTTGTAAATTTATTGATGCCTGAAAAAGTGAAAGTTTAAATGTTACTACCATGATTTTAAAAAGGAGAAATAAAAACCCCTGATCACAAAGTTCTAGGAAAGGTTCTAGGATCCATTTCAAAGCCCGATATTTGCACTGAATTAATGAACAAATAGATTCTAAATTCAGGCTCTGAAACCCAGAATCTGCTCCTGTGGTTCCCCCTGCTTCAAAATGCAAAATTTCTAAGGATTTTTTCAAATGCCTCCAACATTTATTACTTAAAAAAAAATATAGAAACTGTGGTTGTTATGTGGAGGTTGAAAATAATGAGAGAAATCAAGTGCACTCCATCTCTGGCAGAGAAGATGAGCTGTAGTGGGCTGGACAGAAGATGCAGGTTTGGACACAAGGCAAATCCTTCCAATGCTAAGGATGGAGAAGCACCTGGGAAGTTAGTGACACATGGGTGATGTGAAAGCTTCAGGACGAGCTTACATGAACCTGAGTCTGGGACTGACAGATACTGATGATCTGATGGTGGTACAGAGAAGGGATGTGGTGTCACCCTTAGACATCACCACCTCACGATGCCCAACGACCATTAGTGTTCAGAAGCACCAAATGGAGCAGAAAGCAAGCTTTTAAGAGTTGTTTTCTTACCATCACATGCCAAGTCACTTTTCACATGAGATCACATGTGTGCTCTGGGAACATGTGTCTAGAACATGTGTGGGCATGGCACAAACTACACAGACCCTCACGTGAGTGGGAGAAAGCTGGGAGGGCATTAAAAATGGCCTGTTCCATGTAATTTATCAAGGCTGTATCAGAAATAAGATAGAGCAGTTTATCTTCCATGAAGCCTTTGGTATGTAGGCCTCTCAGAAAGCTTCAGCAAGGACATACAGGAGTGTGCAAGCTGCAGGCTCAGTAAGACCCTCAGCTTCCCACGCATGAATCCTCCTTCTGCAGTGTAGAGAGGAGATGCTGCGATGTCTTTATCTGGTGATTGAGCAGTGAGCATTGAGAATGGGTATCTGAGATACACATGCCATGGTTTAAGAAGGTCCTTTGCATCACCAAGTGACTGAGAAATTCGAGGTCTGCCCCACTGCTCATCATGATGTGGCCACTGACCCACCCACAGGTGGCTTCAGAAGTTGACAGGGTGCCACCTCATCACACTGACAAAGGGCCAGTCACCCAGTGAAAGTCAATGTGTGAATAAATCATGGTCAAGGCTCAAGGAAAGAGCTGAAGGGATGAGATGGGAGGCTACAGTGTCACTAGAAGCAACTGGCTGTGGAGAAGAACCTGGGAGTCCTGGAGGACAAGCAGCTCCCCATGACCAGCGCTGCGTCCTCGTGGCCGATGGAACCTGGGGCCTTGAGCAGACCATGGCTGAGGGGCCCAGGGAGGTTCTGTTCTCATCCCCTCTGCTCAGCCCTGCTGAGCCTCAGCTGAAGTTGGGTATCCAGTGCTGGGCTCCCAGTTCAGGACAGACTGGGAGCTGCTGGAGAGAGTCCAGGGAGGGCAAGAGGATGATGAGGGGCCTGGAGCACCTCTGGAGTGAGGGAAGGCTGAGAGAGCCAGGGCATTTCATCCTGGAGAAGAGAAGACTGAGGAGGATCCCCTCAACACTGACCAGTAGCTAAAGGGGGTGTCAAGGGGAGGGGGACAGACTCTTCTCAGTGGTGCCCAGCGACAGGACAAGGGGCAATGGGCACAACCTGGAGCACAGGAAGGTCCATCCCAATATGAGGAGAAACTTCCTCCCTCTGTGGGTGCCCAAGCCCTGGGCTGGGCTGCCCAGAGCAGTTGAGGAGTCTCCTTCTCTGGAGAGATCCCAACCCTGTGGTCCTGGATGTGATCCTGTGCAGCCTGCTCAAGGGGACCCTGCTTTAGCAGGGGATGGACTGGGTGATCTGCTGAGACCCCAGCAAAGCCCCCCGTTCTGTGACTCTGTGAACCTGTGGTCTAGTGAAGGTGTCCCTGCCCATGGCAGGGGACTGGAGGTTTGGGCTTTGAGGTCGTTCCATCCCAAACCCTTCTGGCATTCTGTGATTCTACAGGAGAAGTAAAATACAACAGGGGGGTTTAGGCCTTCCCTAGAAGCTTGAAAATCTTCTGATTAAATAATTTTCTTCATACCCTTTTCCATGTAACCATCTGCAGGACTCTGTAACCCACCCAGCAGGATTAGAGGCGGGTTCCAGCTCCACCATGGCTCACACACCACATGTTCAAGGACCAGCTGTGTCCATAGGACAAAACATGCCCAGGAGGGAAAGAACAGAGAAATTCTTACTAGGGCAGGCTGAAAGAAGCAGCCCCCAAGGAGACATGGAAGAAAGACAGTTACACAAAAGACCAGCTATAACAGAGGAACTTCCATCAAGCCCCTTGCTCCCGAAGAAGAAAATGGGCAGATGCTGCTGCAGACCAGCTCAAACATTCTACAGATGGAAGTCAAACAACTGAGGCCGTTTGTTTTCAAGTGCAGGACAGGTGAGTGGGATGAGGAAATTTTTATCCATGGGGTGTGAGGAGGCTAAAACCACCCAATAATGGAGAAAACTGGCATGTGGTTAAATTATTACATCGTTTGAGGGGACAGCTGCTCAAAGCTACACACAGCACGACATGGCTCTTGTGTGAGGGATTTTTCACCCCAAGCAGGTCTGGTCTCCTGGCATGACAGAAGAGGAATGGGGCCCTGAAGAGGCCTGGAATCTTGTGTGCTCTAGGAAGAATGAAGTTTTAAGACCAAATGAAGAGTTTGCATTGCATCCTAATGACATAGGGAATGTGGGGAATAAGCAAAATTCCAAGACAGGAGAAGATGATTGCTGCTTTTAGTTCCATAAAAAAAAGATTTCACTGACATCTTCCATATCGGCTCTTCTCCATCTTGTACGTTCTGCAGAAGGGCAGAAAAGCTGCTGGAGGGTCTGGAGCACAAGTGTGATAGGGAGCAGCTGCAGGGAGACCTGATTTCTCTCTGCAGCTCCCTGGAAGGAGGCTGTGGCCAGGTAGGGGTTGGTCTCTTCTCCCAAGTAACAAGAGATAGGACAAGAGGAAACGGCATCAAGTTGTACCTGGGCAGGTTTAGGATGGACAGGAGGAAAAATCTCTTCCTAGAAAGAGTGTTGGTGTTGGACCTGGAAAGGTGTTGGACCTGGCTGCCCAGAGAGGTGGTGGTGTCACCATCCCTGGAGGGGTTCAAAACCCAGGCACTCCAGGACATGCTGATGTTGGGACAGATGGTTGGACTTGATGATCTTGAAGGTCTTTTCCAGCCTTAAAGACCTAATGATTCTATGATTTATCTGTGAAGACTGTGCAAGAAAATTACTAATACTGGCTGATACATAACAGATACACTCCTTGGAGTCAGTTCAATGATTTTTATGTTGTCTCTTGAATTAGCTCAGAAGTTTTTACAAAGGCATGGTTGTTATTCCTTCCCTCAGATAGAAAGCCTAGCCACAGATTAAATCCTGACAGTGCTGTTCACAAATCCCTGCTCTTGTACAACTGCTGGTGGTGTTAAGTTGTATAAAAAATGTAGAAATGAAAAAAAAAACCTCTTGTAGAGTTATTTACAACTTATGTGGTAATGGCAACTCTTTAAAATTGGTATAAAGAATAAATATAAGGACAAGTAGTGAGGGTTTGGATCAATCCTAATTCCACCCCCCCCAGCCCACCCCTGGCTTTTGTTCATTATCACCCAGCCAAACACAACAGACACCTTTCTGTTGGACTAGAGGTGACCCTTTAAACAGGCTTCTCGTTGCCATGTTTACATACACATCCACAAGATGAAGTGCTGCAGTAAAAGAGGCATATTGTCCTAAATGCACTGTATAGATTGAAATGCCTCTGTTTGTGTATAAGTGGTGAAAATAAATCAGAGTAATATCTAGACAAAGCTACACTTTGATATATGAAGAATCCTCGTGGCTACATGTTTATAGTATGATGAAGTCCAGGATGCCAGCTGAGAAAAATGCATTTTGCAGGTGGGCCTAAATCTTTAAGCAGTTGTGATTTTTAACTAACCTGTCTGTTTCCATCATGGGGCAGCTTCATGACCATAAATACAGAACAGTCCTGACAATGTAAGTCATCCCTTAAAAAAACCAGCTTTTTTTCTAAGTGGCAGGGACTGTTAAAAAAGGCTTTACTTACCCCAGACAAGGACGATGTATCTCAGAGGAATGAAATACAGGATGATGGTGAACAGGGAGAGGGCAACGATTGCCAGCCAGCTCAGGAATGGGACAGTCCAATTGAATGTACTGAAAGGGAGATGAACAACAGTCAGAACCTGTGGTCACCCGACAGAGACAATGAAAGGACAAACTTGTGCCAGGCCCAGCGTGGCCAGCAGGTCTGGGGAGGGGATTGTGCCCCTGGGCTGGGCACTGGGGAGGCCGCAGCTGGAGTGCTGGGCCCAGTGCTGGGCCCCTCACTGCCAGAAGGACATGGAGGGCCTGGAGCGAGTGCAGAGAAGGGCAACCAGGCTGGGGAAGGGGCTGGAGGGCAAATCCTCTGAGGAGCGGCTGAGGGAGCTGGGGGTGTTGAGCCTGGAGAAGAGGAGGCTGAGGGGAGACCTTCTCCCCACCTCCCCTGCCCTGCCAGGAGGGTGCAGAGAGGTGGGCGATGGGCTCTGCAGCCAGGGGCCAGGAGATGGGACAAGGGGCAATGGGCTCAAGCTGCCCCAGGGCAGGGTCAGCTCAGCTGGGAGGGAAAAGTTCTTCCCTGGCAGAGCTGTCAGGGCCTGGCCCAGGCTGCCCAGGGAGGGGCTGAGTCCCCAGCCCTGGGGGTGTTTAACAGAGGGGAGATGAGGTGCTCAGGGATCTGGTTTAGCACAGGACAGGGACGGTTGGACTCCAGGAGCTTAAACGGCTTTTCCAAAGCAGGGTCCCTAGGACAGGTCACACAGGTCAGTGTCCAGACGGGGCTGGAATCTCTCCAGAGAAGGAGACTCCACACCCCCTGGGCAGCCTGTCCCAGGGCTCCCTCACCCTCACCGCCAAGAAGTTCTTCCCCACATTGGGGGGAACTCCCTGGGCTCCAACTTGAGCCCATCGCCCCCTGTCCTGTCCTCACAGACACTGAGCAGAGGCTGCCCATGGCCCCTGTGTTGTCCCACCTCAGCTATTGATCCCCATTGACCAGATCCCCTCTCAGTCTCTTCTCTCCAGCTGAACAGCCCCAGCTCCCTCAGCCTTTCCTCCCAGGGGAGATGCTCCAGGCCCTTCATCCCCTTCGCAGCCTCCTCTGGACTCTCTCCAGGAGATCCCTGGCTGGTTGATCCCAGGGATCCGAGAACTGGACACACCACTCCAGGTGGGGCCTGAGCAGGGCAGGGCACAATGCTGAACAATATAATGAAACAACAGTGGGTGAAAGAAGGAAATAAAAGCACTTTAGGTGGTTATAAAGAAAGAAAAAATGGAGAAAAAGGACAGAAGGAGGAAGAGAAGGAGGGAGTAGTGTAAGATGAAGTTCATTGAACCAAAGGCAAAGAAAAAGCTTTATCATTCCAGACAAAATCAAACCAAATAAATACTATTTCTTCATGGATAATGGAAGAGAATTTTTGGGATGCCCTCACAGTTTCAGGATATCAGCCATCCAACAAAGCCCCAGATTAAAACATCCTTAACAAGGGGCTACTCTGTGATAAAAAAAACCTGCTGATCACCTCATTTTGCAGAGGTTAAGGTATGGGCAGAGAGGAGGTGAAAGCTAACGACTCTTGAAACAGCCAGCACTGTGGCTCTCCAACCTCTGTGCATAGGAAGAGAGGCCAGATGGCCAATCTGTGTGTGTATCCCAAGGGAACGCTGGTTACAGGGTCCCTGGCTCCAGGGGATGGTTCCACCAAGGCACCACCATGTCAACGGTGTTGCATGACATTTACCCAGAAGGAAAATGTGGATTTGGCTTGGAATAGCCTGATGATACTCTTTAAAATATTACCACTAGCTACATGCCCAATCAGTGTGATTGCGTTATTTTGGCTCCTCTGGCTGAATAATTGCAATTATCTGAATTGCTAGCCATATTTTTCATAATGAGCTCTGGCTTCCTGTGTTTATTTGTCTTCTTTTCTCCCTGGCAATTTTGACATGTCTCCAGAGTGAACATTATGTTAGTGTCACTTGGTGTAGGATCTCTCCCTTTCTCCTCAGGGGACACCTGCTCTTTTCCCCTCTTCTGCACGCATTTGGGATGAACAGAAGGTTGAGGGTCTGCTCATGATCCTGTGACTCGGCTTTGTGCAACGGATCACAGACACGCCATGTGTGGGAACACTGGCTCCTCGCTGAGCAAACCTCCTTATGTGCTGTGTTAGCACAGCACTCAGTACAGGTTTCCCATTATAGTTTTAGGAACAAATGACAAAGATTTATAGGAAGATTCGGTCTCACTCGGTTTAGAAAAATTCTGTTGCTCTCATCTGGTATGTAATGGAACAAACCCTACTTCCAAAAGGCACAATTAGGAAAACTTAATCATCACGACAACTTCCACCAACAGCCTTTTGACAAAAGGCTGCCTTCAGAGAGAGAGAGAGGCTCATTTTTTGCTTGCCTGGAAAACTCGTGCAATACAACGCGCTTGTGCCGCTGTGAACATTGCCTGCCTGGAAGTGTCCCCATGGGAATGCTTCCCGGGCTTTCCTATTAGGGACTTTGCTCTTAAAAGCATAAATGGCAACCTCCTCTTCATCCTCAATCTGATATGCTCGCCGCTGCTGGCACATTTGAGGAAACACAACCTCAGAACAGCATGATAGATCAGGCTCTTGCTTCCTGTGGGTTGGGGTCCACCCAACGCATCAGTCTCCTAAATTTACTTCCAGTAGTCAGTACTTATTCTGGGACTGTCTCCCCTTGCACTGGGCTATGGTCTCATGGGTGTGGAGCATCACCATGGTGCAGGTGGCACTAGCAGTGGATGGGGTGGGTGCCTTATGGTCCTGGATCCCACCCAGAACAGGTTAAGACATGGCTTTAACTCTCCTGTTGGACACTGTGCGTGTCATTGGAAGCTTTACAGCAAAGCCTCTTGTGAAGCTGGCCTAACTCATTGTGGCTCCTGGCTCATCTCTCTGCCAGCAGCGGAAAGGCGTTTGGAAGGTGCTGCTCCCAACTTCTCATCCAGAGAGGGTGAGATGCTCTTGGCTTTGGAGGGCAACAAGCCAAGCCGATCCCATCCCTGCTTTGCATCTGATGGCTGGGAGACATCTTGCTGGAACCTGTCTGATCTCAAATAATAATCCTTACACTGCTTTTCATGGACCATGCCCAAAATACACCATGCTTCCTGCCACAAATGTCAGAACCTTTCTTGCTTAAGGCCTGAATTTGTTGGTAATTCTTATATATCATGTATTAGGTGCTACAAATTACATATGCTCTAGGAGGAAAGGTTCTGCTAACTCACATAAATACAACACCTCCAGGAATTGAACATGTGTATATCCTTAAAAACTGGAACTCCTATTCAGCTATTTGTTTCCTTTATCAAAGCTGTGTTTTTTATGGCTACTTTTAAATAACTACTGCACAGGCCTCACAAAAAGATAATCTTTCTGGTTTACTTCAATGCATTAGTTCTGATATTCCCCTCCCTCCCCAATTAATATACTTCTGAATTCCAAAATTAATACAACAGGATGTTCACTAACTGAGGGCCTCCACACAGCACAAAGTGAATAGAGATGAGTTTCAACAATGGGTCATCCAAAACTGGGGGTCCCCACCAAACAAAACACCCCAAAGAAACCAGAAAAAAGGTCTAACACCTTGTACTTCAGCCTGCAAAAAATAGGAGTAGTGTTGTAGGGGAATCCAGCACTTGTGTCAGCACTTACTTCTTGATTCTTTCTCCGAAAGAAGCCACTTCATCAAGAATATTCTGGACGCTGACACACACCTCCTGGATGGCATAAAGTCTGTTCATAAACCCTTTTTTTTCACTGTCCTAAAGAAAAGAACAGGAGTAGTTGAGTAAAAGACTTTCTGGAATTCAGAAAAGGACCGTGTATCCAACAGTTCAGTTTCAGAAGTGCACGTGCTACAGATCAATCTAAAAGTAATCGGTAAAACCTGGACAACCAGCATTTTCTGGTCCTTTAAGCAGTGCCCATTGACAGTAAGTATGTTTTAATATGTATGCTGAGCAGCATGTGCTTTTGTTTGCCAACTGACCTGTTTCTAAATGTGTGTTTCAATAAGGCAGCTCTGGTTTATAAACGTGTTGACGGTGCCGATCTTGTACGTTGTCTGCTCTCTCAAGTGGTAAGAGTCAAGAGGCAGAACAAGGGCAGTTTGTGGAAAAATGCTAATTCCTGGGCTGATGCCGGCACCAGCAAAATAAAGATCCCTTGTGGGAGGCACCGAGTGAGAAACCAGAAACACCCCAGCTCCCACAGACACCGTCCCCTCCGACGTATGGGGCTCCTCATGTGGTTTTTCTTCCCTGCTCCTTCAGGTCACGTTGGGCCAAACCATCAGAATGAAACAGAAAATGCCGAAGTCACCTGAACATGATATGAAGATGTGCTGCCCTTCTCCTTAACTAGGACCATGAGAGGCATTTCATTTGTCTTGGGAAAGACTGACTCATATCTAACATTTCACACCACATGGCACTCACTTATACATCATTCCATACACCTATTACACAATGGCAACTCTGCCAGTCCTTTAACACGTCCTCCGTGCTTCTTTCACTACACCATCCGGTAGCACCACAGCATTAGGACACCCCATAGACCCACCACACAGCTGGCAGCATCTGCCCCAGGCAGATACGTACATCACTCAGCGGCAGACGAGCCATTAGATACGTGTTCGAGTTGCCAGATCTACCTGTGTGTCAGGGCAGACAGCAGGCCTGCCGGCGGCCTAGCTCTCTTCACCAGACACAGGCCCTGACAATATCCTCCTGTTCCCATGAGACAGGAAACATTACTCATGCTGAGAGGATCTTAATAATCATATTCTCAAAACACAGAGGCCTTGATGACAGGGGTACAGACTGCCCTAAACCAAGAAGAAGTGATGGGAAGGTACTTGGGAGTAACGGAACATGTTCAGAACCAGCCATAATAAGATGGCCAAAACAGCCAGTGTGCAGATGCTTTTAGGCATCAAAGACAAACTAAGGATATTAAGCTATAAGATATGTTTATCAGGACTCGTTATAATCACTAACCAATCAGTGGGGTGTAAACAGTGGATGTAACCCATTAGCAGTTTTTCATCTTGCCACGTTTGCAGTAACAAATGTCCATAATCTGTGTGATTTCACCCAGTAAATGGCTTCACCTAAAATTCATATCGAATTGCGTGTTGCTCATTGCTGGTCTCCACACCTGTGTCCACCTCATCATCTGTTCTACCCTTCTGCTTGGCTGGTGAGCACACGCTCACTCTTCTGTTCTTCCTTGCCAGCATTCAAGTGTTGCTATGCACGGAAGGTATGGGGGATGTAGCTCCCACTGCCTTTAAAACATGACGAGAGCAGCCCATGACTCAAAAAGCACATAACATGTCAGTCATGGGCACAGAAAAAAAAGAGAAAGATGTAGGGGTGGTGCCATTGCAGGAAGTAATTTAATTACCTCCTTACTTTACTGAGGATTCTATACACTACTGGACTTTGATTCACAAAGCCATCCATTTATGGCAATGTGCAAGTCTAACCATAATTTCATTTTTTGTTGTATTTATCGATGTTCTTTGTGGTCCTAAAAATGTCATTTTTTCTTCAAAAACATTTTTGCCATTTGCCCTTCAAAACCAGGAATCACCCTCCCTGAGATGTTTTCTGGTGTCTTTGGCAGATTTGCCATCAGAGATTTGCCATCTGCCTACCTGAGCAGATATTGCTTCCTAGGAGAACCTAACAAGGTGCTGCTTGAGTACATCAACACACTCCATGGACTGTTCCTCAACTGGATCTCCTCCTGCTCTGACGACATGTTCTTTTTTTTCCTCAAAAGCTTTTTATCTCTAAACCCAGGCAGGCTGCAGCATCAAATCCACACAGAGCCAATAGTGCTCTCAAAAAAATGCTGTGTTGGATGGGATTAAAAAAAACCCCAAACACCACCATGGAAAAGAAGGACAATTTATCTTTTTTTCCCCAGACTGCATGTTTATGTCCAACATTTCCAATGGATTGTTGCTGTGTTTACCTGTCTGCTTTAAATTCAATCAGTTTTCTCAAAATAGGAAATTGAAAGAAAAATATTTCAAGATCAGCAAAGTATTTGATTAAAAAGTTGTTCAACATTTTTGCCATCACACACCACACAACAGCCTCTATAACTGCCTCCAGCACCTAAGAAATCTGCACATGTTGCATTTCATGCATCTTTTCTTCTCCTGGCACTTTGACTAGAAGACAGCATATTGGTCCACTCACTTTGTTGTTGTGTTCACTGCCTTAATAAGCTATGTTGGATAAGGAAAACATCATTTAACATGTAATTGTCTGAAGTTACATCAGTGACACAGGTTCTTCAACTCTGTCGTCAAGATTTCTGATGAAGATGAAAGCGTTTAGCTAGGGAACACATTCCCTAAAAATATACAACCTTGAGACAGAGAGAGATGGAATAACTGCTTCCAGTGACTGGGTGCAATTAGAAAAACATCCGACAAACCACTTCACAGACAGCAAAAGAGCCAGCTTCTCAGGCAACATGAAGGACCTCATGTTCTTGATCAAGATTAATAAAAACTTGCATCACAAAGAAGTGTTCTTTCAGGGATGACCATAACCAACAACCACTGGTATCAACTACAACCAGTGCTGCACAGCAGCACCGAGCTGTTTGTGAGGTTACTTCCTTAACTTTGATTACACTGGTGAAGTCTTGCCAATGAGTAGACAGGTAGTCAGCTTCTGAGGAGGTGCAGTGCACCACGTTTCATGTGAGATCAGGAAAGAGGAATTCCTGCCCTATTCACTCATGTAAAGCCCATACTTCCAGTACAGGAGAAACATGGAAATAATCTGTTTCCTTATACAGCAGAAGCAAACTATAAACCACGCAGAAATCATGGGTGTTTTTCTGCTTCTCAAGTATGTACACACCTTGCCTCTTCAGTTTAGTTTCTCCCCTCTCAATAAAGTTAAGATTCATCATCAACTTGTGTGAGAAAAGCATTATGTCACTGTAACAAAAGCAGTACCCTTTGTGACACCTGCAGAATGCAACCAGGATTACCTTCATTGGTTCTGAGGCTGGTTTTCTTTACAAATATTTTACAAAGCAAACTTGTACCTTTTATTTTTTTAATACAGCTGTTTTACATCATTCCTCCCCCCCCCCCCCCCCCGAAAAATCCCCAAAGACCAAAAAAGACAGAGAAAGAATCATTATTTCCACCCCCTCCTTGCACCTTCTGAGTTTAAAGAGAATTTGTTGACATACTCCAATGCAGGAATAGACAAAACAGCACAGGGAAGAGGAGGTGGTCAGAAGGATCAGGGTTCACCTTTAGTTAAACTAATTCCACATGCCCCACAACTATTAGCTGCTTTTTATTTCCTGCTCTGAAGATTTGTGGAGAAAATAACCTGGCCTAGGGAAAAGCTGCACTGATTTTCATCCACCAAGATACCATGTTAGCAAATACAACATATGAGCCACCTTGAGCAAACCAAGGTTCTCAGTAACCTGTTTTTTCAAACAGTACTGGAATTTCCTTCCCACAGAAAGATGGGTTGGGACTAGAATCAATTTCATCATTTGCATGGCTGCAATTGTGAAGTTTCTGGAAATAACTGCCATTTAAATAGCAGATAAAAAGATAACAGTGGTTTTATTACAATTTAATTTCCATTATTTGTTTGTTTGCAGTGGGCTTAAGTTATCTGAAAAGCAGGATGTTTGCTAGGGGATGGCTTCAAACATAACCTGCAAAAGGAATTGATGTTGATGGTCTGACTTGAATCTAGAAAAGGGAAGGAACCCAAAATAAGGGCTGAGACCACATCCTCCTCCTCCTCCTTTATAGTAAATAGTAGATTAGGCATTGATATACTGCTTTGCCAGTAGTAATCCTTAACTCTTGTAGACTAGTTTTCAGCCTTAACTGTATTTTACATTTGGCAAAATGAAAGCAAATCAAAATAATGGACTAGCTCTGGATTGTGTGGAGCTAACTCACATGAAACCTTGAATACAACTCAACTGGTCTGAGCCTCTGTACTCCCTGGACTATGCTTCCAATCCCGTGATAAAATAGAGTCACTTCCTTCAGACAGCATTGTATCTCTAACCCCCAAACCTCTCTCTTCTCTAGGTTAAGCATTTATAAAACAAATGCTTCAAAAGACAGGGAAAGAGGAAACAAACATGCCAGACTAAAAAGCAAACTTTGGTAAAGTTAAAGGAATTAATCCAGAAATAAAAAAAAAAGAGCTTTAAGTGAAAGGAGAAAGTTTTAGTATACAGAACTGAACATTTTATGGTGGATAGCTCTCCCATCAGTAACTGTGAAGCAGGAGAGGAAGGCACAGATCATAAATTCACAAAAATCACAGGAGAGCTTCAAGAATCGAAGTAAAGGTTGAAATTTTTAGGAGATACTGTCTGGGAAAGGCAGAGGCTTCCAGATGCAAAGAGAAGGCTGTGGGGGGACCTCACTGCAGCCTCCCCGTCCCTGAAGGGACCCCAGGAACAGGAGGGGAATGGGCTTGTTAAAGGGCAGAGACTGGCAGGACAAGGGGGCTGGAGTGAAGCTGGAGGAGGGAAGGGGGAGAGGAGAGACTGGGGGGAAGTTCTTTGCAGAGAGAGTGGTGAGGGGCTGGAAGGGGCTGCCCAGAGAGGGGGTGTGTGCCCCGTCCCTGGGGGTGTTCCAGGCCAGGTTGGCTGGGGCCCTGGGCAACCTTGTGTAGCTCCAGGCCTGGAGGTTGGTGTCCCTGTCTGTGGCAGGGGGAGTTTGTAACTCTATGATTCTTCCAACCCAGAGCATTCTATGATTCTATGACTCTATGATCTTCCAGAAATGCTCCTCATTGCCCCAGCTGGTACAACAGACCACCTCTGTGCAAACCACAGCCACCGGGACAAAGCCCAACTAACTTGTTCCAGGTACAGAGAGAGAAGATGAAGCCAAGGGTGAGAGCAAGAGTGCTCATCCAGTACACTGAAAGTGCTGTGGCCCTGTCACTTGGTCACCAGATGATACAGGCTCTCTTCTTTGCTTGTGTCATGCCGCCCTCATGTCATCTCCCAGCACAAGTCTCAGCCGCTCGCAGGCTGCGATGCCCTGGTAGGTCTCCCCTTGGAGACTAAGGAAGGAGACCCAGAAGTGCTGGTAGGAAACACGTGAGCCCTTTACAGACAGGATTCATTAGTACCTCCCAGGGAGGACATGCAGACACCAGCTGTTGGGTACTGTCCTATCCTCTGGCTGCTGCACAAAATACTGTCACTGGGGGTTAATGACTTCAGCAATTACCTCCTAGACTCTAACCTTGGCTTTCTGGGAAGGTCACTGAGAAGAAGTTACTAAGCCAACACTGTATGAGTGCTGGAGGCACTTGATCTCCTCCAGGTCTTCTGAAGCCTTATCAAAAGGCTACAGATCTGGTGTTGGATACACAGGTTAAGTCATTATTTTGTCATTTCTCCCAGGGAAATGGAGAGAGGTCAGACAGCCATGATGATACTGTTATAGTGAAGCTGGCTGTGGATGTACAATCATGAGGCAAAGCTGAATGGTCTAGAGGACCTGGAAAGGTGCACAGCTTGACCTGAAACTGTCCTCCTCCCTTACATCTATAATGAACTGAGAGTCTCAGGGTGTTTTAACCGCTCTTCCCTCTTGCAGGCAGCCACCTGTGGAGTGCCATAACCATAAGTTGGTCTTGCCAACTTCCCTTATTGAAAAATTAAGGGAGGACTCTGGAAGACATTCAAACCTTTCCGTGGAAGAGTAATGACTTAGAAGTTTCCACCCTCCTAGTAAGCCAGCTCGTATCTTTTAGTTATTTTAAGTAGTGACTGACAACATGGCAGGCAGACAGGTACCAGCATATGTTCTCCCCTTAGCATCAACAAAAGGGAAGGTCCTCATCCCATCCTGAAAAGGAACAGTGGGAGCAGGCTTGCTTGCAGCACTGGCCCAGTTCCACACTGGACATCAAAGCCCAGATTATGTTAAACAATCAGAACTAAGTCTTCCAACTATGGGCTTTGCTCTTGCCCATATTATCTGGCATCGCACCTACACTGACTGCATCCTAAAGACACTACCACTTGTTTCCAAATACTGAATAGGTGGTGAAAAGCACTTATTTATTAAAAGAATAGGGTTTTATACAGAATACAAAATACAGAATCACCAGGTTGGAAGAGACCTTTGAAGATCATCAAGTCCAACCATTCCCATCCTGAGCTAAACCAGATCCCTGAGCACCTCAACTACCCTTTTTCTGATCACATCCAGGGAAGGTGACTCAGCCCCTCCCTGGGCAGCCTGTTCCAGCCCTGACAACTCTTTCAGTAAAAAAATTTTTTCTAATATCCAATCTAAACCTGCCCTGGCACAGCTTCATGTCATTGCCCCCTGTTCTATCTTCTGTGTCTTGGCTGAAGAGACCATCACCCACCACTCTGCACCCTCCCTTCAGGTAGCTGTAGGTGGTCATAAGGTCTCCCCTCAGCCTCCTCTTCTCCAGGCTCAACACCCGCAGCTCCCTCAGCCGCTCCTCAGAGGATTTGCCCTCCAGCCCCTTCCCCAGCCTGGTTGCCCTTCTCTGCACTTGGCTCAAGGACCTCAGTGTCCTTCTTATGGTGAGGAGCCCAGAACTGCACACAGCACTCAAGGTGTGGCCTCACCAATGCTGAGTACAGGGGCACAATTACCCCCCTAGACCTAATTGTGGAGAGAAATGTCATTTGTCATCATGACTATTAAAGAAAGAAGCGACAAAATGTCACCACCTAGTTGGCATTCCATATTTAAACCAGCAGAAAGTGGGCACAATGGGAACCACATAAACATGTGGACGAAAGCCCTGAAGATTCACTGTTTATGAAGACACCACGTCTGTGAGCACGAACATTACAACAATCTGTTCTTCCCTCAAACACACACTGAGAGTTGATAAAAATCACTTTGAACCTTCTGTGACTTTTTGGCACTATTACCTACGCAATGAATTAAGACTTTTTCGTGCTGCAGTGCCAGAACATAAATATAAAATTGGGGGGGAGGGGGGAAAAGAAGTCACGAGCCACAGTAATAATTCTAGGGAAAAGGATGATCCTGCAAGCTTTCTACAAAGTAGAGAAATAACACTTTATTGGCAAGTCTTATGTAAATTCTCATCCAATGGAAATTTTTTGCCAATGCTATTAATTTTCTTTTCCTCCCTCCTACATACCACAGTGCTGCCCAACGCTGTTTAAACTTGTTCTTTCCTCACCTCTCCATCCCAGCACGTTTTAATACTGTAAAGCTAACAGTCCTGATAGAATACAGAAACATGAGGCAACAGTGATGTGCCATCCCACTGAAGAGCCATCTAGTTAGAGGAAACAAAAACTTAATTTTTCCCATTTCTGATACCTTTTTGGCTGATCCTGAGCCTTTATGAGGTGTGCATTTCATAAACAGACTAATCTACTTTGTTACTTGAAGAGGGGGGAGGCTTGTTTGTTCACAGTGATACTTTCAGGGGCAAAACTAAGTCAACGATGCCCAATAATGCCGTACCTTTCCTGACATGTTTCTGCTGGACTGGAAGCTGGCACATGTGATGCCCATCTACAAGAAGGGCTGGAAGGAGGACCTGGGGAACTACAGGCCTGTCAGCTTGACCTCGGTGCTGGGGAAGGTGATGGAACAAATCATCTTGAGTACCATCATGCAACACATGCAGGACACTCAGGCCATCAGGCCCAGTCAGCATGGGTTTAGGAAAGGCAGATCATGCTTGAACAACCTGATCTCCTTCTATGACAAGGTGGACTGTTTGGATGAGGGGAAGGCTGTGGATGTTGTCTGCCTGGACTTCTAGCTGGAGAAACTAGCCACTCATGGATTAGATGGGTATACTCTTTGCAGGGTTAGAAACTGGCTAAATGGCTGGGCCCAAAGAGTTCTAGAAGGCCAATGGCATCCTGACTTGTATCAAAAACAGCATGGCCAGTAGGTGTAGGGAGGTGATTGTGTCCCTGTACTTGGCATTGGTGAGGATGCACCTTGAGCGCTGTGTCCAGTTTTCAGGTCCCTTCCTTTCCAAAGAGTTCTGGAATTCTGTGATTCTACCAAAGAACAAACGTTGGCCATGAGTTTGCAGTTGGATTTGTAAATTCCAGTGGTTCTAACAGCATCCACCTTCTCTCTATGCTGAATGCAAAAATGCAATTAACAATGGGCTCATTAATGCAACTAATGAAGCTCTGCAATACAAGTGTGAGGAATGGCAATGTTGAAAGTTAAATATCTGAGTTCCAATAATGTTAGTAAGGCAAGGAAAGTGCTAGTTCCATTGGAAAGGTCATTTTCAGTAAGAATAGCCCTGCTATGTGAGAGTGTGGAAAGAAGTTGGGTGCAAACAAGTTGTACCAGCTAGTATACAAATTCTGCATTTGTTTGGGATTGAAAGGAACAGAATGATGAAGGATTTTGGCTAGCAAACCACCTGAATTTTTAAGATGCTTATCTAAATCATACCCACCCAAACTTTGGGCACTTGGTACCAATGAGAGCCTCATCAAAATAATGTAGTGCTCTGTTTTGAAAGTTTAAAGTGGCCTCAAAATTCATCTTTCAATAAATGTCTATACTGCTGTCACTGATTGATACGAAAGGAAGGTTATGGAGTCCTGCTGAGTAACAGTAATTCAAAATTTTCAGTTGCAGTCCTGAAATACACTGGATGCAGCAGGTGTAAAAGTCAATTTGATGTTTTAATGGACATAGCACATAATTTTCCTTTTCTCCTTAAAAAGATGATGATGATGATAAACATGCTTTTGCACAGAGGGTGAAGAGTGACTATTCACAACCACGTCCACACCAAACTAGGACACTATCTCCACACCCAAGTCTGCATTTAGATTTATTTTACTGTCTCTGGAAGTTTCCAGCCCTGTGTTGACAGGATCTTATGATGTTGTAATTCTTATGTGAGCTGTTCACCTAAACAAACACAGATAATAATTTTACACTAACTTATCAGCTGGACCTGGAAAGGTTAAGAGACAGAGCAGCTCAAATTGGTTCTGCTGCCAAAAGACCTGAATCTCCAAAGCAGGACAGTAGAGGGTAACCTCAAAGTTGTTACCAGCATAATATCAACTGTTGCCACTAGATACAGCAAAAGGAGTCAAATACTGATCTAAAAGATGATTTGGCACTACAGCCTCATATTTCTATTTAATGAACTATTAATTATGAACTATTCTCCTCAGAAAGTGGTGAGGGGCTGGAAGGGGCTGCCCAGAGAGGGGGTGGGTGCCCCGTCCCTGGGGGTGTTCAAGGCCAGGTTGGCTGGGGCCCTGGGCAACCTTGTGTAGCTCCAGGCCTGGAGGTTGGTGTCCCTGCCTGTGGCAGGGGGTTGGAGCTCTGGGACCCTTGGGGTCCCTTCCAACCCAGACCAGGCTGGGATTATGCGATTCCATGATTCTATGGTTCTATGAAAGAGGGAAGGAAGGAAGGAAGGAAGGAAGGAAGGAAGGAAGGAAGGAAGGAAGGAAGGAAGGAAGGAAGGAAGGAAGGAAGGAAGGAAGGAAGGAAGGAAGGAAGGAAGGAAGGAAGGAAGGAAGGAAGGAAGGAAGGGAAGGAAGGAAGGAAGGAAGGAAGGAAGGAAGGAAGGAAGGAAGGAAGGAAGGAAGGAAGGAAGGAAGGAAGGAAGGAAGGAAGGAGGAAGGAAGGAAGGAAGGAAGGAAGGAAGGAAGGAAGGAAGGAAGGAAGGAAGGAAGGAAGGAAGGAAGGAAGGAAGGAAGGAAGGAAAGGAAGGAAGGAAGGAAGGAAGGAAGGAAGGAAGGAAGGAAGGAAGGAAGGAAGGAAGGAAGGAAGAAGAAAGAACCTACGACAG